>NW_024704743.1:25087566-25615066 GCF_018977255.1 Callorhinchus milii | reverse complement strand
CAGGAATTCGTGCAATTCTTAATCGTACCCCACCCATCAACACGGCCCTGGGCCATGCAACCTGTCAGTGTGTTCACACTAGAATACTGGTGGGGGAAGGGGTGGGTGAGGTGACGTCAGGGATTAAACTGTACAGATCGTCACTAAATCACCGAGAAGTTTGCCTTTTTAAAAGTTGCAGCTTGTTTGTTGTTCTCCAGTTGGAAGAATACTCAGCACAGCAACAGTATATTTATTCAGCCCAGTTCAGTGTCTCACAGGCATGCCTGCTCGTTTAAGATACCAAGGGCACAAACTCTGCACACGTGATGTTTTTTTTTCACTTGCACAATGTACGAGTTTCCTCTCTCCACATTTCCTCTCTCATCCATTTTCAAAAGTATTCACTTCAGTTCTTAATTATTCCCCACCCCAACATAGCCCTGAGCTGTACAACCTGTGGCCAATCTGGCCCTGCACCTTTTCCTGTGTTATTGAATCAACTGTCTGAGAGCAGCCCAGCAATGACTGTTGCTGAAACTGTCCTTCTCTGGAAGAAGATGGGGGGAGGGAGAGTGGAAGGAAACAGCTGCTACTGCTGTGGTGAGGTGCTGAGCGCCTGGGCCACAGGCTACAACAGCAGCAACGTATATATTTATATAGCACCCTTCACACGGGTGGCATCTTAGCCTACTGAAGAATTGGCAGAAATCTCCGGTGCCAACTACATGTGCACGGGAACTCTGAGGGTCTTTGCCACTAGCCACCTGCTTGATTCAACAAAGGCGACCAAAACATTTTCATCCCCTTAGATACACAGGAAAGCAATATACACTGGTCACCTACATAGATTGTTTCTCGGCCTTTTGGCTAAGATCTAGTATAGTATTTGTTCTTATCAGTTACTTGCTTGAGATATGCACCAACCAGAAAGATCTTCCTTTGAGATTGACTTGTGTATGCAGCGCCACGACTGAATCTCCCCATAATACATTATGGGAGGATGAGCTTCTGGCAGGAGCTGCCATTGGCCCACTGTTGGGGGTATCGGTATTGCAGTACTTCTGATCTAAGGAGTGCTATCTGCTCTCACAAAGAGGAAGCAGAGATACTGGAATACAACCAACTTGAGCACCTGATCATTAGGCTCAGGTCAGTCTTGTCCAGCCAGAGAGTAGGTCCAGTCACCTGACTTGTTCGGCTGGTCGTGAAGACAGGTATCAGGTCTGCAACAGCCTTTGACGATTTGGGATCTGGAGAGTTTGAACATCTCTTGTTCCCTTGCGGAACACCCTCCAGTTTAATTCAGCTTAAAGGACGTGAGTGAGGCCCATCCTCGCTCAGCAAAAATAATCTAGTTACCTACATACAAACATCCAAGTATTGATTTGGGGTTAGAACTTTTTGTGCTGGAAACAAAGAGGTTAAGTTCATTAAATATATTTCCATATTTCCTATCACAGGCAGCATAGTATTGGGAAACAATTCACAGCCAAGTCACCATCGCCCAATTCCTCAATCCACACACTGAGGTGCTGCAAGTTGAATTTATATTCCCATCTGAATTGTGATTACTTGCCTGATACATGGTCAAAAAAAGAATCGTCATTCAAACAGGGATGACCAATGTGCTGTCCCATTAAGAATTTGACAGCTCCTAGTTGCCTTGTAAGCACAGCTCCAGCTCTGACTGATGGAACTCAGTGCTTTTGAAGGAAAGGCTGCCACAGAGAGAACAGCCTGTTGCTTCGAGGCAAAAAGCAAACAAACAAGAAAACACTGAAATGCTCCAGGTCAGAGAGAGAGAGAGAGAGAGAGAGAATGAGAGGCTAGCAATTCAATGAACTCCATTCAGAGAAAGAGTAGGTCATACAAAAGATGTCCTGTCTCCCCATGTCCTGGCCAACAACACCTCAAATAAACAACAGCAACAACAACGTGCACTTATATAGTTAAGAAGGAGACTCATCCTCACAGATCCAGATCCACACAACAACAGACAGGGACAGAAGTTTCAACGATGTCACAATATCACAGCATAGGTTGCATTTTTTTTTACCTGCATAGTAAAAGTCTTTTTCATCATAAAGAGGATCGATAACTTTGGCTGGAATCATAAAGAGGCTGATATCTTTGATCCACTTGGAAGGATCAATGAGAAGCTAACAATCCGACTACCACAACTGAACCAAATTGATCTCAAGCAGAGCAACTCGCTGAGCTGATTCAGGACATGACCATGAGGCTTGATGTGAAAAATACAGGAATATACTGGACTCCAAATCAGCAGGACCACTGCTGGTGAGAACATGAGATAATAAGAAAGGAATAGAACCAGACTATTCAGCCCATACAGCCTGCTCACGAGTTTATGTGATGACAGCTAATCTGCAATTTAATATCATAACCCTGCCCTTTCACCAAATTCCTGGATATTGATAACCCTGCCGACCAGAAATACTACACAAGCACTATAAACGACTTACACAAGATGAAAAAAAATCACACAGGAACTACATTCTAATAGTAATGAGCAATTTCCTGACGAGGACAACAGAAGAGAACTGTCACTGGCACAAACTGAGTTACAAGGGAATAGAAAGGGCATGCATTGCAGTGTAGGGAACCATCTGTTTTGCTGCTGAAAAGCATAACATTTTTAAAAGAAACAATCTGCAGTTGTTATAGGACCTATAACTTTAAAACATCTCAAAGTGCTTCACAGGTAAATGCAGGCAAATGCTGTAGGGGATTGCGGGAGACATTTTGCACGCAGTAAGATCCCACAACTATGATTGAAATGAATGACCAATGTTATTTACTGGATGGTTGGCCAGGCTCCTCGCTTTTCAATGAGTGGCAGAGTCCACCTGAAAAGGCTGAAGGGACTTCATTTGTTAAAAAAAACATATCAGCCAAAAGAGAGCATCACTGACAATGCAGTACTTTGTCCTGTAGCTCAGTGGTTAGAGATCTCGTCCCACAAGCGAGAGACCTGGGTTCGATTCCCGGCAGGGCGAAACCTTGGGCAAATTTCCTTACTCCATACGCCTGATAATAATCCTTAAAAAAAATTTGGTCACTTCAATCCACAACTGTTTGTGGGACACTGCTATGCGCAATTGGCTGCCGCGTTTTGCCCACAAATATACAGTCGATTCACTTTACAGTCTATTCTTTGAAGCGCTTTGAGACATCTAGAAGACCTGAAAAAGCGTCATATCAAATGCAAGGATTATTATTATTATTTATTATTTGCCCAGTGCTGCTCAAAGTACTGACATGGGGATTTGAACTCGTAACTTTCTGACTCTGAGGTGAAAGTGCTGCCAACTGAGACAAGCTAACTCACGAAAGAGCAGTGCCTCCCTTCCCCCAGCTGTAGATGACAATTGCTCCCTTTGTCCAGGTTGCAAATGAGAAACACATCAATTTCTTCATCTGTTGCAGTGCACATACCATGGGTAAAATTACACTGCAGTAATCCTCTTGAGAGGCAGGAGGGAGGTCCAAGTTGCCACTGATGAAGGGCACAGCCCATGCTAATAATCTGCAGTGATATTTGCGCCTCTTTCAATTGCACACAATCAGTGGAGCAGTGAGACTGAAACTGAACACTCCTAGAACAGTCAGAGAGGACTTAACATCCTCCGCTCTGTGTTTTATGAACAGATATCTGTTTCCGTTTACATGTTGCCAAATAGTCTATTAAGGATCAAAGGACGTCATTTAACAGACTGCCCGGTTTCATTCAGCACCTTACACAATGAAACTTTATCCTCTAGTATATATATAAAAAAGTAACAAAGTACATGCAGAACCATTTCCTTCAAAGAAAAGGCAGTTTTAGAACAGAGACACCGTTCGAGTTTTGTCCATGTGCCTTTCTTCCGGGCTAAATATACACACAGTATCAGAAGCGCGAAGGAAACAAACCGTTCAGGATTTATTGCATTGCACGGACAGTGGTGAATACATGGTAACTCCATACTACCCTCCCCACTTATAGCCCGTTTCACTTATAACACTGGTATCTTGTAGACCGGCCTTAACTGGTTGGCCGGCTTCACACACCAAAAAAAAGATGTCTGGGTCATCAGGTCATCGCAGATGTCACATCCTGCACAGGAAGCCTGGTGACCTCATGTTACAAAGGAGTCTCTGAGGGAGGCTCTTCCTCAGACTCACTGAACCAGTGCCCGATCTAGGCGTTTGGTTCAACCCCCAGCTGTCCTTCCTCTCCCACATCCAGTCCCCAACCAGGACCGCCTTCCTCCACCTCTGCCACATAGACCGCCTCGGACCGTACCTAACCCCAAATGCACCAGAAACCCTCATGCATGCGTTTGTCACCCCCCGCCTGGATTACTCAAACACACTCCTCACCAGTCTCCCCAGCTCCACCATTCAAAAAATCCAGCTCTTCAGAAATCTGCTACCTGTACCCGGACCAAACTCCGTACCCACATCTCACCAGTTCCCTGGCACCTCCCTAACTCTCTGACCTCCTCTCTCCCCAATCCACACCTGGCGCCTCCGCTCGACTGGCACGGGCCTCCTACTTGTCCCTTGCGCCGTTTGCTTCACCATTGGAGGTCACGCATTCAGCCACTACGCCCCGAAACTCTGGAACACTCTCCCTCAATCCTTCTGTCTTGCTCCCCTCTCTCCCCTTTTTCAAATCCCTCCTGAAAACCTTCCTTTTCGACTGTGCTTACGGTCACCTCCCCTCCTAGCTCGGAGTCAGGCTCCACCACTGTTAAGCGCTCTGAGACGCTACCCTGCATGGTGGACGCTATATAAGTGCAAGTTGTTGTTGTTGAAATGCACCAAGACACTGTGTGAAGCGTGCCATGTACATGCAGGTTTTTGTTGAACCAGGACATGGGCAGCACCCAGGAAGTGACACCAGTGGCATTTCTTGCCCATACGAGTAATATGCGCAAAGTGAATCGGCAGCGACCTGATGAGCCAATGGTCAGCCAGTTTTTCACACTTCACTTGCAACTTCGCTGCTTGAGATGTTGGGTCCAGACATTGGTGGAACGGACAAGGGAGAGAGGCAGTAAAAGCAGATTGTGCCAGCAAATTCAAGAGGAAATTACATAGCCACTTGCCAAAGAAATCGATTGAGCTATATGAGATATCAAGAAGCGTCTGGTTTCCATGAATAGCCAGATGACCGCAATAGTTTTCTAGTTCTGTAGGTTCCTATAAATGTTCTGGAATATTACTCTACATATAATTTCTTAGGTTACACAGAATGTGCTACACAAGTTTAAAGAGTTTTTTTTTGGTAGTTTGGATCCTTGAACATACTATGCAGTAATCAGTTTCCATATTCCATCTTCATTCAGGGGAGGAAGTTTGAGCATTTCATCGAGTCACTCTCTTAATTTCTCCGACTTTCATTTTCTGAATCACCAAACCTACACTCAGTGTAAAAAACATCACAGGAAAAATCGCCAAATGCAAAAGAATGTATAGGTCTGCAAACAGACTGCCCGTCCAAACTGAGCTATTTGTTGTCAGTGGACATATTTAATGTTTTAAATAAATATCCAAGCAGATGAACAAACAAATCCTTGCAATTGACACTGTGCCTTTTCATGTCAGGGGGAGGTCTCAAAACACTTCACAGGATATTGACTTCACATAGCAACGTCCCACAAACAGCAACGGAGTGAATGACCAAATTTATTTGTGGGATTGTTGGCCAGAAAACCGGGATAAACTCTCTTTTCTTTTTGAATGTTGTCTGTGCTTCAGGCATTATCATTGCTTCATCTTCATCTCACTTCCAGAGACAGCAGCACTGGACACAGCAAGATAAGATATCTACCACCATGGTCGCCTTGATTCCTGGTCAGGGATGAGCTAAGCTTCATGGAATCCGATTAAGAAACACCACAAATCAGAACCATTGTTTCAAGACTTATGGGGATGTGAATTTAACTGATTTGGCAAGATAGCCCAGCATCCTGTTTGCCTTATTTAATGCTGCCTCACATTGTTTTAACATGATCGTTGATGAGTCAACAAATTCCTCTTGACCTCCCTGAACTTCTTTTCAAGTAAGAACTGGGAGGTAGCCGCTGAGAGAATAATATCCCTTCTGGGAAGAAGACTTGTGAGTTATGGATTTTACCAAAACAAATTTGAAAGCCCAATTTAAAAAAAAATTCCGAAATAACTGGCACAAGAGAGGAGTTTATTATAATTCGGTACAACTGATTTTCTTCACAAAAGGATCTTGAGTATGAAACTCTCTCTTCGATAAAAAGATGAAGGTACCCGTAGATTACATGAAAAATCCGAGCTTTATTCAAAATTTAAAAAGAATCCTAAACTTCTGCAAAATATGTCTTCTCTACCTTTGGGGCAGTGTCTCGAAACAAGTTGTTATTCTTTAATAATTCTCGCATCTGCTTACAAACAAAACAGTCACTACATTTCCAGAGACTCCTGTGAATCACTTTTAACAACTGATGTGGGCGAACGAAGGGAGGAGTGAGGGGGATTAAAAGTATAACCAGGGTCAATGGAGACAAACAGTCTCGCAGAGTTGGACTTTGACGCAGTGGAAAAGTAGCTGAAGGACAATACCGTGGCAATGGGTGTGGATTACAGTGAGCACAAGCAAAATTAAGCAAGAGTGGCTGAGAAGTAATAAATGACAAAGGGAGTGAAGTAATTTGACAGGGATAGAGGGGAGGAAAAGTTCTGAAGTGTGCTGCAGCAACCTGGCTCAGTTTGTAGCTCTGTACTCTCGCCTCTGGTTATGGGTTCAAGCCCCACATCGGATATTGCACCTGTGCTGGGGGTGTGCTGTTCTTCGGATGAGGTGCTAAACCTAGGTCCGTCGAGATGGACATTAAGGAGCCCATGGTACTATTAAAAAGAGAAAGGAATTTCTCCTGGTGTCCTGGTCAACAATCCCCAAATAAAAACGGTTATTCTAAACAAGATTCTAAAAGGGTTAGACAATATAGATCATGACAGGCTGATCCAACTTGTCCAGAATAGTAAAACCAGAGGACACGGCCTGCGATTGAAGGGGGTTAAATTCAGAATGAATCTACGCAACCACTATTTTAATGAGCAAAGATTGAACCTGTGGAACAGGTTCCCTAGGAAGACGGTTGAAGCAGCGAGTGTTGATTCTTTGAGACACAGATTAGATAGTTTTCTTTCAACAAATAACGTTATGGTATAAAGTACATAGGTAGTTCGGGACATATGTCCATGTGACTGCTAGGAAGGTGGAAGGCGAACTAGATGGACCTTGGTCTTCTTCCAACATTTCTTATGTTCTTATTCACTTCACAGCTATTTTGCTGCATTGCTGGGTGCAAATTGGCTGCTGTTTTCACCTACAAGATACACCTTCACTACACTTCACAGAAAACTCTTTGAGATCTCCTACCGATATGAAAGGCACCACTGTTTTTGAAATGCAGGTTTATGCTTATTATTAGGATTATTATTAAAGGGAGATGATTTTGAACCTTCCACAGCTCTGCTCCTCTTCCACTGGCTCCACCCTTACTTGGGTCTTTTCATTCCTATGCAGAAGATGACAACATTACAACAACGCAACTTGCATTTATATGGCTCCCTTCACACAGAGTAGCGGTAAAACTAAGGTAAAACTACTGATGGTGGAGCAGAGGGGACAAGGGGCCATCAGGAGGCTGGAGCCAGCCAAGTGGAGGCAGCGGGTGGTATACTATTCACTATGTCAAGCACACATCAGTGTAAGGGTCATCGTATCACAAGGACCATTGCCTTGTGGGAGCTGTGCTTCTATAAATGTAATTTGGTTGTTGTTGTTTAACCTTTTGCTGCCACCACAGCAGAAATGAGCCAGGGCCTCAGGGCAAAAGAACGGAAATAATAATAATAATAATTCTTGAATTTGATATAGCGCTTTTCACATCGGGAGGACGTCCCAAAGCGCTTCACAGAATACACTGTAAAGTGAATTGACTGTATATTTGTGGACAAACACGGCAGCCAATTGCGCACAGCAATGTCCCACAAACAGTCGTAGAATGAAAATGACCAATTTATTATTGTTTTTGGTTTTTGGAGGGATTATTATTAGGCTCTGTGTGGAGCAAGGAAACTTGCCCAAGGTTTCGCCCTGTCTGGAATTGAACTCAGGTCTCTCGCTTGTAAAGCGAGTGCTCTAACTACTGAGCTACAGGACTCCACGATTGGAAAATTGGAAGGAGAAAAAAATACGTTTTGATCTCCTCTGCAAAGTTTTTAAAAGATTGTGAATAATAATCATTGCATTTGATATAGGCCTTAATGTCGTTCAGATGTCTCAAAGCACTTTGCAGGATATACTGTAAATTGGATTGACTGTGTATTTTGTGGGCAAAAGATGGCAGCCAGTTTGCACACACCAATGGAATGAGTGACTCAGAGACGAGAGTGCTATCACTGGACCAGGCTGATACATAAATGGGACACATGAATGAACAACCATGGTTTACAAAACAAATTTGAAAAACACATTAAAAACGCAGTTGCATAAATAACTGACACAAGAGAGGAGTTTATTTATAATTCTCTGTAACTGACTTTCTTCACAAAAGAGTTTTGAGCAGTAAAGGGATGAAGACACCTGTATAATCGCATGAAAAATGTGTCAGGTTCACCTTGTTTGTTTTCTATACCAGTTTGTTGTTTAAAATATGTTCTGTAATGTTTATTTGTTCGCACTTTATGTATCTAGCAATTTTGATACTTGTGGTGCCATCAAATCTGATTCTAGCATCGATTGCAACAATTTGGCAGGCAACTATTTATAATTTGCCTAGGTGGATAGGAAGGTGTACGGTTTCCCTATTGGGTCACTTAAAGGATGATTTTAAGTGGACCATAAGCTTCCAAATTTGCTTTAATTTATATTGCAAATACCACTGGATACCTTCATTCGTGAAGGGGCTCAACGTCCATAAAAGAATGAGCGCCATGTGCTTGTGGTCACTATTTTCCTAACTGATGCCAACAGAAGTCGGTGCTCTGACTATTAATGAGTCAGAGGTTGGTTCTTTGTGCACTTTTGCATTAACTTCATTACAAGTGGCTGCTAGCGTGTGTAATTTAAGTGTGATTTATGTTTATTTCATAGTTGATATTGTTGATATTTTGTCGTGCCATTTAAGATATAATGCCAAGGGTTGCAGATTTCATTGAAGCGCCAATAAAATTCAGTTGAGCCGACTTAACCGTGCTTTAACTCGAGCTTTCTGTATAAATCAAAGAAGGAGGGAATACACAAACAGGTTCAGCTTAGGTCACAGAGGTGTAAAATAAATCTCTGATTGACTGAAGCTTCCAAATTTGCTTTAATTTAATAGTCCTGTCGTAGTGAAAGAACTCATTAGTCAAGTTATATGTAGTTATAGGGACCAAGTACACTCTGCAAGGGAGAGCAAGCTATATAGTGGGTCTACATATAAGACTGATAGAATCGTCTCAAATGCTAGCTCTTTTTTAAAAAACTATTCTAAAGTTATGCCAAATACATATTTGGTAGCTTCTTTGTTACTTCTTGTATTCACCTACAAACAACAACAAAATGATATGAAAATAGTGCCTTTCACATCTGGACATCCCAAGGTACTGAGTCAAGTCACTTCACTTTCCAGTGATTCCTGTGAAGTGCTTCTAAGACACCCTCCCTTTTTGAAAAGCGCTATATAAAATGTAAGTATTATTTTGTTTTTATTTGATATAAAACCTTATCACAATGTTGAAACATTACAAAGTGTTTCACAGGATTTACTGGAAAGTGTTGTGATTGTAGGTGTAGGTGAATGCGGCAGCCAATTTGCACGCAGCAACATGCAACAAACAGCCATGAAGTGAATGACTAGTTTCTCTGGGGATTAGTGGTTGGAACCCTGGGATAAACTACCTTGGAGATGCAAGCTTATATCTTTAGAAGTGAATTGCATCATTATTTGAGGGCATGTTCAGGCGCAGTCTTTCATTAAATCATTAAGTGCACTATTCATCCTGCATCTGTATCTGCCCTCCGCTTTAAAGTAAACCTCATGTGAATTGTAGGCCTTCTAAAGATACAGCCATTATATACAACTCACATGAATGAAATCCCTCAATTTTGCGGTCAAATAAAGCACCAGATTGCTTACAGTCAGAACAGCCAATGCTTACAAGTTTCCTTCCCGTGTTCTTCAACTTAATTAACACAAGGACTGAGCTAAAGACATGTTGACCTTTCTTTGCCTACTACAGTCAAGTAAGCTAAAGGCAAGGCATGCACAAAGCATCAGGAGCATGAAACTGTCTCCAATAAAGGGATGAAGATACCTAGCGCATCATGTGAAAAATGTGAGCTCTTTTTAAGAGAATCTAAACTTATACAAAATATGTAGTTTCTCTTTGATAATGTTTGCAATTGTCTGCGTCCACCTATAAACAACAACAAATTACATTTGTATAGTGCCATTCACGTCGGAAGGATTTCACAGCACCTTGGATGTCCAATACAATAATAATGATAGGCATTTTCGGGAGAAGAATTCAGACAAGGAAGATATAATAATAATCCCTCCAAAAAACAAAAAAAATAATAAATTGGTCATTTTCAATCCATAACTGTTTGTGGGACACTGCTGTGCGCAATTGGCTGCCGCGTTCGCCCACAAATATATTCTGTAAAGCGCTTTGGGACGTCTAGAAGACGTGAAAAGCGCTATATCAAATGCAAGAATTATTATTATTATTATTAACTGTACAGTGCCCACTTTAGACATAAACACCACAAGTATGCCTTTAAGAATCACTTTGTTTTTGGGGGTGATTAAGAAAACTACACTTATTTGTACCAACTCTGTTTGTATCAACTCGAATTATTTGCAAAAGGATTCGCAAGCAATACGCAAGTTTTGAATCCTGCTGATAATCCATAAATTTACGTAGATTGTATCACACGGAAACAGGCCATTCAGCCCAATTAGTCCGTGCTGGCATTTACCCTCCACACGATTCATACAAACATCACAGCACTCTGTAGGAACTCCGCTCCGACATAACTTGCAGATGGTCAAAGTGGAGTTCGCGAGGATGTGCGTGAAGATCATCTGGTTACCAGCAGGATTCACGATTTACAAATCCTTTGCAAACCCTGTTGCTGATATCATATTTGCACTCTATTGCAGTGGATATGGACAAGCATCAAAATGCTGCGAGGCTTTGTTGCTTTTTAAAAAAAAACACCCCTTTGAGGAGAGGCTTCTAGTCATTTCCCTTTCACTGACTGCAAGTGGCATTCCTTCAGGACAGACTGATAAACAGACTGGTACATTGTTCAAATTTTAAACGGTTCTGACACAACACACACACACATGAGTAACGCTATCCAAAAGACTTGCAAAGAAACAGGCCTTGTTTTAAAAACAAAGGTCATTAAGGAGACATGCTGAAGGTTTGTTTGCAATGGTTGGGTCATGAACTCACTGAAAGTTTTTTTTGAAAAAACAGCCATACCCAGATTCACTCAAGAACAGGTCGAGAAATTCTCCATAAAAGTTGTGTGTGTAGTTACAGACCTCCTATATTCTGATCTGACTTTCCCTGCAGTCTTGTTTTCCTACTTGTTTTGCTGCTGCATATGAGTGTGAGTTTTGGAACAGAAAGGATGAAGCAGTCCTTACAATTAATTCTTCTTAATCGAGTCCACGCATGAAATGTAAATGAAAGTTGAAAATAGGATCTGAAGCCCAGTGATTTCAAACGGGATTCCTAAATTAAGGAATTCCGAGGCGGGTGTAGTGGGGGCTCTTCCTGGAAGCTTTTTGCAGTGTGAGGCACCTCATTCTAATAGTTATATTATAAATTGTACTCTAGATCACAATTGTAAAAAAACAGCAGGCCTACAGAACTAATAGACCTCCACAATACAACAACAGCATTGTGTATGTATGAGCAAAATGTCTCAAAACATTTCACAGCAACGGAGTTAGAGCTTGAGTACAGTTCAAGATAAGGGTAGGAGGTCAATGGCCCAAAGTGCATTCAAAGAGATTTTAGAAGGATTTTTAAAGCAGGCAGGAAGGGAGGGATTCAGGAAGAGACTTCCAGAGAGCGGGAGCAAAGTAGCTGAAAGATAGCCTATCAGAGGGGAACAGGCTTGAATTAGCAGAGCATAGAAAGTGATTTTCTTCTTTAAACATCCATGTCATCAAAAACCTGCAGCATTATGGCCAGTCAGAATAAAACCTCTGGGCAAGAGGTGCATAGCGTACACAATATAGCACATTGGATATTAGCAAATGACAGATCTATAATCTAATCGTGAAAGATTGTAAAACTATTTGAATGACCATTTTGCAATTTATGTGCCACTATAAACATTAGTTGTAAAAACTTTCAGCCAGATGTTAATACACCTACATTCAGGTTCCAACAAAAGTTCTCAGGGTAGCCATTGGGTATGGAAACCCTGACTCAATGGGAATGCACGTGTGTCTGAGCTGCGCACAGGAAGATGGTGGCAATGCTTCCATGCATTTAATGTTGAGCTGTGTTGCCCACCAAGAAGCTAGCAGGGAGTTCCTGGTCCCTACCATCCACCAAGTTAGAGCTCAAACTTGCGCTTGTCGGATGTCAAATGATCAACTAGTGAGCTAGTGATCATTCTTCTTGGGAGGAGGGAAGGAGGTAAGTGGGGTTTCCTAGGAGCTGAACTGGCTCCAAGGTGGCATGTTTGGCAACAGAATGTCAGGACCTTCCGTAGTGTCTCGGTGATCCAATTACTGTCCAGTTTCATCCTCGCTGTGCTGTCATCAGGAGTAACCTGGAATACTGTGGACTGGACCCTGGCACTGCTTGGGACAGAACAGCCAGCCTGGCTCATCAGCAGGACTTGGAAGGGCAGATCTGGGTCACTGAGGACAGGCAAAGCCCTAACAGTTAGCTGGACAAGCAGCAGGAAACCTTGCCAGACAATGACAAGCTATGTGTTTTTAGCTGGTTAGATGCCAGCAGTACCCCATCACACTCTGGGGTGCCCAAGCCTTGACTCTTTCCAACCTATGCCTAATACTTTCCAGGATTAGGTAAACAGGATGTGTCCCTCCAGGGAGAGTGTGCATGTGTGCATACCAACAAAAGGGTCTTGAATTTCCATGTGTAAGTAAGATGCATGGAATTCTCAGTTTCGTTTGGATATCCTTAAACATGGTGATGGGTTTCTGCATGTGTCAGACACCCGGCTGACTTTAAAAAAAACCCTGACTGATTCCTCCCACCCCCATACCCCCAAAACAGGGAAGCCGAGATCAACAGTAGAGTCCCAACACATGATGCAAATCAGCAGTGTTCTGCTCTGTTTGTGTTGGTGCTATATCGCATATATCCATTGGGCGATCAGCAGAGATTCTGTTAGCAGTTTTAGATTTGACTGACATTCCAGATTACAGGAACTTGTACAAGGATAACAGGAGCTTGTACAAGGATAACAGGAGCTTGTACAAGGATAACAGGAGCTTGTACCTTAGTTTGGACACCTTTGCTCTGGAGCGAGAGAGTGAATTAAAGCAGCAGGCCACAAATTTGTGAGCTGAGTTGGTTTTCCCATGCCCATAGCTTACAACACGGCAAAGAAAAAGTGGTGCAGCCATAATCCACCAGACCTGGCAGGCACTAACACCACTATGGCCATACCATATACATAGCAACCCATGCTACCTATCTAATACATTAAGAATAATACACTGCAAACTTCTACATTGTGTCATGTGGGATGCAATGATTGGCAAAGTTTTATAACAAGAAGAATCATCATCATACTTGCTTAAGATATAGCAGCTTTCAAGTTGAAGGACATCTCAACGTGCTTCATAGGATTTATTGTAAAGTGTAGCGATTGGATTGTAGGCAAACACCTACTGAAAGAAAGAGGACAGATAGACCGAGAGGCAGCGAATACAGCAGGCGTGTTTCAGTATTAACTGTGACTGGCTAGCGCTTTTACAATCTCCATTGCTTAAAAATGGCAGGAGACTTGTGCTTAGACAGGAGTATCTTCTGGTGTCACTGTGAGTGGGCGTCTCTCTGTTTTACATGGTTGAGTACAGCTTTCAGTTTTAATAAAAGAAAGGCTTTTAATATTACCATTCCACGCCCTCATGACACACATAATCACAAGGAGAGAGGATTCGCTTTAGGATTTCAGTTTCTTTTGAGTAGCAGTAACAATGTGATAACTGTATTGCACCAGGCAGGTGAGGTCAATCTTAATATCTGAAACATGTCCTCACAATAAGGTGGAATCACTTTAGTGTACGGTTTCTTTTAAGTAGCAGTAATCAAATAACTTTATTGCACCAGTGAATCACAGGTAGGCAGAGCAATCTGAAAGGTGGGACCTGCTGTCCAACCTTTCCATAAACCCATTGTTTAGGTTGCTTTGGGTTGGAATGAAGCCAACTTATTATTACAATCCAACACACTGTTACTATTCCAACACGGTTTGAGACTGAACTAGGTTTATCGTGGCTTTGAAAAACAAAAGATAGGCTATCCAGACTTAAAGGGTAGTGAGTATTCAATAATATACAACAACAACTTGCATTTATATAGCACCTTCACGCAGGGTGGGGTCCCAGAGCGCTTAAATATGAATGTTAATAGACTATTTCTACTTGTTGGAGAATCCAAGATGAAGGGGCAAAACGATAACTAGCAGCAGATCTAAAAGGGAGTTTGGAGAAACTTCTTCACTCACAGGAAACTATAGTTTATCATAGAGCTTGATATTTACACCCAACCCCCCAGAGTCGTGAGTTTGAGTTGAGAGAGACAAATTAAAATACAAACTATTCGAAATAATTGTAAAATATTTTTTGCCCACAAGACATTGTTATAAATCTAATTAACTGAGAGTGCAAATAAATTAACATTCTTACCAAATGAATAACTGGAATAGTTCCTACCAGCTGCAAGTATGATGATGGAAACAACCGAACATTCTTACAGTCAGTGAGTCACCATTCAAACGAGCATTCAACCAAGTTCCCAGGCCATCATGTCACCATCGCTACAGGTTGAAGCAAAAAGCATCAATACTGTATATTATCGTGGAACAAGTGTCCTCAATTATCGTCTCTGAACATCTCCAATGGCATGTGCCTGGAAATACAAAGTCAGCACACTTGGCAGTAAAATCCTGTTAAGGGCTGTGAGAAGTCTTGATGACCTGATAAGGCACTTTATCAAGGATTAGTATAACAGGAGCAGGAGGGGTTCAGCCACTGTAATAATATAAATAATAATAATAATCCTTATATTTGATATAACGCCTTATCACATCTTCGAGACGTCTCAAAGCACTTCACAGAATATACTGTAAAGTGAATTGGCTGTACTTTTGTGGGCAACTGTAAGGGTTGACAGTCACTGCCTCTGTTTGCGGCATGCAAGTGTCCAACCGATCAGATAAAACAAAACTACTTACCGTATTCATAACAGAAAAAGCAAGCAGAATTAACAGTTTAACGCGGCTGCCGTTTAAGAGTATTAGAGAACAGCAGGCGGGCTGCCCGGCACAAACACATTTTCAATCCCGCTCTAATTAAATTTCTACAGGCTCTGCGAGGCTTGCAGCCCACAATAATTTGCTTTGCGCTAGTAAGTAAATTGGAAATAGTCAAGCAAAACTCGCCTCCACTCCCTCCATCCCACTACCGACCACAAACAACCTTTTCACACCCAAGCGAGAAATCAGTTAGAAACTTCACACTACTGGCTGAGGATTTACCGCAAACAAATACTTCAACATCACAAAGACTTTCTTTAGGAAGTTTCTCCCAGTGTCATGGCCAAGAAACTCCCAAATAATATTGGTCATTCTCTTTGTGGCTGTTTCTGGAACGTGGCTGCCACATTCCCCTACAAAATATGGTTATTGTACTTTATAGTAAATAAGAAGTACTTTGAGATATTTGGGTGACTTAATAACAAATAATAATAATCCTTATATTTGGTACAGCATCTTATGACATCGTCAAGGCTGCTCACAATATATATGTATATGATAAATAAAGGTCTATAACAGATATCACCACCCATTTCAATCTCCAGTGTGTGTTGAGTTACTGATCTACTGATCTCAGCAGTTGGATCATTACAATTGCCATCAGACTCCCTGGGCTAAGGGTAGGTGAGCGGGAAGAGGAGGAAAATTAAAATTAAATTCAGGCTTATTGCTTCTTCCTACAATGCAGTGACCCCTGCAGGAAAGTGTGCAGAATTTCCCGAATGGCTGGTCAACACACCTCAAGAGGACAATGGAGCACAGCCTCAGGATTGACAACAGAAACATTAGGGAGATAATAAAAGGGATTTCTTCACTCCAGGTGTTAGGATGTACCAAGACAGTAAAAGGGGACACAGGTTTAGAGTTGCAAAGAGCAATTTCATGATAGACAACAGGGAAGTTTTCTTTATCCAAAGGGTAATTAATGATTGGAACAGGTTACCCCGAAGAGTGATCAATGCCAGGACACTGGATTTATTAAAAAAAACAGCTTGATACTGTGATGGAAATAATAATAATCCTTGCATTTGATATAGCGCTTTTCATGTCTTCTAGATATCTCAAAGCGCTTCACAGAATATGCTGTAAAGTGAATTGACCTCATATTTGTGGGCGAAACACGGCAGCTAATTGCGCACAGCAGTGTCCTACAAACAGTAGTGGATTGAAAATGCCAAATTTATTATTGTTTTGGTTTTTTGGAGGGATTATTATTAGGAGTGTGGAGTAAGGAAACTTGCCCAAGGTTTCACCCTGCCTAAGATTGAACCCAGGTGTTTCGCTTGCAAGGCAAGTGCTCTAACCACTGAGCTGCAGGACTCTAGGAAAGATGCTAAAGTGGATGTCCTGGAAGGATGAGATCCAATGCTACTTCTCAACCAAAGCAATATTGTGATAATAATAATCCTTGCGTTGGCTATAGCCATATATTATGTCATTGAGACATCTCAAAGCACTTCACAGGATATGCTGTAAAGTGGATTAACTGTGTATTTTGTGGGCAAAGTGCAACAGCCAAGTTTGCGCACAGCAATGTCCCATAAACAGCTATGGAATGAGTGACCAATTTTTATTTGGGGAATTGTTGGCTGGGACACCGAGAGAAACTCCCTTCTCTTTTCAAATAGTGCCATGGGATCTTTAACATCCACTTTACCGGCAGACAGAACCTCGGTTTTAACGTCTCATCTGAAGGATGGCACCTCCGAAAATGTAACACATTCCCAGCACTGCATTGGAGTATCAGCTTAGACTATGTGATTCCAAGGTCTGATGTGGGACTTGAACCCACAACCTTCTGATTCAGAGGCAAGAGTGCTACTACTGCAGCTTTCCAGAAATATTTTCATGTTTTGTTCTCCCTCCCTCAATGATGACAATGTTGTTTCAAACTAAACTGGGAGAGTTTTGCATTTCAGTTGCAGCTGGACTGCACAGATAGCTCTCAAACTGTGTGGGCCACCAAGAGCCACTCTCAAGTCACTCCCAAGTAACCTCAACTCCCCACTCTCCAGCAACACACAGTCTGATCCTCTCTGACATTCACTTATGAAAACCACAATAAGGTAGAAATAGGTGATTAAAGTTCAATGATTTCACTAACAGCTACAGCAATCGCTCCCTTAAGGAGACTTGTTATAAATTAAGTCTGATTTTTCAAAGCCATACTACTCAGATCATATTTTCCTCATTCTAATCTTCTTACACAACGCTGCAAATAAGCCTTTCATTTGTATGAAATGATTTAGGGCCCACCTTTATGAATAGTATTGGGATTTAAAAAGATGGCATGTTGCTGCTTTAATAAAGTGAAAGTGCCACAAGCTCTTCAATAAGCTGTCAAACTAATTTGGAACCATTCCTTCGGGAATCTGATCAGTTCAATGGTAAAGGGCTTTAAAGGTGCATCGGCAGCACACAGAAACCATTCACATTCCTACAACGCAACAACAATCTATGGCAAGTTGATCTCATTCACATCACTGAGCACCTTTCTTCACAAGAAGAGGAACACTGACAACCATAAAAGCCACACTGAAGTTTTCAGGCTGCACATTTTCCTGATGGCTCACTGGCTGAATGACCACACTAGACTTGATCATACGCAGTACCGTACAGTGTTGAGAAATGTCACGTGGGTCTAGATTTGCTTTGTTTAGGTAGCATTTCAGTGCATTCAGGATTTGGTAAATTCTTAAAATAATTTTCAAGTTTCCTTTAAGAACTATAGAAAACCCATTTTGAAGTTAAGACCAAATTCAACAATTTGCCAAGTTCTATACGGTCTAAAACGCTAAGTAAATAGAATAAATCTAGACCCAGGTGTGAAGTCTTCCCATTGCAGGCTACCATTTAGATCCCCAAATATTGAGGCTATTAGGAACAAGTCACCGCACAGTTTTACTGAATTTCTGTTTTACAGGATTTATTGACTGAACACTCATGTCAGTGACCCTACTGTTCAGTTCTTGCAGCTTTCCAGAAATATTTTCATCTGTTTTCCCTTCCCTCCTTCCCTCAATGATGACACTATTGTCTCAAACTAAACTGGGAAAGTTTTGCATTTCAGTTGCAGCTGGACTGTGCTGACAGCTCTCAAACTTCTCTTCACCTCTCAAGTGGTGCCAAAAATATAGCCATCGTTGTGCAAGGGCTGTGACAGTCATTGAACAAACCCATTGGGTCTGCTCCTGTGAGTTAAGTGATGAGTGCCTTGTGCACCAATTCATCTCCCCTTTCTTAGCAAAAGTATGAGTAGCGCTGATAGTGTCTATTGACTCGCCAGCCAGCAATACCCTGTAACATAGTTCATACCTTGCCTTGTTTAGTCAACCAGTTTTGCAGTGATCACTCATACAGCTTTTCTCTTTTTCTCCAAGTATCAATCCTCCCTTGATGGGTTACTGGGTAAAGGAGCCACCCAATGAGGTGCTAGGCCATTCATGCCATCAAGTCACAGTTTCAAATTCCTGTGCAGGGTTAACTGACCTCAACCAATGCTCACTATTGTGAGCCAGGTTAGATTTACTCTACTGATGATTTAGCAATTTTAATCCTGGTCCTGTCACCCCCAGACTCAACTTTACCATCACCCTGCATTCCATCCTCCACAGCTTCACACTATCCACAGGTCCAGAGCCTATACTCTGCTGCACAGGGCTCCATAAGTCCATCACCCCCATTTTCATTCAGCTCCACTGACTCTCTATCCCTAATGTTACCTCCTGTGAACCTACACTCCCTCTGCTCCACTTGCTCTGTCCCAGCTATCAGCAGATGAGCTTTCAACCACTGTGCCCTGCACTCAAAATATAAGATTATGCAGAATTTTGGAAAGTTATTAAATTCCTAATTTTGGAAGTTCTGTAGTGCCCAAAAGAACCATGGAAACCTGGTTTCAAAATGTAGATCGAATTTAATTTTTATTCCAATATTCTGTAAAACTTTCAATTTTAAACAATGAACAATCTTCAGGCAAAACCAATGTAATATTTTGTACTTATGAAGCAACACTGGATGCTGTTAAACCACAAAAAATTACAATTTCTACACAAAGATCATAAGCTTTTGGGATGAAAGATGTATACTCTTTGCGTTATTTTCCCGCACTCAGCTGTTGATTATCTCCTTGATAAACTTGCAGTGATCGATGCTTTATTTGTACAGAACATTAGGGACTCAGTGCTGTTTTCATTTCAAAATCATGGGGTAAATGCAATACAAAAGCCAACAAAAATTAGGTTACAAATTTAAATTTTGTTTTGGTCAATTGGGTAACTGATACATGGGGGAAACTATCATTGTGTTTAAGAGTATCTAAACCAGACAGAGTTCCACAAATGCAAGGAAATTTCCCATGTCGGAATGGAATGCACAATCCCTTACTGGAGAAATGCACCCTGTTTACCTAATTCCAGAAAGTATTAGGCACAGGTTGTCATGAGCCAAGGGTTGGAGACCCCAGAGTGTGAGAGGAATTTCAGCCCTCTGAAACACTCAGCTTCATTGCTGCCATTTAAGTCTTTCCTTTGCCCTTATTATTTGGAGTCCTGTAGCTCAGTGGTTAGAGCACTCGCTTTGCAAGCGAGAGACCTGAGTTCAATTCCAGGCAGGGCGAAACCTTGGGCAAGTTTCCTTACTCCACACACCTAATAATAATCCCTCCAAAAACAATAATAAATTGGTCATTTTCAATCTACGACTGTTTGTGGGACATTGCTGTGCGCAATTGGCTGCCGTGTTCGCCCACAAATATACAGTCAATTCACTTTACAGCGTGTTCTGTGAAGCGCTTTGGGACATCCTCCCGACGTGAAAAGCGCTATATCAATTGCAAGGATTATTATTATTATTATTATCGTATTGCAAGGACAAATTTGAGGTTTACAAAGTGGGAACTGAAATTCTGCTAGCTTTGTAGAGTGTAGCTTCTTGTAACTCAGAGAACTTGCCTTGCAAGCAAGAAGACCTGAGTTCGACACCCGGGCAGGGAGAAACACTGGCCAAGTTTTCTTATTAAACACACCACTGTTTACCAAACAATAAGTAGGAACTCGGTTGTTCGTCGATTGGTGGATCGCTTTTCTTGAAAAAAAATTTGGTCACTAAATCCATGATTGTTTCTGGGACGCTGCTTTGTGCAATTAGCTGAGGCGTTTCACCCATAAAATATACAGTCAATACACTTTACAATACATTCTGTGAAGCACTTTAAGACGTCTCAAAGATGTGATAAGGTGCCATATCAAATGCAAGGATTATTATTATTATTGGTAATACTTTTGAAATCAAACCTTTGAAAACTTGAAGCAGAAAAGTGGCAAAGAAACACCATTATTATAATATAATTGAACAAGATTCAAACAACACTGTATTCTCTGATTTTCTGTCTCCAAGTGACTCATGCTAGGGTATGGTTCCACAAGAGCTGACAGCACTCCAGTGTTTCATCCTACCAGTCATTCTTCACGCAGGAGCCGTGACAATGAGTGTTGGCAGCTTTTACCACTTCTGATGTTTTCAATCTTCTCAGAATGAATCAGCAACAATTCAAGCAAGCGGAATCCAGACCATCTGTGCCTTTTTCTGTGTGTTCATTCCTTGTACAGTTACAGAACCAAGCATTACCTTACACCAACTGCATTTGCATCTGACACGATCTGTTGCCACACAACCAAAGCTCTTATTGAATAATAGGGAGACTGTCTCAGCCTTAAGACCATTTTACCTCAAAAATCGATGATCAGAAAATTCTTTAATTGAATCTTGATTTGGAAAACAGTTTTCCACTGGGTGTTTTTTTTGTATAAAAGACCAGAAACCTCCATTCCTATCTGTGGGTTTATTCATGGGGCATTGCTTGAGCTTTCAGCCACTACCCCTCCAAAACTCTGGAAACACTCTTCCTGTATTCCCTCAGTCTTGCCCTTTCCTTCCCCATCTTCAGATTACGCCTGAAGACCTTCCTCTTTGACCATGCCTAGGGTCACCTTCCCCTGGCTCGACATTGTGCTCCACCAGTATCAAGTGCTCTGGGATGTTACCCTGCATGAGGGCACTATACAAATGCTGTACAAAAGTTGTTGTTGTTCTGAGTTAGACCAGTGTCCTGTGAATAAGCTGAGAAAGGCCATATTCAATGCTCAAAAAGGCCCCCCCACCACCTCCTATTAACTGGGAATCCAAGATTTTTGTTTTGGTCAGCACATGTCTGACACACTGTGGAGGATAACCAAGATAGCAGCGCCCTTGACTCTTTAAGCAAGGTGTAAGCACTAACTTGAAAAGTCTGGGGTATTTCAAAACACATTCCATAAACAGAGCTCCATAAATAGCAACAGAATGCTGTAACTTTGACCCTCACAGATCTCAAGGTTAACACCAAGCGCATGTTTACATCGAAATGAATTGGTGGGGAAAATGCATTGCCCACATTAACAGTAACCCATTAGAACAGGAGATTGTAGATAGATTTGAAAACTGGGCTGTACTGGGTTAGCTGGTGCATAGTGCATTAGGAATATCCCAGGTTTCATGCCTAGGGATATTGATAATTATCCTTACATTTGATATAGCCCTTATCACATTTTCTAGACATCTGAAAGGCTTTCACAGAATATACTGTAAAGTGAATTGACTATATATTTGTGGGCGAAATGCGGCAGCTAATTACGCTAAACAGTGTCCCACAAATAGTTGGGGATCGAGTGACCAAATTCTTTTTTTTGAGGGATTATTATCCCCGGAAAAGTAATCCGCCAATCGACTAACAACCGAGTTCCTACTTACTGTTCTAAGCACTAAGCTACAGGACTCCAACACATTGTTATGCTCCTTGATATTATGTCAGTCTGGCTCAGTCATTAGCACTCTTATCTCTGAGTCAGAAGGTTATGGGTTCAAGCCCCACATCAGGACTTTTAAGTTCACAGTCTAGACTGCACTTCAATGCAGTAATGGGATATGTTGCATAGTTGGAAGTGTCGTCCTTCAGTTGAGATGTTTAAACCGAGATCCCACCTACTTGTTCAAGTGGACGTGAAAAATTCCACAATACTCAAAATATTTGAAAAGTGAAGGAAGTTTCTCTCAGTGTCCTGGTTTTTAATACCCCAGAGAAAAAAAAATTGGTCATTTGTTTCATGCACATTGCGATGCACAAAATAATTGTCATGTTCACCTACAAACACACAGTCACTACATTTCACAGTATATTCTGTTAAGTGCTTTGAGACATGCAAGGATTATTAATTATAGTCCTGACTTTAGAAAGCTGGGAGAAATCTGAAACAGAAAAGAAAATGAAAAACGGAGTTGCATCATTTTGATAATTATAAAAAAAAGTTGCAAAAACATGTACTGAAGCAAAAGGAAGATGTTAACATAACTGAACAAAACTGTTCTTAATGTCCTTTTTCATAGCAGGAAGAAAACAATCAACAGCGGCCCTTAACAGTGAAGTGTAGCTAAGCTGGAATGCAACTGGAGTACTATACCCATACGTTGTTACTGAGACATATTGAGAGTATTTAGCCCAAAACGTGTCTGACTTTATGCAGTCTATTACACTGTATGATTCCTTTGTGACTGAAATGGTAAGGGAGAGTGTATCAATTCTTTTGTGACTGAACCAAGAACAGCATCTGTCAATAGCAAGCCCCATCCTGACAGCAGCATAATAGACAGGAGCTGCCTTTGATTCAATGGCAACATTACACAACACGGAGCTGGTGCTTTTCAAGACCTCACTGCAGACTTGAGATCAAAGGGTCCACCTTCCTACAGCCCAGTGCACCTCTATCCTGCCTCTGAGCTATGCAGCAGGAAGGGGACTTTAGAAACCCAAGTCACCACAGTACACGGTCACCTGTGATTGACAGCTGAACTAAGAAGGTCAAGGAAGCTAACCAGGAGAGAGTTTTTACAAACCGTTTTGAATTAAACAAAATATTTTGACCACATCTCTGCACTCTCTCCAGAAACCTCCCCTACCAACTACTGCACCCGACGGCTTGCCCGGCTGCCAATACTGCCTACATTTGTTTGACTTGCGAAACATATTTACAAAACAATCTTTTGTATTCCTGGAGTTTCACCCAGGTTTGCCTACGTAACAACATCTAACCAAGCATATTTTGTAAATATTTGTGGGATGTTTATTTTACGTGAAAGTTGCTACATAAATAAAAGTTAATTATTATTCTAAGTTGCTGATATTTTTACAATAACTTGAATTACGAAGCACCCATTCACGTACGAAAGTATCTCAAAGTGATTCACCGAGATTGAGTGGGATCCTGGCCAGAGTGGGAGATTTAGGGATGGGGGTTAGAACGGAGGTGACTGAAGGCACAGTCAAAGAGGTAGGATTTTAGAAGGAAAGCAGGGAAGGTGTGAGTCAGAAGGATTTAGGGAGAGAGTTCCAGACAGTGGGGGGAAAGTTCCTGGAAGCTCAATTGCTCATAATGGGGGCAGAGAGGGTGGGGGACATGAAGCAGGTCTGAGTTAGCAAAGTGAAGAGAGTAAGTGGGACACAGAAGTACCACAGAAGATCGCAGATAAAGGATGGGGCAAGGGCATGGAGACATTTGATGCTTAATAAAGACGTTAAAGTCAACCTACTGGGGAAATTGAAGCAGTGAAGTCTGTCAATAATACCATATTGGATCACAGAGCCTGGTACAGGAAGGGATATGAATGTGGAGTTATAATAATTATAATAATACTTACATTTGACATAGCACTTCACAGGATTGACTGTAAAGTGCAACCACTGCGGGAAACATGTAGGTGAAATAATAATAATAATAATCCTTGCATTTGATATAGCGCCTTATCACATCTTCAAGGCGTCTCAAAGCACTTCACAGAATATACTGTAAAGTGAATTCATTATATTTTGTGGCCATTTTGCACACAGCAAAGTCCCACAAACTGCCACGAAGTGAATGACCAATTTTACCTGGGGAATTATTGGCCAGGGCACAGGTAGAGACTCCCTTCTCTTTACGAACAATGCCTTGGGCTCTTTAACATCCACCTAAACAGGCAGACAAGACCTTGGTTTAAGATCTCTGGGTAATCTGTAGTTTATGAAGGGTTCAGATAGAAACACTGGAAAGGAAGGCATTGGAGAAATCAAATCTAGAGGTGGCATAGGCATGGATTAGCCTTTCCCAAACCTTAGACCAGTCCAAACAGACACAAACCTGTACCTTTACCCATTTGGCCAATAAGGGCACCACTGCCAACCAGAGTAGAAGTAAAATAATGAAAAAGCTTTCAGGAGAGTAGAACGGGAGGGGAGAAAACGAAAGGACTCAGGAAACCACTGATAGGCAAACAGAGAGTTGACTGATGTAAATGGCACCGGGTTCATTTTTGTGATGAGCACCGTCTCATCTGATCTCACATAATTTCATTCCAAAGAAAATGAGGCCCTACTCTTTCCCCAGTAATGAAGACATTTGTACTGTGAAATCTATTCAAAAAATAACCCTGCTATACTCTCCAGGAGGATAGAGCTGTTCATAGCATCAGTGGGCAGGCCTTCAGCCTTTCTGCCCCCATCCTTTGGAACTCCATCCCACATGCCATTCATTCTCTCCCTTGCCTTCTTCAAGGCGCATCTCAAAACTCTCCACTTTGACCGCGCCTTTAGCCACCCTCTTACTCTCTTTGCCCTCCACCCTCTCCGATCCCGACGCCCAGCTCGGTTCGAAATCCGACTGTCCAGTGCCTTAGGAAGATCCTCCCGACATGAAAGACGCTATACGAATGTAATTTTGTATTGTGTACTGTATATGGTACAATGTCCACACAAGCGTGTGGTGATGGCCAGGCCACCAGGGGGAGGAACTGAGCCGAGGACAGCTGCTTCCACCCTCTGCGGGAGCATGGATCATCAGTGCATAATACTGTACTGACAATAACAGAGCAGTAAGGGCCTGGGAGCAAGTTGCCATTTCGATTTGAACAGGTAGGGGCGAGGGATGCTAAAGATGTGGGGTATAATTGAATTCCTCAGCCCTCACATATCTACTTCCCTGAAGACGCACAGGGTTTTCAGATGCAATTCAACGAGGGTCAAATGACAACCAATATTTCCCCCTCAGTCACTGGTATATCACTAGACAATGGGGAGGGAGAGTGGAAACCAAAACAGAGGAAAGAAGGAAATCACAGCTGAACAAAATCCTGTTTGCACACACAAGCACAACTCCAGCAGAGGTCAGGGCTATGGGTTAGCAGCAGTAACCCTGGCCGATTTTCACCCTCTTCAGCTCAGGAGCAACAGAGGCTAACGTAATGCTATACTGGCCAAGACCACTTGACCCAGCACTAACTGATGACAAAACGTGTGACTCGCGACGCTTTATTCACTTTCAGCCGCAGCTTCACAAATGGAGAAAAGCGGGAAGAATTATATTTTCAAATAATGCGTTTTAAAGGGAGGGGGAATTGACCTCCTACCTGCTGCCATCACATCCTGTTAAACGGAGTGCGCTGGTCACAGAAAGAAAAAAAATGTCAAGATCTCCTAACCAGAATAACAGATGTTAAAAATAATGCCTGCGAAACAAAAGGGCACTTGTGTTGGGAATCTCCCATTTTGCTCAATAGGGCAAAGGTTAACATCAGGTTCACAACCAGCTACAACAATAAGCCGACCCATTGCCAGTTTATTTCGCCACACTTTGTGCACAGTTACCGTAGTTATTCTGATGCCTGCCTCTTTGAATGAGTTCGAATTGAAATAACAAAGACAGTAAAACAATGCAAATAAAGGATCATCTTGATGGCAGCTAACAGCTGATTGACAGCTGAACGGTCCTCTTAATTTTCCCTTATTTTGCCTCAAATTGTTTCCCCCACCCCCCACACCCCACTTCCTCCCACACCATGCCCCCAAGAGGACAAGTTGAAGAGCTGCCAATATCACACTGAGCTGGCTGCCCAGGAGGTGTGTGAGCACAGCCCATGGTGACCCTTTGAGGTCCTCTCCTTCTTTTGATCCCCTCCAGACAGTGCCTGGTGCCCATTGCCCCAAACCAGGCTCCTGAGAGATTAGAATAATAATAATCCTTGCATTTGATATAGCACCTTATCACGTCTTCGAGATGTCTCGAATCGCTTCACGGAATACAATGTAAAGTGAATTGACTATGATTTTGTGGGCGAAATTTTGTGTGAGATGGGAGGGTTACCATCACACAGGGATCACACGCTTAAGACTTGTCAATCCACAGCACAGGCGATGAAGATGGCTGTATACTCAGCCACCTAAACAATTGCCCAGAACTGCGACTCGAGCTTTCTAAACTTCATTGCTGGCTGAAACTGTGAACAATTCAGATTCCAGCAATAAACAGGACTTTGTTGATCTGACAGCTCCAGTGCCGGTCATTACAGTTCTTCAGCTCACTGACGGAAACTAGCGGCAGGAGGGTGGTTACAGATGCCATCTGCAAAGCAACAGCTTGGCATTTCTTGTAAAGCAGGAATTTTCTCTCGGACTATTAGAGAGGAAGATTTCAAAAGTTTTGGGAATAAAAAAAAAGCACCACCAACACCACCTAGTGGACCCAAAGGAAAGTCAGTTGTTAGGTATGTTACCCCTGGCACAAGAGATCATGCTGTCTGTGCACATGGGAAATGCTTGTAGCGTCGAGCTACAAAAAGAGGACACAGGTTCTTCACAAAGTCTTCACAGGATTTTTCTAACACTCAATATCATGAGTGACATTAGACAAGCGAGAATTAACTGATTTTCTGGGACGAACATCATTATATTTTAAACCAAGTATGCTTTGAGTACCTACAATCCCCAACAGACAGGTCAGGTGATGCTCCAGATACTGCGAGGGCAACACCTCTGTTGGCACAATGACAGGCAACATTTTCACCCTTTAGGGTGTTTTGCATTCGCACACATAAAAGTAAGAAATAAAAAGAATTCTTCCATTTGTAACGGAGTCTTTCACGTCAGGGGGACTTCTTACAGTGCCTCATAGGATTTTACTGTAGAGTGTGATGACTGCAAACACCCATAAAATACACAGTCATTATGGGACATTGCTGTGCTAATTTGAGCACAGCAATGTTCCACAAACAGCCATGCGGTACGTACTTATCTAATTTTATCTAGGGAATTGTAGACCAGAACACCGAGAGAAATTCCCTTCTCTTTTCAAACAGTGCCATATTTTTTGAGGACCTTGCTGTGAGCAAACTTCTGTTTCAAGAACAGTTTACATTTATACGGTGTACATTGGGAGGGCATCTCAAATCTCTTTACACAGTTGAATTGGAGCCCAATGTGAGGGTAACGATGGGGAAGGGAGAGGAAGAAAGGTGAATGAAAGCACGTTTAAAACAATAGGTGTTCAGCCAGGTTTGAAGGTGGGTAAATAAATACTTTAGGCCTACATTTTTCACTTGCAGAACTCTCATAAAGGAGTATTTTCCATTTTCTTAACCTACTGCAGAAACATATGGCTTGTCTTTGAGCAGTTTTTTTTTCTTTCACATTTTCTGTTCTCCTGTCTTGAAAGCAAGAACGTTTTTAAGGTTCTTGCAGGGGATTGACACAGCAACAACAACATTACATTTGTACAGTGCCTTTCACGTCGGGAGGACATCACAAGGTGCTGATCAGTCAGGGATCGGGACACGAGTGTGGGGGGGCAGGGTTGGGATGAGGGAGGGCAGAGAGTTAGGCAAGAGGCTGAAGGCAGCTCAAAAAGGAGGGTCTTGAGTTGTGCCTTGAAGGAGGCAAGAGAGGAGCAAGGCGAAGAGATTGTGGGATGGAGTTCCAAATGGTGGAGCACAACTGAAAGTCCAGCTGCCGGTGGAGTCCTGTAGCTCAGTGGTTAGAGCACTCGCTTTGCAAGCGAGAGACCTGAGTTCAATTCCAGGCAGGTCAGGGCGAAACCTTGGGCAAGTTTCCATACTCCACACAGAGCCTAATAATAATCCCTCCAAAAACCCCAAACAATAATAAATTGGCCATTTTCAATCTACGACTGTTTGTGGGACATTGCTGTGCGCAATTGACTGCCGCATTCGCCCACAAATACACAGTCAATTTACTTTACAGTGTGTTCTGTGAAGCGCTTTGGGACATCCTCCCGACGTGAAAAGCGCTATATCAAATGCAAGGATTATTATTATTATCTTGGAGTAGGATGATGTGGCGGTGGCGAGCGCAGAGAGATACGTTTTGATGTGGTCCAGCCAGTTAGATCAAATTTGAGCCATGTACGTCAGTGGCCCGCACCTGACCTTTGAGGAAGCAGAGGTGGCTGGTGTAACAGGGTGAAGTTTGTGAGTAGAGCAGGAGGGGATGAAGGGAAGGTTGAAGTTGCTGAGGATGAGGAGGTGTTCAGAACAGAGGCAGAAGGAAGCTAGGAGACATCAGAGATGAAGGTGGGGGAGGTTTTGGGGGGGCGGTAACTGAGGAGAATTTTGAAGGAAAGATTGGAGGGTTGGTAGAGTGTAGGGTGCTCGAATGAGGGGAATGAGGCAGAGGAATAAGGGGACTGAGCAATTGAGGTCCTGAAAATGAGGGCCACACCACCGCCATGGCGTTTGGGATGTGCGGTATGGTGAGAGGTATAGCCAGGTAGTTTGGCCTCTGTGCTCATACATTTACATGCATGCCACCTGTCTAACCTAGTATTTGATCTCCAGAATAATACATTGCGGCTTCTACACTGTGTCATGTAGGCTGCACAGAAGCAAAGGCTTGCAAAGTATTGCAATAATAATAATCCTTGCATTTAATATAGCATCTTTCATATCTCAAGATGTCTCCAAATGCTTCATAGGATTTACTGTAAAGCAACTGTGCCTTTGTAGGCAAATGAGGCAGCCGGTTGTGCAAGCAATGTTCCACAAACAGCCATGAGGTGAGTGACCAATTTTATTTGGACGATTTTTGACAAGGACACCAAGAGAAATTCACTTCTCTTTTTGAACAGTGCCACGGAATCTTTAATGTTCACTTGAACAAGGAGATAAGACTTCAGGATGGTTCCTTTGACAATGCAGCATAACCCTGCACTGCTTGAATTGTCAGCCTAGACTGTGAGTTCAAAGTCCCAAACTGGGGTTTGAACCTACAACCTTCAGACTCAAAGGCAAGAGAATGAGCCAGGCTGACACCTGAAGGTACAGAAACAAAAACAGAGACCGCTCGGAACACTCAGGCAGCATCTGTGGAGAAAGGAAAGTGGGTCAATGTTTCGGGTCCATCACCCTTCATCAGAACTCGGGGGTGTTGGGCGGGAGAGGTTTTTGAGGACCAGCAGAGAGGGAAGGCAGGGCAAGGAAGACAAAGGAGAAAATGAGGTAGAGGAATGGGTATGATGGATTAAAGAGGTGTTAATAATACAAATCTGAGGACAGCAGAGACAGACCAGAGAAAGAAAAGGCGTGTCTGGGACCCATATGATGTGCTCATGGTCACAGAAGAGGGGGAAGGGGAATATAAGCTGTTATGGGAGATGGGAGCTGTTCTTATGGTCTGAAGTGGTTGAACTCAATAGAAGCCAGGGGTCTGTAAGGTTCCTAGCAGATAGATGAGGTCCTATTCCTCAAGCTTGCGCTGTGCTTCACTGGAACAGCGTAGGAGACCATGGATGGAGAGGTCAGAGTGCGAGTGAGACAGAGAGTTGAAGTGGCAAGCAACCGGAAGCTCAGAATTGTGCTTGCGGCAGAACAGAGGTGTTTGGCAAATCTATCATCTAATCTGGGTTTGGTCTCCCCATTATAGAGGAGACCACATTGTGAGCAGTGAACTATATTGATGGTACTACACATAAATCGCTGTCTCACTTGAACTGTGTTTGGGGCCCTGGACAGTGGACGAGGTGGAAGGGAAGATGCTGGGGGGAGGAGAACAGGTGTTGGTGGTGATGTACCTGAGGGTACAATTTCACCAGTTACTTCACCACTAAGAATGATAGTGGAAGGGGTAGGGGGGGAGGGGGAGGGAATTTGCCACCTGCATATTTGGTACATTCAATGTCATAAATATAGAATGTACTGTCAATACTGACAAGCAATTCATATAGCACCTAATCATGTTACAACTTTGAAACATGCTTCACACAATAAATTCTTTGGAGTGTAGTGACTACTGGCATTGGGACAAGAGTGGTAGCTGATCCACATCCCACAATCACCAGTGAGACTAACTACCATATTTAATGGGATTTGGGGGTGATTTTGTATGAGGGAGGAATATTGGCCAGGGCACTAGGCAAAATTGTTGCTCTTCAAAATAGTCCTTTAACATCCACCTGAACCACCAGAACAGGCAGAGGGCATGAAGTGTTGACTGCACAATAAACTAGTCAACCGATCCAACTCATCTGCTCTTTAAGTATATCTTCAAGAACCTATATAAGCATATCTTCAGGACCTATGTTAATACAATAATCCCACCCAACAAGAATTTACCTTTATATGGTGCGTTTCAAGTCAGGAGGAGGGGTGTACGGGGAGAAAGAAAGGGAAGGAGGTGGTGTAAAAGAGGTGATTTAGAAGAGACCGATCTATAACCACAAAGTGAGTAAACCAATTTTTATTTGGGGGATTGTTAGCCAGGACATTGGGTGAAACTTCCTTTTCTTTTCAAATTGTGCCATAGGATTTTTCACATCCACTTGAACAGGTAGACAGGTCCTAAATTCAATGCCTCATCTGAAGGACGGCTCCTCTGATGATGCAGCATACGCCCAGCACTGCATGAGTGTAAGCCAAGACCATATGAGTTCCAAGTCCCCATGTTGGGCTTGAACTCACAACTTTCTGAGTTGGAGACGAGAGTGCAACTCACTGAGCTGATTTGACAGTTCAAGCACTCAACAGTACAAAATCTTCCTTGTACATTTAAAACTTTTCAAGAAAGATTCAATTTTGGTTCCCATTATCTGAATGGATAGTTTAGAATTATATTTCCAACCAGTCAGATTGCTTAAAAAGTGCACTCAGGAAGGAAGATATTAAGATAAATCTCACGCTTAAGATTGCGAGAAATGTCAGGCGTCACAAAACCAAAACAAATCATGTAACTGTGATCTAAAATAAGGAAAAGAATGGGAGGTGGACAATAGGAGCTTTCCAAGGACAAATTAAACAGAAACCTGTAGTTATATAAGATTAGTGTCTACACCTCGGAACAACTAGCAAATATTCACACAAACTAGTAATTCAATATGAAAGGTGTCAGACGTTTTTTAGAAGCAATCCAATGCCCTAAACTGCCTAAAGGATAAAAGATAGCATCGGAAATAGTAAAAGCACCAACCTATTGATCCTGATCAGCCCCCTGACTGTGTGAGGGACACAGAATTGCAATCAATTAGCAACAAAACCTCAACAGCTAAACATCTTCCAACAAAGGTTGTCTTTGAACATCTAGGGCAGCACGCACACCAGAATATAGTTTTAAACTTGACCCTTCAGAAATAAATAACAACCAGCTAATACTACAAATATTCAGCATGACCACATCCCCTAAATATCTGCAGTATTTTCACCATAAGGGAACATTCTGATGGGCAGTCATGCCTGAATCATGTGGTTGGAAGTAAAGGAAAGTTGGCTGGGAAGAGGGTCCCAGAAAGTTAAGCATGTCTTCCAAGAACTTCATAAAGAAGTAACAAGAAGAAAAGATTTATAAAAAGATGTTAAAGATCCCATGAAACAATTCAAAAAAGAGGGGTTTCTCCCAGTGTTGTGACCAACAAACTCCCAAACAGAAATGAATCATTCACTTCATGGCTGTTTGTGGGACATTGCTGTGCGCAAATTGGCTGCCATGTTTCGCCCACAAGACACTGAGTCACCGCATTTTACAGTAAATTCTGTGAAGTTCTTTGGGACATCCTCCTAAAGTGAAAGGCACAACACCAAATGTAAGGATTATTGTCAATTTATTTTAATACTGATATGCCCCTCAGTGCAATGAACAGTGCCACCCTCACGAGCAAGCAGAGTAGTGGGTTGGAACATGTAGAAAAGGGGGCAAAAATGTTTGATATGCTCACTTAACACAGGACAAATTTAAACACCAAAGCAACACTTGTGAAGATAATTACCTAATTCAAAATGAAATGACTGAGCTGCGAGGAAAGGAGCTGAAAGTCCTCCAAATAATAACATGGCATTACAGTATATCAAGGTTATAATCCCAGATGGCTGAAATTCCAACTCAGCCATAAGTCCTAAAAATAAAGATTGAACAGAATTTTTGAAAATTCTTAAACTCAGTCTTAATGTCTTAAAAACGTTTTTTAAAAAAACTGTGGAAAAACAGCCCCAAAAATTAGAGGGAATTTAATAATTTTTTTAAAAATCTGGACAATTTTTTTAAGACCACAAGAGATTTGATATAGCATCTCAAAGAGTTTCATAGGATATAAAGAATCGCACGTTTCAGAAATCAACATGTCCTCAAATGTTTGTGACATAATCTTAAACTTGTTGACTGAGAGGTGATCCTTCCTTTCAATTCTCTTCAAAATGGAAACGGGGTAAGTAATAAGGATGAATTGGTTTACTCAATGAAAGCAAAGAGTAAACTAAGAATACTTCCCCAGACTACTCTCTTGTGCAACAACCTGAAGCACTCATTAGTCTGAACAACACAAGGGTTTGAGTGCAGGATATTGTCAATCAGCCTCTTTAACGTTGTTCAAGTAACCAGATGGTGGACAACCTCTGTGGTTGGTCAGAAAAAAAAATGTTTCTTGATTGAATGTTTCTTGAATTGTGGCGTAAATCTACACTATTTTAGCATCTTTATGATTATTGTGTTGGCCACCCAAAAAAAAGTTGGCCAGCACTGAAGTACCTGTACAGTAACTGGCCAGAGTCCAATGTAAGTCAGACAGCAAACGCTTCTGGCATTTTCCGATCAACCATCCGCAGTGGTATAGAGCGACACATGCGGTTGACTGATGGATACAATGTCATTGCGGCCTTTCCACTGTTAAATGGCAGAATTATGCGATGGGTTGCAGTCGTTTTCTGACCCTGAACGCTCGCACTATAAATAATCTGCTGGATAGCACTGTTCCAATGAGCAATGAAACAGAATCTGTGCACTGCCCATGGAGCTGTAGACTTTGATTTTTGCATATAAAGAGAATTCAGCACCAATCCAAATCAAAAGGCTTTGTAGTTTGACATGCTGCAGGGTTATTTATTGTATTGATCATCGTCCCAGTATGTCACGCTACACCCTTCTGCCTGACAGCTGCATTTTCTATTTAAAGTATCAATAACTTTAATAGCATTTCACAAAATCAAATCCAATGAGATGGTCAGTTGGCGATTTTGTTCAAATTGCCTTTAACCGGTGATGGAAAGTGGGCAAAAAAAAAGTTGCCAAAACACAACATTGCAGGCAGCCTCAGGCGAGAATTTAACTCCCAAGTTGTGTTACTTGTATACCAAGTGCATTCGGTACATTTATACAAACTATTCCAATCCTGGGAGGGAAAGAGGGCAGAAATTGAGTTGAACGAACAAACATTGCTGCTTCTACTCTTTGCCCTCTCTGTTTAAACTGATGATAACTAAAGCATACTGTATAAACACACTACTTCACACAAGTGCACAGCTCGTGGTATCATCAGCCAGAACAGTCTTATTTCCCACTGCAGTTCATCCACTGACATGTGCATTTCAACGATGTTAGTTTACAGAGTATATTTGGGTGCGACTATTGCAAAATAATGTCAGAACCAAATGGGTACACGTTACTGCAATTGCAAATTAGCTGCTGGATATGTGAATTCCGACTTAATCGAGAGGAGCAGTCACTCGTTCACTTTTTATAGCAGCAAATAATAAAGTAAAAGAAACACGCAGAGGCTGTTTTCAAACCACATTTGACATCCTTATTCCGCACTTCTCCTTTGGTTTCTTTTTTTTTTTAATTTTTAAAAAAAAAAGCCCAGAGATTGAATCACTGAAACCAATGCAATTCGCTGAAGTTTGTACAAGTGATTTCATTTCCAAAAGTGAAACCCAGTACTTCCAGTGACTGCAATCCAACAAAAAAAAATGCCCAATGCCATAAAATAAGACTGCACTGTAATGTAACTCTCACTTTCGTAGAAGTTTTTTTTGTGTGTGTGTGAGCTGCAGGGGTTACAGGCACTCAATATAATTTATACAGTTTACAGTGGACAGTGAAAAACTGCGCGTTTGGGGCGTTTATCAGAGCAATACAATTTTTTTCGAGCAAACACCGTAAAAAGGGATTCTCTACGTCTTGTTATTTTGCTTTTACAGGCAACTGACCTCCTGATCTACAGGCAATTGAGTGTGAAAAACTCTTATTTATTGGACGTCTTAAAACTACTTTTCTGATATCACGTTGGGCAGAAAGTGTGGAGAAGGAAGGGGGATGGGGGGGGGGAATAAAAGTGCAATCTGTGCAATAAGTGCTGTATCGATCCGGATAAACAAATAGGAGAGAAAATGACACTGTTTAAAAAAAAGGATACCGCGCCACTCAATGAATAAAACACAAACAAAATAGGGCGCAAACAGCACAACGCAGGACTTCTTCCAATGGCAATTCCCATTACCAGCGGAAAAACGAACAGATCTTCCCTTAAAAGTACATGTATGGAATCCAGCAGATTGCTGAACACTGCCAGGAGCAACCGGTCAGTCACCCAGCAAAACACACACACACACACTCACACAGACACACACACACACTCACACACACTCACACACACAGATACACACTCACACACACTCACACACACACACACACACACTCACACACACTCACACACACACACACACACACACAGATACACATAGATACACACTCACATACACACACTCACACACACACACTCACACACAGACAGATACACACACAGATACACACACACACTCACACACACACACACACAGAGATACACATAGATACACACTCACACACACACACTCACACACACACAGATACACACACACACACACACAGATACACACACACACACACACACAGATACACGCTCACACACACACACGCTCACACACACACACACACAGACAGATACACACACAGACAGATACACACACAGACAGATACACACACACACACATACACACAGACACACACATACAGACACATACACAGACACACACACACACAGATACACACACACACAGATACACACACAGAGACACACACAAAGATACACACACAGAGATACACACACACACACACACACCATCAACAAAAACCTCAAAACACATCATTTGGGGTTTGGATGCAGTCAATAATAGTTTTACAGCATTTGTTTTGCAAAATGAAAACGAGAGAGAGAAGAGGAGAGAGAAGAGAGAAAAACTAACTCTGGTTCGATTTTCACCGAAATGAACCCAGATGTGAGCCCCGGGATTTGAAGCCGCACCGCCCCCCTCCCTGGTGGCCCTGGGGGTGGGTGGCCCTGGGGGGTGGGTGGCCCTGGGGGTGGGGTAGGTGGCCCTGGGGCTGGGGTGGGTGGCCCTGGGGGTGGGGTGGGTGGCCCTGGGGCTGGGGTGGGTGGCCCTGGGGGTGGGGTGGGTGGCCCTGGGGGTGGGGTGGGTGGCCCTGGGGGTGGGGTGGGTGGCCTGGGGGGGTGGGTGGCCCTGGGGGTGGGGTGGGTGGCCCTGGGGGTGGGGTGGGTGGCCCTGGGGGTGGGGTGGGTGGCCCTGGGGGTGGGGTGGGTGGCCCTGGGGGTGGGGTGGGTGGCCCTGGGGGTGGGGTGGGTGGCCCTGGGGGTGGGGTGGGTGGCCCTGGGGTGGGTGGGTGGCCTGGGGGTGGGGTGGGTGGCCCTGGGGGTGGGGTGGGTGGCCCTGGGGGGTGGGTTGGCCCTGGGGGTGGGTTGGCCCTGGGGGTGGGTTGGCCCTGGGGGGTGGGTTGGCCCTGGGGGGTGGGTTGGCCCTGGGGGGTGGGTTGGCCCTGGGGGGTGGGTTGGCCCTGGGGGGTGGGTTGTCCCTGGGGGGTGGGTTGGCCCTGGGGGTGGGTTGGCCCTGGGGGGTGGGTTGGCCCTGGGGGGTGGGTTGGCCCTGGGGGGTGGGGTGGCCCTGGGGGGTGGGGTGGCCCTGGGGGTGGGTGGCCCTGGGGGTGGGTGGCCCTGGGGGGTGGGTGGCCCTGGGGGTGGGTGGCCCTGGGGGGTGGGTGGCCCTGGGGTCCGCTGCCTGTCAGGGGGAGAGTCCAGGAGACCGTCCCCCCTTCTCTTACCGTATCTGTTGGGCTCCCTGAGGTACTCCAGGATGGGTAGAGTGCTCTGCTGAGGGGCAGCGCCGGTGCCATTGCGGGTCCTCTCGGCAGCCAAGTCCTCGCTGCCGTTGTGGACAGCGGTCACCAAGAACCTCTGGGACATGCCGAGCCTCTGGCTCTCTCTCTGGCTGCTTTGGCTCTGGCTCTCCCTCTGGCTTCTCTGGCTCTCCCTCTGGCTTCTCTGGCTCTGCCTTCTCTGGCTCTCCCTCTGGATCTCCTCTGGCTCTGCCTCTGGCTTCTCTGGCTCTCCCTCTCCCTCTGGCTCTCCCTCTGGCTTCTCAGGCTCTCCCTCTGGCTTCTCAGGCTCTCCCTCTGGCTTCTCAGGCTCTCCCTCTGGCTCTCCCTCTGGCTTCTCAGGCTCTCCCTCGCCTGGAGCTGTGTGCAAGGGACGGGCTGGTGGGACCTGCTTCGCCCCAGTGCCAGTGCTGCCCATCGACACCCACCACTGGTGGGGTGGGGGTGAGTGGACTGGACTGTCCACCAATAAAGTGGGACCGGCTGGAGCTCCAGAACAGTGAGGACAGAGAGAGAGAGAGAGAGGAGGGAGGGAGGGAGAGAGAAAGAGGAGGGGAGGGAGGGAGGAGGGGGCTGTGCTGTCCTATTGGTGACTCACTCACTCAGCACTGACCACACTCCACCTCCCAAACCAGCGCCAACTTCAAAAGCCACACAGCCCTAAACCATGTGCACCTGCACACACACACACACACACAGCGATTGTCAAAGACAAATGTTATAATAATAATATTAATCCTTTGCATTTGATACAGCGCTGTTCACCTCTTCTCGACGGCTCAAAGCGCTTCACGGAATGTGCTGTGAAGTGAATTGACCGTACATTTGTGGGCGAAAGGCGGCAGCCGACTGCGCACAGCAGCGTCCCACAAACAGTCGTGGATTGAAAATGACCAATTTTGTTATTGTTTTGTTTTTGGCGCTAAACCCACTCCATGTTCTGGCGTTAAACCAAATCCAAGGATTATAGTTATAATGATGATGATGATGATAATGATGATTATTATATTCTCACATTGATACAAATCTCCCTCCCCGCTGCTAATGAAGGGCATTGTTTCCAACTCCCACGAGTTGACAAAAAACACTGACAAAAAGACTTCAAAATTAGCTGAAAAGTGAAAATTACATTAATTGGAAAAAATAATCAAAGCACTTTTGTTGGAGAAAGAGAATCAGGGAGCGATGCACGAAACCGTAGATTCAATTCCCAATCTGGGCCGGGCTGGGTTAGTTAATTGTCAATCTGGCCATTTACTTGACGGTTGTTTGTGGTGCGTTGTTGTGTTAACGTTAGCGCTCTGAGACACTACCCTGCACGAGGGGCGCTACATCAATGCAAGCTGTTGTTCTTGCGATGTGCAGTACATTCTGTAAAGTGCTTTAAAACGTTTTGAGGATGTGATAAAAGTGCTCCATCCACAGCAAGTTATTATTAGAATTGCGGCAGGTCTGTTACCAGTTGATCGGCCTCAGCATTCTCTGGGTTAGGATGTGGAAAAAAATAAGGCAGGTTTTCCAGTTCTGATTGCTGTTGAAGTGTTTGTGCAAGTGTGGATGTCAGATGAGAACATGTTGAGACCTCTACATGTGATGCCCTCAATGGGCGCAATAATCTGCTAACAATAGGCTTTCAAAGGCTCCTTTCAGATTTCATGGAAGTCAAAACACAGTTTGCCAACTGAGTGGCATTCCAGAGGGTTGACCTCCAGATACACCCAGATACCTGATTGAAAGCGGAGGGATCAAGGAAGAGAGTTCCAGAGTTTCAGGGTATAGTAGCGACAATTAGGAGGCCAGAACCAACCGATCGGAGGCAGCAGGTGATGGAGTGGGGGGGGGAAGGGTGGAGTAAACATATTGCATGTGCTGGCAATTTTTTTGACCACAAAGCGAGGGATGTCTGTAAGATTCTTCAAATTGAAAGCCAGCTGAGTGCTGCTCCAAGCTTTACAAACAACCTGGCTAGCCTCAATAGTATTGATGATAGAATTGTAGTTTATGGACTAGTCGCTTGCAAGTTTGAAGCCCAGTCTATTTTTCTGGTCTCAGTTGAAGCTGCACAGGAAGGTTGAATTGGCCCTGGTTCTCCCAAGGTTAGGAAGGAGAAAACTAGGCAGGATCCCTGGTCTCTCTACTGGTTGTGCAAGTGTGTGTGCAGTCAAGTGAGGACAGCTACTCTTCGTACTTCAATGACCTGTTGCCACTCACCATCAAGACTCCCACATGCCCACTCGGCTGAGGCATTGGAGGATAACAATGTACGTGGAACACAGAGCAGAGAGACATGCCAGTGAGGGGCAAAACTAGAATTTTTTTAAAAAAAATTTAATAAAAGTTCTACTTCATATGAGAAATTCTCACAACTACCTTGAGAAGAGCTGTTATGGGTTTCAATTACCAGAGACCCAGTCAACCAACATTAACCCAATCAATGCACAATACCTTAGAGTCTTGTATTAATAGATAATTGTGTTTTTTCACCTGCTCTGTAGAGCAATGCTTGTTGTACATAGAGACCCAATGCTGGAAGCCAGTGTGCCAACTGGAGAGCAGAACAACAATAATTTGCCCTTATAAGGAGACTTCCATGTAGGGAGATCGGCTCCAAGATGAAGTGGGAATCCAAGCTTGGAGGGAGCTGGAGAAGGGGTCGTGGGGAGGTGGCCAAAGGAGAAGTTAAAGAGATTGTTTTTTAGATGGGTTTTGAAAGCAAGAGATGGGATGTCAGAAGAGAGTTGCAGAGGGCAGGGGCAAAGCAGTTGAGTGCTAGCCTATTAATGATGGGGCATAGCAAGGGGCATGAAGCAGACTAGAGTTGACAAAGTGAAAGCAATAACAAAGAGAGTTGGGTCACAGGAGGTTACAAAGATGGTGTTGGGTAATGCATGGAGTCAATTAAAGGTACGAACAAGGATTTGAAAGGTGATCTATTAGGGAGTCATGGAGCTGGTTAAGGATGATAGTGATGGGCTTGCAATAGGAGAGAATATGGGTTGCAGAGTTCTGATTAATCTTGAGCTTGTGGAGGGTTGAGTTCGGAAAGCTGATGAGCAGAGAATTTAGAAGTTGAGTTTGGAGGTAAGAAAGGCAATGGATCAGGGTATCAGCTGCTTTGAAGATGGAGATGCACAATGTTATGGAGATGGAAGATAGTGGATTTATTCAAAGTCCAGGAGAAAGGTTTAAAGGAGAGTTATGGTGAAACAAAACACAAGGTTTCAAACAGACTCTTAGTTGCACTGAGCAGCCAGCAGGATGATACTGTTAGCAGGTGAGGTGAGGAGGCATTGGAGGCAACTGAGAAGGATAGCCTCAGTTTTATTGGTAAAGGTAAATCAAGGAGGAAAGATAGTGGATAAGAATGGAATGGTCAACAGGGTTGAAGGCAGCAGAGAGATTGAAGACAAAAAGGCATAGTGAGCCCTAGTTGCAGACAGGGAGATTGTCATTTGAACAAGGTTGTTGGGGTGCTGTTGGTGGGGTAAAAGCCAGATTGGAGGGATTCATACAGGAAGTAATTGGAGGAGAGGAGCAAAGATGGGAGGCAATGATTCATTCCAGCCCCATTGAGAGGAAGGGCCGTTGGAAATGGGGTGATACCTGAAGAGTTTGGAGTGGTTCAGTTTTGAGAAGAAGAATAAATAATTAATATCCACAGTTGTATACACTCTCAAATTATTACAGGTCTAGGGCATCAGTCTTCATTCCCAATCTGATACAAGAACACACAGTCCCAGCTAGGTACTAAATGTTTCAGTCACAGGCCCTCACTAATCTGTTTTTAAGTGAATTTTACTGATAAAGGAATATTAACCAGGACACTGGGATAACTGAATGCTCTTCTTTGTAACGGTGCCATGAAACCTTTAACATCTACCTGAGCCAGCAGATGGAACTTCAGTTTAACGTCTCATCAAAGCACAAAGAAATACATGAATAAAACAAACCTTTACTGCATGTCTTCCTCTTTGCGTTTTTCTGCTGTTGTACTCTTTCCTTCATTGCAGTCCTTTCATGTCTCCCAAGGGTACTTGTTGTACGCTGTGTGCATATAACCATTCAAAAAGAGAAAAGAATTTCTCTCTCCCAGTGTCCTAATGTACTGTGTACAAATTGGCTGCCCTGTTTGCCCAAAATACAATCTGTATATCATGTGAAGCAATTTGAGAATCTTCCTGAAGTGAAAGTCACTATACCAAATGTAAGATCATTACTTAACACTCAAAGTATCTGAACTATAAGCACTGCGCTCTGTACAAATCAAAAACACAGACTGCTTTTCTATACCATTTTCTAGTCTACAGCTCTGTGACCAGGGGTACTTTGACCAGCTGTTAAATAAGCAACAAACTGATCTCACCCAAGAGGAGAATTTGACTGATTCTTTGGGCTCCGAGCTTTATGACTCTCACCATACCAAAGCATTTAGTTTATATGATGTTTCCACTAACTTGTAGCATCCCCAAACATTTCACTGACACTGCATGAGATATTGAAGAGGACTTCAGTTTATATGAAATGAGTACCACACTCAACTTTACATTGTAAAATTAGTAAAAATGCAGGAACTTTTTTATTTCTTAAAATAAATCTGAAAATTTTACTTAAGTGAAAGTGTGCCAAAGACAGTGAAAGTGTGCAGCCTTCCAGCCCTTCAGTATCTACTGGAACTTTGGATGTCGCTGGGCCATTTGGAAGCATTTAAACTTGGTTGTTCATGCTGTAGTTTGCACAACAATAACTATTGCCTATGAATCATTCTGGGTACAATTTTGAATATTTCTCTAGTTCTCCTGGTTTATTTAATGCCTTCCCAATTACAGTGGAAGCATCTTAATTCGGACACATCAGGGCCAGGTGTTTTGTCTGATTTATCCGAAGTCCAAGGTTGTGGAATCCTATAGCTCAGTGGTTAGAGCACTTGCCTTGCAAGTGAGACCTGGGTATGATTCCTGGGGGCGAAATGTTGGGTAAGTTTCCTTAATCCACACGCCTCTGTTTATATATTAGTAAGTAGGAACCCGGTTGTTAGTCGATTGGCGGATCGCTTTCCGGTTTCCCTTCAAAAAAAAATTGTCACTCAATCCACGACTGTTTGTGGGAGACTGCTGTGAGGAATTGGCTGCCGCATTTCACCCACAAAATATTACAATCAATTCACTTTACAGTATATTCTGTGAAGCGCTTTGAGACGTCTCAAAGACCATGATAAGGCACTATATCAAATATAAGGATTATCATGATTATGATTTTCACTAGATTCATTAAAAAAAACTCAGCAAAAATAGTATCTGCTTGGACAAAGGTCAATGAGGCTTTTCATTGGTTGCATAATTTGCTAATAGTTCTGAAATTAGGACAAAGCTACCCTTTCTAAAATATCAATTTGGGAGAGTGGTCACCTTTCATATTCTCAGACTGAAAGCACAAGTAGGACTGAGGGCAGCGTGTGAATTAGCCTGATAGTGGTCTGACTGTGAATTAGCCTGACTGTGTGGGAATGGGACTGAGAATAGGATTGAGGGTGGGAACAAGTCCGAGTCTGCGATCGGCAGTGCGAATAGTATCAGTTGCAAGAACGTGAATGATTCTGCAAGCAGCTGTGATCCTGCGCTGGGTGCAGAGCTGAAGACTAGTCGAGATGGAGATGGGTTCAGAGATGGTTTGTGGCGTTTTGCATGTTTTCAGTTGAGATCTGGCATTAGTGATATGGCATTTTATTAATGATCCTCATCAAGTGCACAGTACACGGACTGCCTGATCCCTAACTAAACTACAGAATGTATTTGACATATTCAGTTGCATAATAGTTTCTGGCGGCTGTCCATTAGGACATTGAACAACATGATAAAAATTATAGATGTGTGTGTGTGCAATTTGCTCCGATAATATCCTTGTGAAAGATTTGTATTGTGCTCCAGCCGCAGAACGGCAATGAAAAATCTTCCAGAGATAAAGAGGGGAGATGGAGGGAAAGTAACACTAGTTGCTCATTTGATTTGTTCCAGCTCTATGACTGAGGCCTGGTTGAAGGTTGCCTGGTTATCTGCTCTGGGATATAGCATGTGACCCAGTATGATCTGGAGCAGTGAAATTGTAAGCGAATAATCAATGCCTTTTCAAAATATAAATTTGAGTTGTTCTGCTGCAGCTGGCGACATTTAATCTGCCTCCAAAGAGCAGAGGCTCCCGTAAAACATAATCAAAATCAAGCTTTACATATTTGAATCCTTTGTTCTTGATTATGCTTCACTGGTAAAATACAACTTTTTAAAATAGCTTTGCGTAGTTATCCAATTAATGGAATTGGCCAATGCTTTTGGGTAGGTAATGTACAATCAAACGTCAATTTAACTTTCACGAATACGATTGTGAATGTGGCTTTAGATAAGAATTGAAGCTTTTTGTATGTTTAGGAGGTTCACACTGTAATATGAATGATTATTAAAAATAAAATAATTTACATTAATGATTTGCATTTCTACTGCCTGGAGATCAGTTGGTTGGTAGCACTCTCTCCTCTGAGTCACAAGCCTGTGGTTTCAAGCCCTGCATTGGGACTTCCACTCATATTCAATGATTGGGGGAGTGCCATCCTTTGAATGAGTCCTTGAACCAAGGTCCTATCTACTAGTTCAGGTGAACATTAAATAATATGTAACAATCCTTACATCTGATGTAGCACCTTATCCTGTTGTTGAAACATCTCAAAGCGCTTAATAACTGTAAAGTGCAGTGGGCTTTCGCTCTAGTGTGCATTCCCAGTGGTTGTCAGGATGGCTTTAACACTGGAACAACTTCTGTGACAGAGTTGTCAGTACCAGAAGCAGGATTTTTTGTTTTGAAAATATAGATTTATTTATAAATATAATAGTTAGTACAACAGAAATCCAAAACAAACACAACATTTTCTGTTACAATTTTTTCCTTTTCTCCCGATACAGAAAACATTGCATTGTTTGCGGTACATTCCTTCACCGCACATAGGTTGTGCACACGTTTTTTGGGACGCTTCCTTTAATACAGTCGGGAGTGGCCCCTGTGTACACCACATCCATGCGCGCGTTTCCACACTCCCTGATAAGGCGGGTTTGCCGCTTTCGGAAGGTGCCCTGATGTGCACCGTACATGCACATGTTTATCGTACATACATTTTCGGGACGCTCTTTGGTTACATCTGGAGTGTATTTCTGTACCCTTACATCAGTCAGTTTTGGGTGTGCTCGTGGGCTACCCGGTGGGTGCGCCCTTAGCGGGTTGTGCCGGAGCAGCTCCGGCTGGGGTCAGACCCCATCTGGCCTTTGGCATGGTTGAGCCAAACTTCATCTTATCCCTCAGTATATAATCCCTGATCCTAGCGGGCATGAGCCTGAGGCAGGTCCTCACCATCCCCTCGTTCTGCCAGAAGAACACTTGGTTTCAGGAATGCCAAAGGGCCTTCTTTACCGAGTTTATGATCCTCCAGGCACACTCGATGTGGGTTTCGCTGAGAGTGCCCGGGAGTACACCCATGGTATAGCTACAAAAACAACAACTATTTGGATTTATATGGCAACCCTCCACGCCGGACGGCGTCTCAGAGCGCTTCACAGTAACGGATCCCAGGTCCAAGCCAGGGGGAGGGGGAGGAAGGTCACCAAAGGCGCGGTCGAAAAGAAAGGTCTTCAGCCTGAAGATAGGTTGAGAGAGGGCAAAGTGAAGGGAGTGAGGAAGGGAGTTCCAGAGCCTCAGAGCGTAGTGGCTGAAGGCACGGCCACCGATAGTGGAGCAGATGATTCGGGGGACAAGGAGGCTAGACCTGGAGGAACAAAGGCAACGTGTACTGTTGTGAGGAGAGAGGAGGTCAGAGAGGTAGGGGGGGTGCAGAGGAGTGGAGGGATTTGAAGACGAGTGAGGATCTTGAAGTCGATCCTCTCTGGGACAGGCAGCCAGAGCAGTCTGGCAAGGACTGGAGTAATCGGGGAGCGGAGTTTGGTGTGGGTAAGAATGCGGGCGGCAGAGTTTTGAATGACCTGGATTTTATGGATGGTAGTGGAGGGGAGACCAGCGAGGAGATCATTTGAATAGTCCAGCTGAGAGGTGACAAAGGCATAGACTAGGGTTTCAGCGGCTTTTGGAGTGAGATATTCGCGGAGACGGGCGATGCATTGGAGGTGGAAGAAAGCGATGCCAGTCAGGGACCGGATGTGGGGGAGGAAGGATAATTGGGGGTCGAACCTGATGCCTAGGTTGCGTATGGGTTCGGTGAGTTTTAGAGGGAGGTTGGGTAGGTGGAGGAGGTGAGAACCACGTGATTTTAAACGTTGACGAGAGCCAAAGAGTATGATTTCCGTCTTGTCAACATTTAGCTGAAGGAAATTCGCGCTCATCCAGCTCCTGAGGTCTGACAGGCAGGCTGACAGAACATCAGGGGACTTGGGGTCGTAAATTGAGGTGGAAAAATACAGTTGGTTGTCGTCCGCATACATGTGGAAGTGTACCCCATGTCTGCGGATTACATCCCCAAGAGGGAGCATATAGATTAGGAAAAGGAGGGGGCCAAGGATGGATCCCTGGGGTAACCCGCAGGTAACCGGGTGAGAACGGGAAAAAAGCCATTTGTGCAGATGTACTGCTGGCGGCAGTTCGTGAGGTATGGTATAGCTATAAACGCATCCACTCCTTCCTAAAGCAAGAGCTGACTGTAAGTTGAAAACCATTTTGTCACTGTTAACTTGTCATCTATCTAAAAATATTTTTGGTAAATATTAAAGCACATTCAGAAAAAGCTGTTGACATATTTGATCCACTGAGGCTAAGAGGCAGAGAAACGCAAAAAAAAAAAAAAAATGCTGGTGAGGAATTTGTTGCAGGAAAGGACACGGATGGTAAATAGATAACTAATAATGTAAAAATGTTCAGACATCCACCTGAAGATTCACCCACTAGATATGGAGGGACCTAGAAAGAAAAAAAAAAGAAGCTTAATTTCTAGTGCTGGATTACTTTGAAACGTCCTCATGTGCTCCATCTGTAATTACTGACAGGTGCATTTGTGCAGGCAGATGTACTGATGTTATATGTTGTTCTGTATGTTATCAAAAATGTTATTATCAGGCAAATTTGACCTATGATTTCCCATTTCAGACAGTAAATCACCAGTCAGCATTGACTTAAGAAGGCCCTTCAATTCATATGGTCTTGTCCTTCCAGAATTCCCACCCTACTATCATCCCATTATAGTATCAAACTGTTTCTTACACCAGTATCCTGGCCTCTACCCTTCCTGGTAACACATTCCAACTGCTTGCTGCTATCGGCATGAAGCAAAAGGCTTCCTGGCGTATGCCCTAACATTGCCCTTCACAATCACGTTTGACATTGAATCCAGCAGAGTTGCATTGAGTATCCAGTGGAAATGATTACAGTACTACCATGACAATGCTAAGTGGAATCTTCTATTCTTAGTTGAAAACATACCACAAGGATTGTAAGTAGAATAGGTCATTGCCATTACATTTCCAGTATGAGGCTGACCATAATCTGCCTGTGTGCTTGTCACACATGAGTTATCTAGTCAACTGCTCCTGTGGAAATGTTTATTGAAAGTCATGACTATCCAGAACAACATCTATTAATTCTTGAGTAAAGATTAATGAGGTGGAGGTGAAATTCATTGGATGTTAGATTTGACGCAGAAGGAACAGGCTTGATCTTGTTCCAGGCATCCTTACGTTCTTATGATACATACATAGTAAGTGAAGGAACTGTCTGATTGAGTACCGAACTTGCAGTTTTGAGGGAACAATTTTACATCCAAATACTGAACTATCGTGGATTTTCCCAGTTATATACAGTAAACTTCTGATAACTTGACCCTGGCTTATTTCTCCCTTAAGTCATCATGCTGTCAATATCCTGGCTGTATTTATGTATTTATTTATATATTTGTCTAACTTTCCACTCTGGATAACTTGTCACTGCGTACTCTTTCCATGGAGTTATCAGGAGTTAACTGTAGATCATAGGTGCATCATTTTATCTAGAATTTAAGATTGTGAAGAGATTGTGTGGATTGTTTTCATTCAATCTTAATTTGGAACCATTTTTTCTGAAACTCTGAAGAATTTCAAAATTAGGACTACATTTGAAAATTCATTATAAATTCTTCATACTCTTACATTTTAAGATAAACTGGTTTTACAGGCTAAAACTAGATGAAATTGCACAATAGCCTTTGGAGAATAATTCACATCAGCTTGCTCTAGGAAATCTATTTTACTAATATGTACCTCCTTTAACGTTGCCTGGATTCCCAAATGTGTTATGCCATTCAGCAATCAGAATAAAACCAGTGTAACCCATGCTCCAAATTATTTTTGGAACACAAATATATAAAAAGCACAATTGAACCCTGCTGTTGGAAATCCGATGGGTAAACTATTCCAGTAAAGCCTTTAGTTTGAAAGTATACCATTCCTTCAAATTAAATATGCTTATTAAAATATCTAAGTATCAGATCACCAATGTATGCTAATGCTAACTGCAGATTTCACAGACAAACTGTAATATCCTCAGTAAATCATCAGTATTTATGCAATGTTGATCATCACTAAGTATGGAAATCATATTCATAATTACCTGTTATTTTCAGATTGATGGTAAATTAGTAGCTTCAACTTCCTCCTAAAGCCTCTACTTTCAGAATGATTTGACCTGATCTGTACTTTGTGACTGATCAAACCTAAGAGATCCAGCCTTCTTTGTAACATCCATCTGAGTCATTCCTTGCCACAGAATATATTCTTAGGATAGTTATAATACACAATTCCTTTAATTGTAGCTTTGTTACGATTATTGCAATACTCTACACCGCAGAACCCCAAGTACAGTACTTGCACATGATTTAGTCAATTTAGTCTTACTTAGACACGAAGCAGCAAAATAATTCAATACATGCAAGAAGAAAAAACAGGTTTGTCATCCTGTTGGATGGCTTCACATAATAATACACATTGCACAATCGTTAAGAAAAAGCTTTCTGGGTGATTTTTTAAAAAATAGTTAACTTTTGTCTACCTGAGCTTTTTTCCTCCAGTTTTTTTCCAGTTTCATTCCTGATTGGGTTAGCTCAAGTTGGTTTCGGTTTCATGGGTCCCAGATGGAAGATTTTCCCCACAAATCCATCCTTCATAAGTGTGATCCAGGATAATAAGTTACTGTAAGAAGATTTCTCTCCTCATCTAATACCCATGCTTGAAAACATTTTACTCAGGTCATTGTAGAAATCAGTAAGAAGGAATCCTAACTAAAACTAAAGCAGTGGTGTGGATTTTATTACATACAATACTCAGCTTATCAGTTCATTTATTAATATTAATTCTCATATTTGATACAGAACATTTCATGTTGAGAGGGCATCTTAAATAGCTTCACAGAATTTAGTGTAAAATATAGTGACTGTATATTGTAGGCAAATGCAGCAGCTCATTTGCACACAGCAGCGTCACACAAACAACCATGAAGTGGATGACCCAATTACATCAGGGGGAATGTTGGCCGAGACATGAGAAGACACTCCTTTCTCTTTTCAAATAGTGTCAAGGGATCTTTAAATCCATCCACCTAAAAGGCAGATAGGACCGTGGATCAATGTCTCGTCCAAAGGATGGTACCTATAAATAATGCAGTACTCCCCCAGCAGTGAACTGCATACTGTTTTAGGTGCCATTGGAGTACCAGACTAGCCTTCAGCCTCTCAGCCCCGAGGCTCTGGAACTCTATCCCCCAGTGCCTTCACCGCCTCCTCCCTTTCCTCCTTCAAGGCCGGTCTCAAGACCTTTCTCTTTGACCGTGCCTTCAGCTCCCCTCTCGACTCTCTACCCCCTCCTCGCTCCCTCCCTTCCCTCCCCTCACCCTGACCGTTTCCCCCCTGCTCGGGTCCTGACCCAACTGTACAGCACCTTAGGACGTCCTCCCGATGTGAAAGGCGCACTATAAATGGAATCTTCTTGTTGTTGTTATGAGTTCAAAGTCCCAAAATGGGGCTTCAACCCACAACCTGCTGACTTGGAAGTGAGGGTGCTACCAACTGAGCTAGGTTGACAGCCTTTTATGTCAACCCTGTGGCAAACTTTTATGTCAGCAAAATTACTTGGGCGATGCGGGGGTGGGGGGAGGTAGGGTTTAAAGACACTTTAAAAAAAAGTCAGGTCTTAGAGGGTGATCAGTCAATTATAAGGAATAAGAAGCTGTGTATACAATATGTATATAATGTATATCACATTTTTTTTCTAAACATCTCTATAAGTTGTTGGGTTCACTCTTCTTCCCCTCAGGTCACCAGCATCTCTAGCATGGTAAAACCTTTGACATAGGGCAATGCCCCATCCATTATTATCACAGTGCAAAACCAAATGGGAACATTTAATCAATTATTTGGGACACTACCCAGCATATGCTTTTACTGGGTTTGTCATTGTGCTAAGTGTCCCTGAACCTGTTTGTTTAGTCTTGTCAAGCTTCACATACCAGGAGGAGCTGTGTCTATTGCTTGATAATGCTTATGATGATCTATTTATTGTAGTGATTCTCTGACCACATTTCACTGTCAATCAAGATAAACAGATTACTATGCAACCAACCTTTACTTAGCAATTGCTGCAGTGGACCTAGAAAACCACCAAGATATCTAAACTATGAGTAAAAACCCACTCTCATACCTGCTGGCAATTCTTACCACTCCCTTGGAAAGGAATTACAAGGCAGCAATTGTTCATTAACCTCCATCAATTTGATCCCTCAACTTATGCTGTAATCATTAACAAGCTTCACTGAAAAGGCATTTTGGAATTTTATACGTATTATAATAGGAATTGATTTTCATGCAAAAAATCTGGTAATACATGGTACAGGGTTCTTTATTGATAATAATGCTTGCATTTGATACATAATTGTCTCAAACGCTTCGCAGGATTCACTGTAAAGCACAGGGAACTGTGTACCCTCATCACACCAGTCCTTGCCAGGCTGCATTGGCTCCCAGTTACCGAACGGATTGATTTCATGATCCTCTCACTCGTTTTCGAATCCCTTCATGCCCTGGCACCTCCCTATCTCTCCGACCTGCTTACCCCCCAAACCACAAACTGTTGCCTCCGCTCGACTGGTTCTGGCCTTCTGCATGTCCTTTGTGCCCTCTGTTCCACCATTTCTGGCCGCGCTTTCAGCCACTAGATCCCGGAACTCTGGAAAACCCTTCCTCTATCGCCATAGCTTGCCCCTCACTTACCCATTTTCAGATCGTGCCTGAAGACCTTCCTTTTAACTATGCTTACACTTCGGAAAATAATATAACATTGTTTACAAATTAAAAAAGAGTAATTAATGCCAATAGTACCATTGAACCCCCATTTCTATGTCACTTACAACCCATAGCCAAGTGTGTACACGTTAAACAACAACAAAATTACATTTGTATAGCACTGGGAGGATATCCCAAGGCACTAGACAGTCAGTGTTTTGGACCCAAGCTGGGGGTCGGGCTTGGGGAGGGTGGAGGGCAAGGAGGAAGGAGGGTGATCGAAGGCACAGTCGAAGAACCTGGTCTTGTTCTTAAGATGGGCCTTGAAGGAGGCAAGGGAGGGGACGAGGTGGAGGGACTGCGGATGGAGTTCCAGAGAGTGGGAGCAGAGTGGCTGAAGGCTTGCCCGCCAATGGTGGGGCAGGCAAGGGAGAGGATGTGAAGCAGGCCAGAGCCCACTGAGCGGAGGGAGTGGGCAGGTTGGTAGGGGGGTTAGGAGGTCATAGAGTTACAGGGGAGCAAAACCATGTAGGTCTTTGAAGGTGAGGACCAGGATCTTGAACTGTATCCTCTGTGTGATGGTAAACACATACATATGAAAACATATTACACCTTGTGCAATGCAAACATTGTTTTCAATGGTAGTTCGGTCCTGAGGTTGTACTCTATGGGAATAAAGAGACTCCTCTGTGATAAATTAAAACAAATCTCTGATAAGATGAGCTGATTCCAGTTACACAGGCTCCAAGATACATACATTTATGTCTGAAAACAGCAATAGCTAAAATTAAAGAATGTTTGATTTAAAGTAACAGGTTCCCAATACTATCTGATCATTCTTTGGACTGTAGACTTTTGCTTGTTCATGCCAAGTTCAGCTAGTCATACTGATGTTAAAAGCCTCAGAAAAACAAAATTTGAATAGGAAAATATTGTTGCTCTGAACCCTATCCATTAAAAAGAATCCTTCAATAATGTGGAAATGTTTGTGCTGCAGAAAAAGGTCTGTGGAATTTGGTATGTATTTTAACTGAATAAGTCCTGCATTGTTCCTCTAAATGCTGTGACTTATGAATTATTTTGTTGACAAAGAATTGCATGGAATTGATACCCAATAGTGTTTAAGATGCTGTTTTTTTTACCCTTTGTGATCTTGGGCACCGTGGAAAACCAAGGGTGTTACTGAGGTGATCTTGGAATTATAATAATAATTGATAATGCACAATCATTTTACTAGATAAAATCTATGTAAAATAAAGTGTTACAATCTGGAGGGGATTTTATTTTTTGTTTTTAAAAAAGGTTTATAATTAGAGACTAAATTGAAGTAAAATAGCAATCTGACTCAGAGTATGATTGAAAATGGGCATGGAATGGAAATGACACATTAGCAACACTCCCAGAAAATGAATAGTTTTTTCCTCTGTCATTCCTGAATTGATGTTTTTTTCATTCTCTGCAGATCATTTGGTAAAGAGCAGCTGTACTAACAAGGGAGCTCTTTGCTGTTTTACTGTTTCTTTTTGACAGTGTGAAAAGGGAACTTGATAAGGGTAAGGCTGTGGATGTTGTATATCTGGATTTCAACAAGGCCTTTTGAGAGACTGGTACTGGAAGTAAAGAAAGCGGGAATCAGTGAAGATATATTGCAATAGATACACAACTGGTTGATTGGAAGAACCCAGAGGGTGGTGGTATAGGAATGTCATCAAAATGTTACCAGTGGAGTTCTACAAGGGACTGTTTTGGGACTTCTTTAATTTAATATTTTTATAAATGATCTGGAACTAGGAGACGCAAGGACAGTGGCTAAGTTTGCAGATGACAGCAAGCTAATGAAGGTGGTAGATTGCGAAGCTGAACAAGTTAGGTTACAGGAGGATGTGAACACAATTGGAAATTGGCAGATCGGTGGCAGATGAAATTCAGTGTGGATAACTGTAAAGTACTTCACGTGGGAACAAAAAATCCTGGAAGGGACTATTATTTGAACGGAAGGAAAATAATGCGTATGGAAAACGAAAAGGACCTGGGCGTTCTGATTGACAATAAATTGAAGCTCTCCCAACAATGCTCTATGGCAGTGAGTAAAGCAAATCAGATGTTGGGATGAATCAAAAGATCAATAATAAAGCAAAATAGTGGGGTAATCCTGCCACTGTATAAATCATTGATGAGACCATACTGAGAGAACTGTGTACACTTCTGGTCACCACAGTATAAAAAGGATATTGGAGAAATCGAGATGATCCAGAGGAGGGCAACCAAAATATTTGAGGGAATGGAAGGACTGCACTATGAGGAGTGACTAAGTAAATTGGGCATGTTCACGCTGGAAAAGAGAAGATTGAGAGGTGACATGATTGCTGTCTTTAAAACAACAACAAATTACATTTGTATAGCAGCTTTCATGTCAATAGGATGTCCCAAGGCGCTGGACAGTCAGAGTTTAGGACCCGAACAGGGGATCGGGATTGGGAAGGGTGGAGGGCAGGAGGGGGGGAAGCAGGGTGATCATAAGCACGGTCGAAGAGGAGGGTCTTGAGATGGGTCTTGAAGGAGGCAAGGGAGGGGGTGAGGTGGAGGGACTTCGGGTTGGAGTTCCAGAGGGTGGGGGCAGAGTGGCAGAAGGCACGCCTGCCAATGGTGGGGCGGGCGAGCGGGGGACGTGAAACAGGCTGGAGCCCTCTGAGCGGAGGGAACGGGCAGGATGGTAGGGGCTTAGGAGGTTGCAGAGGTGGAACAAGACCAGGTAGGCCTTTGAAGGTGAGGACCAGGATCTTGAACTGTATGCTCTATGTGATGGGAAGCCAGTGGAGTCGGGCGAAAATGGGGTTGATAGGGTCACGGAGCCAGGTACGGGAGAGGACAGGGACTGCAGAGTTCTGGATGATCTGCAGCCTATGGAGGGAGGAGTTGGGGAGGCCGACAAGCAGGGAGTTTGCATAGTCAAGCCTCGATGTAATGAATGCATGTTTGAGGGTTTTGGTGGCCTGTGGTGTGAGACAATGGCGGAGCCGGGCAATGTTGTGGCGGTGGGGGAAGGCAGAGCAGGTCATGGCACGGATGTGGGGTAGAAAGGATAGTTGAGGGTCAAACAAGATGCCAAGTTTCCGGACTGGCTTAGTAAGGTGGAATGTGCATCCATGGATGGTGACGCCTGAGGTGTGGAGGCGCTGACGGGAGCCAATCAGGAGAGTCTCGGTCTTATTGACGTTCAACAGAAGAAAGTTAGCTCTCATCCAGGACTTGATGTATGACAGACATTCTGTCAGGACAGCAGTGGTCCTGGAGTCAAGGGCAAATGGGTGTCATATCTGCAGATGAAGTCCCTAAGAGGGAGGATATAGATATTGAAGAGGAGGGAACCAAGGACAGAGCCCTGAGGAACACCGCACGAGATTCTGAGGGGCTAGAGGAGAAACCTTGTGTGGCGATGAAGTGGAGGCAGTGTGAGAGGTACGATCTGAACCAGTCAAGAACAGAGCCATGAAGGTTGAGGTAAGATTCTAAAGGAGCAAGACAATATAGATCATGAAAGGCTATTTCAACTTGTCCAGAATTGTAAAACCAGAGGACACAGCCTGCGATTTAATTCAGAACGAATCTACACAAACACTATTTCAGTGAGCGAACGGTGAACATGTGGAACAGGGAGTCAGTTGAAGCAGGAAATGTTGATTCTTTCAAACACAGGTGAGATAATTTTCTTTGAGGAAATAACATTATGGGATATAGTACATGGGTAGTTTGGGACATATATGCATGGGACTACCAGGAAGGCGGAAGGCGAACTAAATGGACCTTGGTCTTTTTTCATCTAGCATTTCTTATGTTCTTATGTTAACCCAGCTGATTAGCTTCAGTGGAATGGCTGAAGGCATGGCTTCAAGGAAGACTTTGTAAGTTCTGAAATATCTAAAAAAATCTTTAAAAAAAGGACTTTAAGTAATTACATGTCCCATTACTTGCTTTGAATTGAACTTGCTCCTCTTATTAGTGTACTTGAGTGCTAGACCCGCTTGACTGGCTTGAGTATGTAAAAATACATACTCTTGATACTGCATGCTCAAACGGCACAAAACAGCAAACTGTATTAGAAACCATTATAATAATAATAATAATCCTTGCATTTGATATAACACCTTATAACATCTTCTAGATGTCGCAAAGCACTTCACGGAATATACTGTTAAGTGAATTGACTGTATGTTTTGTGGGCGAAACTTGGCAGCCAATTGCGCACAGCAGTCAAGAATTGAGTGACCAAATCTTTTTTTTAATTATTTTTTGGAAATCCAACAGTTGACTAACAACCACGTTCCTATTCACTGCTATTTAAACAGAGACATGTGGAGTAAGGAAACACGCCCAACGTTTCTTCCTGCCGGGAATCAAATCCAGGTCCTCTCGTTTGCGAGGCGAGTGCTCCAGCCACTGAGCTACAGGACTACATAGTTCTTAGCATTTGATGATTGTTAATATTCAGCCAAATGGAGGAAACTGAACCATTACACAGAACTATAGCACAGCTATCCCTCAAGTTCCTTTCCAGACAAGACAGATGTCAAACAGTGCCAGGCGGAATTAGTGTACCTCACAATCTCTGGGAAAGATCACTACCGATGTTGCGCTGACCTTCAAAAGGCAGATTTGAAACTCTTGACTGAAGGACTGGAGGGAATTGACAAGTTCAAACAATTTGACAACACAAATGTAAATTTAATTAACATCATTTTAAATTATTTTTCGATTTTAAATATTAAACCAATGCTACATTGGTCTACTCTAACCAGCACAAAGCTTTTAATTTAATTTAATTTCCTGTCGTCTCATCAATCCCCCCACCCCCACACTCTTCACAGGGCAGATATGAAACCAGCAACTGGAAAAATGAGGAATTATTGAGTGATTCACTCCAAAGTGAATCAGGATCTGTGCTACAACAAACATCTTGATCTTGTGCCACTCCTTCTTTTGTGCCTTTGATGTACATTGTTTGTAGCCCACTGTTCTTTTTTAATGCGGAGTGCACAGGTGCTTGACATGCTCCTTGTTTTACCTCGTCTTACTGAAAGCGCTTTTGTAGTCTTGTTCATTTCACACTACACAGAACACAATTTTTAGGACACATTCTGCCACGGTCCACATTTTGCATTTAATTGGCAATTCTGATTTCAAACTGAACTTTACGCTGCCTTGCACAATTAACATCAACATTACACTGGATATTTCCCAGCATTACAAACTAGACAAGATGTGAGTTCTCTTTCCATAAAGTTGGCAGTGACCTCACCAGGTTTGCTGAGAGCTGGAGCTGGTCAGTATCTGACATACAGTACAACAGACTATTTTGCACCTCCCTGTTACTTGGAAGTTGGTGATGCTGGCTAGTTCCATTAATGCTCAACAATATTATAGCTTTTTTTAAAATTAACCTAGGTAGAAATGAAACATTAAATTATATGCCACAGCTCTATGGGGCAGTTGGATTCTGATTAATAAAATACACAAAATATGCAGTCAAATTCACTTTACAATATATTCTGTGACACGCTTTGAGACTTCTCGAAGATGTCATAAGCCACTGTATGAAATGGAAAGATTATTATTGCAGACTTAACATTATGTGCTGCTATGCTGTAGTTTAGAATGTAACTACAAGTAGTTCATAATGTATAAACATGCAGTAAAATTATCTTCAGATCAAAGGAAAACAAGTGCCTTTGTAGTGCTTGGACTGCAATTTCCTTCCTCACTTTGTATTCTTTTGGTCAGCCAGGTGTCTGACTTATGCAGAAACTCATCATCATACTTTGGAGTTTGTTTGGAGTAACCATACGAACAGTTCCTTATATGTCACCTACACACACAAATTCCCTGTGTCTGGAATGGAATGCCCTTTCCCTGGATGGACACATCCTGCTTACCTACTTCCAGAGTATAAGATGCAGGTTGAAGAGACCCATGGCCTGGGGACCCCAGAGTGTGCAATGCAGGTACTGCCGATTAACCAGCTAAAATTGCATAACTTGCTATTGAAAGCACTCTCTGATAAGCTTCCCACTGCTTGTCCAGCTAGGATCATTGTATTGGAGTACTGTGGACCTTCCTGGCTCAGGAACGGATGACCAACACCTCCACAGGGGATTAATTCGATTCCAAAATTCTGTTGTCCAGCAAGTCACCTTGGAGAAAGTTCAGCTCCAAGGTAACCCCACTTACCTCCCCAGGAAGTAAGTCCCCAGTTGGTCCAATTTTGTACCTCCAACGTGGTGCTTTACAAAGCTTTTCAAGTTGATTTATGTTCCAGCATGGAGGTGAGGTCATTATTCAAATTGTTCGTCTCAATTCTTAAAGGTGAAATTCTTACAGGTGAACTGAGAACAATTGTAGATCATGGGTGATTGCCCCTGATGGTTCATCCATAGAAACCCGAGAAAACAAGAAAAAAAAGCCAAGTGGTCAATTGAGCCAAGGGCATCCAACAGACCATGTAAAATTGACATTGCCATGAACTTCCCCAAAGTTATTTAATGTTCTGAGAAATTCAAGATAAGCCTGTGATCAAAGTGTCTTTCCACCATATAGACTATCAGAGATACTTCGGTTCAGTGCACTATTCAATGGATAAATAGCATGCCATGTATAATGAATAACTAAAATCATTGCTGCTTCCATCACTGCAGAACTAATGTAAACATACCACACAATTGTTAATAATTTAGGAATCGATATCAGAGATCTTGTGAAGCAAAATGCAGCAAAAACATTGACATTTACAGTGAATGACGACATGTGTCCCCTTTCAGCCGGTTCAGTCCTCGACACCTCATTTACCTCTCCAGTATTGTGTTTCAGACATTCATTGCTCAACAGGCACTAGAACAATCATTAAAGGTTGCAACGTAACAAACATTGTTGTGGTGTATATTCAAAGCTGAAAAAGCATTAAGGTACATTAAGAAAAGCAGCCTCAGTAAGTTTTTCCAATAAGTATTAAAAAAAATTCTAAAATGAAGGCAAGTTCTTTCAACAACTTACAGTCAAAAAATTGCAATACTTGCAAAACTTCTGAGTTTGCAAAAGGATCGTACTGCCACCCCTCTGGCAACCGGTGGAGATGGACAGTGTGCTGTGTTTGGGCTGTGCTGTGAAATGTGTTGGGTTTAGCGGTGGAACGGGAAAAAAAACGTTTTGCTCAACGAGAGCTGGCGCTGGCCGTTTCTCTTCCTTGTGTGTGTGTGTGCTAAATTTGCGGGCTGACTGCGTGCGTCCGGCTAGCTCCTTTTGCAAAAGAAAAAGCGCTCTCTTGCCAAATATCAGACAAAAACTGACGGGAGGCAGGAGCATTTTGTTCGGATTGCCACCCCAGCCCTGTTATTCTTGCACGACTGTAAACGATGCGAAACGATGCGGACGCTGGGACGGGTGGGAGGGGAGAAGAGGCGGGTGTGGGTTTCGCCCGCGAAATACACAGTCGATCCGCTTTACAGTATGCTGTGCGAGGCGCTTTGAGGCGACTCGAAGACGTGATGAGGCGGCACATCAAATGCAAAGATGATTATTATTATTATTATTATTATTATTTATTTTAGAAGAGCAGAGCTCCCTTCGTGACGCAACAATAATCGGCGACGTCACAAAGCCCCGGGCGGCTTGACGACCACCCGCGGCGTCACAATGCCCCGCCCTCGCGGGTAACAGCCTCTCCCGATTGGCTGGCGCCGGCCATCGGAGTGTTTGTGAACGGTTGCCTGGCGCCCGGCGGCCCCGCCCACGGGACCGCGCCAAAGCCTACGCGTTGATTGGCTCGGGCGGCCGAGGCCCCGCCCCCCGGATGGGAGGAGCTGTCACAGCCCGCAGTGGTCCTGTCACATGGCCAGGGGGAGAAAACACAGAGCGGAGTGGGAGGGAGGAGAGGGGTTGTCGGTCTTCTCTGCGTAGTTCACACGCACGTCGGCTGTTGGTGATCGCGGCGAAACCCGGTTCATCTCCTCCCCCTTTTTCTCCAACAACCTCCCTCTTTCCTCCTCTCGCGCACCGATTATCACCGCCCGCCCGTCACGTCACGTCGAAAGGAAAATAGCCGCAGCAGCAACAACAACAACAGCAGCAGCAGTAGCAGCAGCGTGTCTCTGTGTACAGATGTGATGCGGTGGTGGTGGTGGTGGTGCAGGAGGAGCGGGGCCCGGAGGAGCAGGAGGCGGTGATGGTGATGGAGTGCGGGGCGCCGCCGGCCTCGCAACAGCTGCTGTTCCGCGCGTGCGAGGAGGGCGCCTTCGAGAACGCTCGGCGGTTACTGGAGCCGGCGGGAGCGGACGTGGTCGTCGTCGGCACCGCCGCCACCAACCACCACCACCACCTGACGTGCCCGCAACATCAGGTGCCCGTGGACTGCACGGACGACGACGGCAACACGGCGCTGCAGTTCGCCGCCGGCCACGGCCACGAGCAGCTGGTGCGCTTCCTGCTGATGAAGGGCGCGTCGGTGGACAGCCGCAACAGCTACGGCTGGAGCCCGCTGATGCAGGCGGCCCGGCACGGCCACCTGGCCGTGGCCCGGCTGCTGCTGGAGAACCAGGCGGACGTCAACGCGGCCAACAAGCTGGGCGCCTGCGTGCTGGCGGCGGCGGCGCGCGGCGGCCACGCGGGCCTGACTCGGCTGCTGCTGGAGAGCGGCGCGCGGTTGGCGTGCACGCGCGGCGGCCGCGGCCGCGACCACCAGGAGGAGGAGGTGGAGGTGGTGGAGGAGGAGGTCCGCGCGCTGATGGTGTGCGCGCAGCACGGGCACGAGGCGGCGGCTCGCGCGCTGCTGGAGTGGGGCGCCGACCCGCGGGGCGCGGCCCCCGCCACGGGCTGGAGCGCGCTCATGCTGGCGGCGCTGGCCGGCCGCCTGCCCCTGGCCCGGCTCCTGGTGGAGGCCGGGGCCGACCCCAACCCCCAGAGCGCGGCCGGCCACACCGCCCTGCAGCTGGCCTCCGCCGCCGGCCAGGAGGAGGTGAGGAGCTACCTGGACTCCAGGACCACGAACCGGCCCCAGTCAGGTAACACCACCCCCCGTGTGTGCGTGTGTGTGTGTGTGTGTCTGTCTCTCTGCTGCACCTGAAATAAATCCTGGTCTTGGCTTTACAGCCACTTGCATTTAATGTGCGTTCGTAGGCAAGTTGCGCATAAGTATTCACCGGCATCTGATGCACGAAGCAATGGAGGGGGGTGGGGGGGGCGCTTCGTTGTCGTCGTCGTCGTCGTCTCTCCCTCCCTCCCTCCCTCTGGGTTAAGAAAGTTGTGGGTTTTACCGCAGTGACCGACCTGTCCCCGTCGGTCGCTCTTCTCCTTGCAGCTCCCGCCCTCCCTCCCGGCCCGGCCACCCGAACCGCCTCCCCCCATCGCTAAAGAAAGTCCCCCACCGGTCCCCCCTCCCCTTAAATCCCGGGCGCGCGCGGGGCTTCGAGTCAAATTTAACGGTCGCAGCGGCAGAGCTCGTCACCCCCTCCCCCCCCCATCACCCCCCCCTCACCCCCCACCATCCCCCCCACCTCTGGTCCTCTGGTACCGTTCCCACCCCATCAAAAACGTCCACCTCTGTCCTTTTTTTAAAAAAAACGAACACGCCCTCCCCCCCGGACCCCATCACTGCTCCCACACTACCGCCCCAGCTCCAACCTCCCTTTCCTCTCCCAAGGTCCGGGAACGGGTCGTCGCTTCCCAGCCCCGCTCCTCCCTCTCCCGCCGCACCCTTCGCGGACCCCTCCAGTCGGGTTTCCGTGCCGCCCGCCCGCCCGCAGCGCAGCGGCAGCCCCCGGTCAAAGTGACGAATGACATCTTCGTCCATCTGCGACCGGGGGCTCCCTCCTGCCTCCTCGTCCCCTCCTCGACCTCTCTCTGCTGCCTTCGACACCGTCGACCGCTCTATCCTCATCCGCCGTCTCTCCGCTCGCCTCAGCCTCCGCGGCTCTGTCCTTGACTGATACAGATGGTACCTCTCACACCGCCTGCACTTCATCCCCACAGACGGCTTCTCCCCCAGCCCCGCACCGTCTCGTGCGGCGTTCCTCAGGGCTCTGTCCTTGGTCCCCTCCTTCAATATCTATGTGCTCCCTCCTGGTGACATCATCCGCAGACATGGGGTCAACTTCCACATGTATGCGGATGATACTCAACTCTCTCTCTCTGCCTCCACCCTTGACTCCAGGACCACTGCCGTCCTGACAGAATGTCTGTCGGACATCAAGTCCTGGATGAGAGCAAACTTTCTACAGGTGAACATCAATAAGGCTCTCCTGATCGGCTCCCGTCAGCACCTCCTCACCTCAGGCGCTGACACCATCACCATCCATGGTTGCACGCTCCACCTTGCTAAGCCAGTCCGGAAACTTGGGGTCTTGTTTGACCCTCAACTATCCTTTCGACCCCACGTCCATGCCATGACCCGCTCTGCCTTCCCCCACCTCCACAACATCACCCGGCTCCGCCACTGTCTTACACCGCAGGCTGCCGAAACCCTCATACATAACATCATACATAATGTCATTCATCACTTTGAGGCATGGCTATGCAAACTCCCTGCTTGTCGGCACCCCCAGCTCTCCCTCCATAGGCTGCAGATCATCCAGAACTCTGCAGCCTCTGCCCTCTCCCGCACCAGGCTCCGTGATCCTATCACCCCCATCCTCGCCCGACTCCACTGGCTTCCATTTGGGTGAGTCTTCAGCCATTCTGCCCCTACCCGCTGGAACTCCATCCCACAGTCCCTCTGCCTCTCCCCCTCCTTTAAGACCCATCTCAGTACCCTCCTCTTCGACCTTCAATCTGAGACACTTCAATCGATACTGTGTCAAGTGCAAGAATTATTTTTAAAGGATTATATATCAATAAAGGCTTTTCATTTTTATGTAAAATTAGTATAATATATGTAGACTGTTGCTGAAAAATAAGAAATGTCAGGTTCTTGTCAAGACAATGAGTAACATAGGCTGATGTACTGAATACATCAAGAAAGAATTTGCATTTCCAGATTACCTTTTCACATCAGGAGAAACTCCTGATTCTTTGAAAAGGCAAAATGTTATCCCTTCATGTCCGCTTGAACAAAACAACAGATGGTCTAACAGCACATCTGCTTTATAAGCAAACCAGTGTTATAAGGATGGGCGGTGCCAATATGCTGACTGTACTTGCAATATACTGGAAATGTCAACAACGACCTGATAACTAAGAAGTTGCCCAGGTTTTAGCATGGGCAGCTTGCTCGTCAGCTGGGTGTACTGCGCTCCCAGTACAGCACAAGTCCACAGTAGACTTGTGTTATAAGGGAACCCCTGCTCAACTGGAGCACATTCTTACAAGGCTGCTCTGTAACGGAGATGATTTTAGTATTCTGATTGGTGTATTTTTGGCTTCTTACAGTATTACCTTTATATTTCTCAATATTAAATGTTTGTCTGATTAAACCTATGCTTTAACTGATGGCAGATCATTGATTAATATCTTTAAAACTACAGCCATCCACAGATTTTTTTCTACTGGGGCATGTGCTTTTTCTGCAGGTCATTGGTAATTGTTACGAACATATGGATTCTAAAACTGATCTCGGGAAAACCTTAATTTCCGGTTAAAATGAATAAAACCACAGTCATTTATATTAAAAAGCATTCTATTGTGGTGTAATATTGAATGTTTCCTGTTTTCCAGATGAAGAGAAACGGAGACCAGACATTTTCCGTGCACTAAAACTGGGTGAGTGGTATACCCACTGTGTTGCATTTTTCATATCTCTTTTTGAGAGGAACAATTTTGGGAGAAACTGTTATGGTAGAAGCTTTGTGATTTTATTACAATAAAATCTTGTTCTGGTATTGTAATTGTTTTGAATCCCGTGAGCAGAAGATAGTGAATAAGTTGCAAGGACGGTGAGGTGGGGATGCGCGATAGTCTAGACAGCAGAAGTCTAAACGCACACAGAATTTAAAAAATAATTGGTTTTGGACCCTTTTCAGCTAGGTATGAATTGCAGATACCAGGAGTCCAGTAAGCCGGGGGTTGATTGTATTTTAAAACACGTTTTAGAATCTGTAGTATTGTGAAGGAGTAGCTTCAAATGAATAAAGAATTTCTTAATGGTACTGCTCACATCTGGTGACTCCTTCCTGTTCTAACGCAGCCTGTTTTGTGGGTCAACATGTGGTATTGATCATTGGTCATTTACATCATGGCTGTTTGTGAGATGTTGCTGTGTGCATACTGGCTGCTATAGTTGCCTACAAATACACCCAAGGAGCTTTACAGAAACACTGTTTGTAATGATAATGCACTATATCAAATGGAAGGATTATTGTTCAAGATTAAACAATAATGGGAGATATATGGTTTAATCCTTCTTATATTATTATAATGCCTTTCACATCAGGCAGATGTTTCAAAGTGCTTCACATGATATATTACAAAGTGCAGTGACTGTGGGCGATCATTCTTTGAAAAAGCCCCAAGAAACAGGGCTTTGTTGAAGTCTTCTGGTTCAGCTGCCTTAGTTGTAGTTCACGGCTTCTCTCAACAAAAACTGCCTGAAAATCTAATTCTTTATGCTTGCAGTTATTTTGTGAGTCGCTGTACGCCTACATTGTGTTTGACCAGCTTTTCCTCTGTGGTTGGACTAGGAAGTTACCAGCATGTGAAGGAGATTTTGGATGAAGATGTAAGCCAAGCCAATGTCATAAATGCAGATGGTGCTTCTCCATTAATGATCGCTGCTATGACTGGCCAGCTGGACCTTGTACAGCTTATTGAAAGAAACGCTGATATTGACAAGCAAGATAGTGTACATGGGTGGTCTGCCTTAATGCAGGCTACTTACCATGGGTATGTAAGACTAACACAGAAATGCATTGTAATAACATCTAATGTTGATCTACTGCTATGTACAGAGAAACTTGGTTGATGAAATTGTTGGTTAATCGAATTGCACTTTGTATTTAAAGTGTTTTTACATTTTTTCTTAAAGCAACTCAATTAGCAAACCATGTAATTCTATTTTTAAAGTCAAGTCACAATAGGGTAGTTGGTATAAATCTGTCTACAATATCAGTTTCATGATATTCATACAATATCAGTTTCAGGACCTACACTCCAGCAAGGTGCTTAATCTTGAAGTTGCTCTGTGCTTTGTTTTTAATAAGGTTTGACTGGAGAGTAAGTTTCCCATTGCTTAACCACTGCATTTTAATTCATGTTTGTCAGCTTGAAGGATATATTCCAAGTTGTTATATTCAAAGTTAATGATATTTATTGCAGCTTCACATCATTTTCCTTTTATGAAGGATGTCATCGCTTCAGTACTTGGTAGTGTATTTGTTCATATATTCCTCGGGTACTACCAGAGAGTTTGAGATAATGAAGGTTTATCCAGAGGGTGCACTTGGCTTAACTTAACTCTTGCATTCTAAGAATACTATTTTAGAAGTCTGGATAAAGTTTTTATATTGTGACTGAAAGAGCTTGTCTTCCCTTATTTCTAGAACATTTATTTAGACCATGCAGCTTAACTGTCTAATGCAGATATTTTTTGCAATTGTATTTTAAGGAGTAAAGATGTTGTAAAGTATTTATTGAATCAAGGAGCAGATGTCAACCTTCGTGCCAAAAATGGAGTAACTGCATTCGATCTTGTAATGCTGTTAAATGACCCAGGTAAACTGCGTAAACTTAGATTTTAATTTTACAATATAACGATGAGAAGGTCACAACAAGGAATCAGCGAAATGTAATTTAATGTCATTATGTAATTTTAAACCATTTGTCCATGTGGTTTTTTTTTAGTAGATTTTACTGTTAGCTAGTTAAATTCTGTCAACCAAAAACCACCCAGATAGGTATATTGTTATTGTGTAGTTCATTGGGGTATAACATTTACAGCAATTGGACCTAGATTCACATCTAACCCAGTGTGTTTTAAGCAGTTAAAACTGCAGAGCTTTCCATTGAAAGCACTGTCTGGCAATCTTCCTGCTGCTAGGACCACCCTACCCTTTGTCTTGCAGATGCTGTGTGGGAAGAATTCTTGACCATAATCTGCTGACTCCCAGCTTCTCTAGTTTCTCTACATAACTAAAGTCCCTCATCCCTGGTACTAAAGTTGGTCATTTGTCATCCAATAAGTGCAGGTTTTGAGCCCTTACTAGGTGGATAGCAGTACCAGAAATTCCCTGCAAACTTCCTGATGATCAGCATAGTTTAGCATTATATTCGTGAGAGCATTGCCCACAGCTCGGACATATATCCCCATCTATTGAACAATACTTCTACAAGTTGGAGGTGCAGAGCTTGAGCAGCAGCTGCTTACCTCTCCACAAACCAATCAAGGTACATTTACAGGACAGTGTATGACATGAAAGCCACCTTCATGTTCCAGAGGTCAGGGTCCAATGCTGTGTACCCTGACTCAGCACCAGTTTCTTAATCCAGGTCCTCATGTGAGAGGCATGGGGCAAATAGAAGTGCTTGCAATTAAACTGCCTTGCTTCCACCTACAGGATGTTCAGTAACAGCTTAGTGTAGGTTAGAGCCCATTCTCTTCAGCCTCTTCCCGTTTACCACAAAATACACTTCACTGCTTGATCCTGGGCTTCACACGTGGACTGGAAGAAACCCCTCTGCTGCATGAAGGAGTTGGGATGAAATCTTCCTCTAACTTACTACAATAGGTTGTTTTGTTCTTAAATTTATTTTACAGTATGCTGGCTGGTGATAAATATGAAGACATTTTACCTATTTTCCTCCCAAGGATATTTTTGTGTGATGAGGGCTGCCTAATTGTCCTGTTAATCGTTTGCCATGCACTCACCAGTGAGTCAGCAATACTTTAGCACAACAACAAACTCGTACAATTGAAAAGTTATCAGTCTATTACTAGCAGGAAAAAAAGATATTTTTAATGGAGAAAATATTTTTATGTGTAACTGATTAATCTCAATTTGTAACTTATTAATATTGCTTATTGACTATTAGACACAGAACTGGTACGGCTGCTAGCATCTGTCTGCATGCAGGTAGACAAGGAGAAGGGAAAACCCAAATCCAAGACATTGCCTCGCTCAAAAAGCAAACTATCTTTGAACCTTCCTATGCCTCCAGAGGACAAGGGCGGATTAAAGGTAGAGATAATCTACAATATATTTTATATTGCATTGTTTCAAATTTAGAGCATGCTTAAAGTATGAAAGTTCCTTTGCTTCTTTGAGCATATTGCTAGCTGGACAGAAGGGATGATGGTCTTTGGTCTTTTTTTCATGGCTTCTGAAATTGCTTTGTGAAATAAATCATGCAATTCTTATTGCTTTTACAGTTTGCTGGTTAGTGATGAAACAAGAAATTTGCCTGGTATCTTTTTTGATATATAAATAAATTAAAAATTTGTGTTCTTCAAGGTTAGAGTGATCTTTTGCAGATTTTCTTTTGTTATTTTTAAAAAAAAGGTATTTCAAAGGGCTACTTTCTCTCTTCTGGGCAGTCTTGGTGGAATAGAATGTCCAACAGATTCCGTAGACTGAAGCTGACCCGGACCCTTCGTCATGGCTTTTCCACCAACCGACTTGCACCTTTTCCAGATGATCCTGAAGTAGGCTTCGATTCAACAATGAAAGCCAGCCTGAAGGATGACCGAAATAATTTGTCAGTGACAAGATCTTCAAACATTGGAAATACTGAGACATTTAAAGCATGGACAGGAAAAAACAAGGATAATGGTGAGGAAATGTGAGGTCTATTATGCATCAAATTAAATTTATTAATTCAAATTAAATTATTTTGCATGTGGCTGGACAGAATGTGAGAGCTTACAGGACAGAATGGTTATTGATGTTAACTAAATAGTCCAACTTAGTGTTATTGGATCCTGTAATTTTTACAGAATTAAGGTTAATTCCGTTATTGTGTTTTACGAAGACTAAATCTGCTTTTTAGGACCGGGCCATACTGGTGCAGAAAAAGATGATATTCTCCTTACAACTATGGTAGGTTAAGAATTTTTATATTGAGAACTGACATTCTCGCAAACCTGAAGTGATAAAATCAACATTGAATCTTTCATTGTTGCCGTAATGAATGTTATTTATATTAAAAGGTGGGAGTGATTACAAGAAAATTAATTTAAATGCGTTAATTTATTTTGAGCATCTTGGTGAGAATTCCTTTTTAACTATTTTCCTGTACATCAAGGTGAGGAATAATTGTAATTGGGGAAATGGGATACTTTTTCCATTCAACCATCATATAGCCCCAGATCAAATAGAGCACAGCCAGCTGACAACTGAATTCCATCTACCTCAAAGTGGCTGAAATCTCAGTCACAGGAGTGTTCTGTTGTGTGACATTTACACTTAATTTTTTTCTGTGGAATGAGTGAGATTGTTAAATTAAGGGCAGTTTAGTGCTGTGGACTGGTAGTACTTGGTACTGGTTAAGACGACTCATTAGCTTGATGCAAATCATTTACAGGAATGGAGTTACAATTTCCTGTCTGGACTGGGTTTATATCTGAGTCATACAGGTAAAAGGAAAGATCTGTCCTCCACCCAATATCTTTAAATTATCTTTTTGTATTCACTCCTAATTAATTATACAGTTTTTTAAAAAAAAATTATGAGAGAATATTTTATATGCCTCTACTCAATGCTAGTTATTGCTTTATTGTGAATGTAAGAAATTAGGTACAGCAGATACCCAATGTATGCTTTTTAGAGAGATTCTTGGAATTGTGCGATAAATTACACTGATAATTTAATTGTACCATAACTCAATAGAAACTCATTCGGTTTGTTTTGGTAAAATGTTTCCAGAAAAGCTTTACTTCTGTTTGAAACCTTTTATTTCAGTTGCGGAATGGTGCCCCATTTACCCGCCTTCCCAGTGACAAGCTGAAAGCTGTTATTCCTCCATTCTTGCCTCCATCAAACTTTGAACTGTGGAACTCTGACAGAACACGAAGCAACACAAATGATCAAACTAGGTTTTCTATGCCTCGCAGACTTATAAAACCCAACTTCAGCAGCAGTGAGAGTACTGACATAGTAAGCCTTCTTTTGACATTTACCAACTTGTCACAAGTTGAATACAGTTGAATTTGTTAATAAACAGAGGAGAAATGGATCTTGGTGAGGGAAGTGATGGAGCCCAAGACAATACCTTCTGTTTTGTTTATGTTGAGTGGAAAGATGAGACTTGTTCAGGATTTGGTGTTTGACAGTCAGGATGACAGTTGAATCCAGGTTAGGGGTAGAGAGAGATTTGGGTGTTGTCGGTGTACATGAGGAATGTACCACGTTTGTGGAGGTGCATCTGCAATCATGTAAATGAGAAAAAGGAGAAGACCGAGGATAGAGCTCTTCAAGTGCCTTACAGGTGACGGCAGGAGCAGGAGAAGTCATTGAAGAAGACAAAGTAGTGGTGATGAGCCAAGTAGAATTGAAACCAAGAAAATGCAATTCCATGGAGGTGGATGAGTGAGGAAAGACAATCAAAGAGAATTGTGTGGTTGACCATGTCCAAGGCAGCAGAGAAATTGAGGCAGATGAACAGACAGAGTTGCAGTTATGACTTTGATGACAGCTGTCTTGCTGCAGTGGGCAGAATACAAATCGAACTGGAGGAGGTCAACCATGAAGTAAAGGGAGAGATAGCAACAAAGTTGGGTAGCAACAATCTTCCCAGAACTTTGAAAAGGAAGGACAGTTTGTATATAGGTCGGTAACTGGAATGTGGTCAAAGGTAGAGTTTTGGAGAAGGGGGTGATGATGCCAGTTTTCAAAGTGAGGAAGAATTGTAAACGACATTTGCAAACATGGGGCAGGTGGGGATGCAATTGGGTAGTCAAGAACTGGGCAGGAAGGAGTTTGAGAATAGCTGGTGGGTTTCATGTGGAAGATAAGTTAAAGGGAAAAGAAGACCCCACTTTAGGAGAGGTTTGTATTCTTCAGTGAACAAAATCACCGACAAACCTTTTGCCAAATGAGGTGCATTCTAAAGGGATTTAAAATAAGCAAAATCTGTTTAGCAATTTGTGTTGTAGGCAGATCAGATGGCTTTATTTATTTGTTTCATTACAGACATCTGTCAGCAGGATGGGGAGACCTGTTAAACTTCCTCCCATTCCAAATCTTACCAGGAGCCCAGGTTCTCCCTCAAACTCTGGTAACTTCAGCTATTCTCCACATTCCTCTGCTGGATCTAATGGTGTGGCTGGTGTAAATAGACATAGCAGCGACCCACATAACCGATCAGGTAGGATGAATGCTTTGATTTTTTTTAAAACAGGCCAAACAATTTGTGGTTTCTGTTCTGTGCTACCTGCTAGTGGTCAATGAGAATAATGCATCTCCTGAGATGTAAATTGAATCTTAAGTTCAAGCTCTATCTGTTATGTGCCACTACTGGTGGTTTTTCTCTGTTTACCTGATTTTTGTCCTCATAGACTTGCTGTCCTGAAGACTTTTACACTGGGATATGGATCTACGAGGGTTTTTTACGAAAAAAAATCACATCCCATATCTCAGAATGAAAGTCTTCATTTATTCATTAAATGTAAGAGTGTGCATCAGTGAGCTACTAGTTTAACCTTGCAGGGTACACAACTGAACTTCATTTTATCCTCACTTGAGCTTATATTTTAGGCTAACAATTCACTGCCATGCTGGAGGAGCACTGCATTGTCAGAGGTCCCATCTGCCTGTTCAGGTGGATGTTAAAGATCCCATGGCACTATTTGATGAGACGCAAGGTTTTCTTGGTGTCCTTGCATACAACCCCCACCCCCAAAATAAATAAATTTTTATCATTCACCATGACTGTTTGTGAGGCTTTGCCATGTGCAGGTTGACTGCCATGTTTGCTTACAAAACAGTAAGCATTACATTCTACAGCAAATCATATGCTTTGAGGCATCTTGAACATTTGGTAAAGTGCTATATAAAATGCTAATTTGGCTAGATAAGCTAAAAGAGCCCAGAGCGGAGATTGAATCTGAGTCTCCCACCAATTGCACCCTCAGGAAGGAAAAACACGCTGCTCTTGGGCTTTATCAGTGCATCTTAATATCTACCAATTTGTTTTAGTACATTTAAGAGGTGCATGAGAATGGATTCGTGAACACTTATCGTCCAGATTTTCATTTCCCATGAGGAAGGATTGCTCTTTTGCTCATTGTCTTTCTGCATAGTATATCTGAGATTTGGAATTGTAACAGATGAGGCATTGCACTTGCATCCCTTTGCTCGGTGTAATAACTCCTCAATCAACTAGAAATTCAGCCTTTTTAAAACAAAGTGTAACTCCTTTTTACTTTCCTCTCGCCTTTTGTAGGAGGAAGTGCAGATAGTGTCCTGTCACAAATTGCAGCCCAAAGACGGAAAGCAGCGGGTTTACCTGATCTCAAGTCAAGCCAGTCTGACAGTCCGCCTCAACCAGTTTCAGTTGATATCAGCTTTCCTGATCTTCAGTCCTCTCCATTGGGGCGTACCTCTATTTTACAGGTAACTCTCTAGATAAAGTTAAACTTCATTGGCTTTACAAATAGTTGAGAGGTTTGACTGAAGCCAACGTTTTCTATTTGAGTGCTGGGTAATTTTATGCTGTCTGCATTGAATATTTTTGAGGATACATTTGATAGAATAGAAGACAGGATTTATTGTGATGTTTTAATACTACAGATGAAGATATTTACAACCCTGAAGGAGGTAGTTCAACCCACTGAACTTTGCTCTCCCCCCACCCACAACCATCTTCGTTTTGTCCACATAATACAGTCAATTCACTTCACTGTACATTCTGCAGAGCTCTTTGAGATGTCTCGAAGACATGAAAAGGCACTATGTCAAATGTAAGGATTATTATACTATAGAATCATAGAATTAAACAGCACAGAAGGAGGTCATTCGGCCTGTCATCTGTTCCGGCTCTTTAAAAAGATCTATCCAAATCAATTCTACTCGCCCGCTCTCTTCCCATAGGCCTACAAACTTGTTCTCCACAAATAATTAGCTACTTCTCTCTTTAAAGTTGTTATTGAATCGGCTTCCACCACCCTTTCAGGCAATGCATTCCAGATCGGAACAACTTGCCGTGTAAACATTTTTTTCCTCACCTCCCCTCTGTTTCTTTTAACAACTATTTTAAATTGGTGCCCTTGGGTTACCGACCCACCCGTCAGTGAAAATAGTTTCTCCTGTTTACCCTATCGAATCCCCTCATAATTTTGAAAACTTCTATTAAGTTTCCTCTTAACCTTCTCTGGTCCAAGGAAAATAATCCTAGCTTCTCCAGCCTCTCCTGATAACTGAACTCCCTCATTCCTGGTACCATACTGGTAAATCTTCTTTGCATCCGCTCCAATGCCTTGACATGCTTCCTAAAGTCTGGTTCCCAGAGCTGAACACAGTACTCTAGCTGAGGTCTGAGCAGTGTTTTATAAAGATTCATCATAACTTCCTGACTTTTGTATTCTCTGCCCCTGTTTATAAAGCCTGGTATCCCATATGCTTTTTTAGCAGCTTTAACTGCCTGTCCTGTGAACTTCAAAGATTTGCTTATATGAAACCCCAGGTCTCTCTGTTCCTTCACCCCTTTAAGATTGTACCATCAGCTTATACTGGCTCTCCTCATTCTTCCTTCCAAAATGCATCACTTCGCATTTCACCACATTAAACTTCACCTGCCACGTGTCTGCCCATTTTACCAGTCTCTGACTTTTTGGGATCGGCTACTATCCTCCTCACTGTTTACTACTTTTCCTGCTTACTATCATCTGCAACCTTGGAAATTGTACTCCCGATACCCAAGTCCAGGTCATTTATATTGATCAAAAACAGCACTGGTCCCAATACTGACCTCTGGGAGACACCACTGCACACTTCCCTCCAGTCAGAAAAACAACCATTCACCACCACACTCTGCTTTCTGTCTCCCAGGCAGTTCGGTATCCATGCTGCCACTGTTCATTTAATACTGTGGGCTTCTATTTTGCTTACAAGTCTCTTATGTGGCACTTTATCAAATGTCTTTTGAAAATCCATATGAACTGCATCAACTGCACCACCTTCATCCACCCTCTGTGTTACCTCATAAAAAGAACTATCAGGTTTGTTAGACATGATTTGCCTTTAACAAAACGGTGTTGGCTGTCCTTTATTAACCCATACTTTTCTAAGTGAAAATTTATTTTGTCCTGCGTTATGGTCTCTGGAAGTTTCCCCACGACTGACGTTAGACTGACTGGCCTGCAGTTCCTGGGTTTATCCTTCTGCCTCTTTTTGTACAGGGGGGTAACATTTGCAACCCTCCAGTCCTTTGGCACCACCCTGGTGTCCAAGGAGGATTGCAAGATTGCAACCAGAGCCTCCGTTATTTCTACCCTAACTTCTCTCAGTAACCTTGAATGCATCCCGTCCAGAACGGGAGACTTATCTACCTTGAGTACCGTCAACCTTTTCAGTACCTCCTCTCAGTTTATTCTTATCCAATTTCTCTGCCCTCTCCTCCGATTCTGTGGCATTGCCCACAGAATCGGAGAAGAGGAGACATCAGCCATGCCCTCTGCCTCCACAAGAAGAATTCCTCTTTGATCCCTAATTGGACCCACCCTACCTTTGACTAACCTTTTATTCTTTATATGCTTATAAAATACCCAGGATTTCCTTTTACGTTACCCGCTAATCTTTTCTCATACAATCTCTTTGCCCTTCTTATTTCCTTTTACAGTTCTCCTCTGTTCTTTCTATATTCTATTTGATTATCTTCTGTATTTTGGACCTGACATTTATCATGAGCCTCCTTTTTCTGTTTAATTTTAATTTCCTTATTCATCCAGTGAGGTTTGGACAACCTAGCTTTCACCTTTGTGGGAATGTATTTGCTCTGTCCCTGAACTATCTCCTCCCTGAAGGCTTCCATTGCTCATTAGCTGTTTTATCTATCAATCTTTCTTTCCAGTCCACCTTGGCTGGGTCCCTTTGTAACTCATTGAAATTAGCCCTCTTCCAGTTGAGTATCTTCACCTTTGATTGTTCCTTGTCCCTTTCCATAAGTACTTTTAACCGAAAGATGTTGTGATCACTGTTGTCCAGATGCTCTCCAACTGAAACTTGCTCCACTTTATCTCCAGAACTAGATCCAGCATTGCTTCCTTCCTCATTGGGCTGGAAACATACTGATACAGAAAGTTATTCTGCACACATTTCAGGAATCCTTCCCCCCCCCTTGTCCTTTACACTGTTATTTTGCCAGTCTATGTTAGGATAATTGAAGTCCCCCATTATCACTACTCTATTGAATTTGCATCTTTCTGAAATCTGCTTCCAGATTTGCTCATCTATCTCCTTCCCACTATTCAGTGATCTATAGTATACTCCTAACAGTGTAACAACTCCTTTTCTGCTCCTTAACTCTAACCAAATAGATTTTGTTTTTGGACCGTCTAGTACATCATTCCTTTCCAGGGCCGTCACAGTGTCTTAGTATTGCCACCCAAACCCCTTTTTTTTTTTCTTTCTCTATCCCTCCTGAATACATTGTAGCCAGGAATATTCGGCTCCCATTCCTGCCTTTATTTGAGCCGAATCTGTTATTGCCACTACATTATAACCCCATGTGGCAACTTAAGCCTGCAGCTCACCAATTTGTCACACTCCGTGCATTTACGCACATGAACTCCAAGACTGCCTGAATCTGCTCTGCATATCTCCCATGTCTAATCCCTCCTTTTTCTGGACTACTCCTTATTGGATTGCTATTCGTCTCCCCCAACCCTCTATGTAACTCGTTTCTCCTCTCTGATGCTAATTCCTGATTCCCTCTTGCAAGATATCTCTCTTGCTGAAGAATTCCCACTCTTACCAAATTCCTTTACAGAATTCTCACTCTGTTCCACCTCATTCACTACCCTCCTCTTGCTGCTGGGCTCGCTGTTCAAGTCCTGCTCTCTGCTCAATTATTATCTGCACTAATTACGTTTACTTCTTCCCCCCATACCGTTTTTTTAAAAAATCTCTCATATTTATCTGGTTCCCTTTCAAATATGTAGTCTTGGCATCACATCATTTGTGGAAACAGATGGGCAAAAAAAAGGGCATCAGCTGATACTGCTAATGGGTTTAGTGGTCCTCACTAGACAAGTAGTGGGAAACTTGTCAGTTCTAACAGTTTTAACTGGTTAAACTCCAGCAGTATCCCCAACATGCAGTCTAGGATCCCCAAGCCTTGGCTCTTGCCCACCTAACTCTGCATCTAATACTCTCCGGGATTAGGTAAGCCAAGTCCATCCCTTCAGGGAGAGAGTCTGCATTCTATTCCAGACATCGAAATTTCCATAGAATTCTCTCTGGTCTAGATACTCGACAGTCTGCTGTAAAAAAGAAAATAATAATTTTGAAAAATTGGCATCCACGCTTAAATTTATCTGTTCCAAGGAAAACTGTCCCAACTTTATACATCTCCAAATAACTTGTAACAATTTTATATCGTTGTCTAGCTTCAGATTTATTTAATGCCATACTTAATTTACTTTCCAAATAGCTACAAATCTGCTTCACCTAGTATCACTTCTTCTGATTCTGTTGTGGTTGAGTTTTCCCTGTTCTCTTGAGAAATATGAAGTAAAGCTCTATATTATAGTTTTAATCAATCCTTGGATCACTTTAAATCCTATTTTGCTGAATCCCATGGGCAATAATACAGGAAGTCTATCACCTTTATCTGCAATTTTAATCTTTCTCCCAAAGATATTTACCCTGTCCGTGTTTGAAAGAGTTTTCAGATGCAGATACTCTTGTTTCAACACCATTGACTAGGTACTTTTTGGCTATTACTGATTCCTCTTATGGAGACACTGTGAATGATTTTTACCTTGGGCAAGCCTTTGTAGTTTTTGCTTTGGAAAATGCTACTTTGTAAATATTGTATTAATAGTTCTCCTCGTTATTCATTTGTAATAATAATAATATAATTATTGCATTACAATTATCTTTGAGGGGGAAGGACTAGCTTCAATGTTTGCTTATGTAATACACTGCACACCAACTTTAGACCAGAATATTTTGAACAGCAAAAGGCACCAGTGTTTGTCAGAGGAATGTGACCTAGGACTTCTTGGATCTCTTCACTTCAACCTTTATTATTAGTAATAACAAATCGCTTGCTGGACAGTTGAGAGTTTGCACCTGGCTGGGAGTTGGATTCAAGAGGGATGGGGGCCAAGGGAGTGGGAATGGGACGATGACAAAAAGCAAGGTCACCAGAAGATGAGATAACTGAAAACTATGACACCTTCTGATCCACAAGTGGATCTGACCTTTTTTACTGAAGTTTGGAGCAAAAAAAACTCATCTTTTAATCTCAGAAGAAACCATTCTCGTGCCCACAGTTTAATAAGTACTATATTAGTCACGCTATAGTCATGCTGTTGACTTTTGCAGACCATTACTATGAGTCGAGCACTGGAGTTTATTGTAAATAGTTGTACTGTAATTGTATTTTGTTGTAAGTTTATGATGAGATGAAAAACAGACTTAACTCCTAATGCTGGAGAAGACTCGGACAACTTCAGGTATAATCAACTTAAGAGAATTGCACTGTAAAGTCTTTTTCCTGATTATTTTCTGATGCAGAGATGTGACAACAAACGGCGCCCATCATCTGTTACGTCTTCAAATTCAAAGAGCACTTCTCCTACTCTGACTCCATCGCCATCCCCTACCCCTAAAGGTCCTCACGGAGAATTGTCAATGTCCTCTTCATCCTCACAACAACAGTCCAAGAGCAGTGGTGGGTCCAGTAGTGGAACGCTCACAGATGAAGGTAATGCAGTGTGTTATATTTGTGGGTTGAAGCCCCACATCAAGTCTTCAAACTTACTTTCCGTCTGCCTATTTAGATGGATAAATGTAAATAATATTTTATTGTATATTCTGACACTTTGCTATTTATTATTTGTGCCCTTTTCCTCTGCAGATGAGTTGTCTGGTATCCTGAAAAAGCTGTCATTGGAAAAATACCAACCTATATTTGAGGAACAAGAGGTATAGTTTGCTTTGTTTTCTTTAGTGATGCATGTAATCATTATTCAAAATTGCATACAAAATAAATGCTGGATTATTTTTAAGGCCAGTATGCTAGAAACTATTATATTTGCATTAGGTATGTCTCCATACTTGATTTTATTTTTTTTCCTACTATAATTAGGAATTGATTCCCTTTAAATTCTAGATCTTTTTGTAAATTACCTGCTGAGATTAATTTTGGTCTGTGCTAGCAAGGTAGAAAAAAAATAATATTTGCTCACTGGATTTATGATGAGATATGTTCCTTTTTTTCCACCTTGATAGTTTTGGTAGGATTATTTTCTATTTCTCACTGCTTTTTCCTTCATTTGTCTTCTCTCATCATCCTCTCCTCACCCTGTGTCAATCTTTTCCTTGACCTTTTTTGAGCAGTCTGCTGAGTGACAACCTACCCCAGGAACCAGCTTTGGCATAATGCTCTTTGGCCTGATATTTTCTGTGATTGTTGTTGCCCATGCAGTGACATTTCATGGGATGCTGGCTAACTCAATATGAGTTAACCTGGCAGCCAGTGTTGCTGCCCTTAGAAACGTCATTTTGCAACAATCATAGAATATTACAGCACAGAAGGAGGCCATTCGTCCCATCGTGTCTGTGCCGGCTCTTTGGAAGAGCTACCCAATCAGTCCCACTTCCCTGCTCTTTCCCCATAACCCTGCAAAACAAATTCCTTTTCACGTATCTATCTAATTCCCTTTTGAAAGTTGTTATTGAATCTGTTTTTACAACCCTTTCAAGCAGTGCATTCCAGACCGTAACAACGATCATAGTCACTGAAAACTTTGGGTTCAGCCTGCAAAGATTGGGGTGGGGAGTATGCTTGCGAACTTATCTTAATTATCAACTGAATCACAATTGTTGGTGATATTCATTTTTTCACACTGATTTGTTACCAACCTGGTAGTTTTCTTCTAAAGCATGTTTGTTTATTATTGTAATGCTGTACTCTAATTGTTCTGACATTTTACACTATCTTCTGTGGGTATTTCTGTGAAACAGGGTCTCATTTCTTTACCATTTCTGCTGTTTCTCTCTCCTTTCTACAGTCTACCACTTTAAATCTGTTTATTTCTGCGAAGTTAACCATGTGGTGAGTAGTAGCTTAATAGCTGTTCAGTCTGATTTTAAATTCCGTGTTGCTTTCATTTATTTATGGTTAGCAGAGATTGGTATACTGCTCACTGCTTCCTACACTAACTGACAAATCTGGTTTCAGTGATTGAGAACTCACAGGTGCACAGTTTTTGTTCGCCCAATCTGGAGTGTGCGGCCTTCAACACTGGGAAGGGAAATGGGAACACACCTGCCATTCTTCTCCCACTTGAAAATGCCTAGAGAACATTGTTCAAAAGTGGTAGCAGCCAAACCATTAGGGAGCCCAAATACCAGGCATTGCCCAAAACAGTTTGAGTTTAATTCATGCAACTGACTGGTACAGCTAAGCTTCCTGTGGCATGTCCAACTGGTTGATCATCATTTGTACTTTGCATACTGGGTCCTCATGACTCTTATAATTAGAGTTGATCAGCTCCTCTCTCCTGTCGTATTGCAAGCTTGATCCCCAGAGAACTTCCACTTATCTTACACACCCTCCTTTTCCTCCCCTCCCCTTGGAGGATTGTTGGTTATCAGTACGGTATTCATTAGGTTTCTTTAAAACTTGACAATCTAATTGAGCACTGAAATTATACAGCACTCATAATTGAATAAAGTGGATTACTTGTCACAATCTTTTTTTCAGCTAACTGGTTTGGTGAATACTCTCAGCAAAAATTCTCTATTCCTTGAACCCAAATATCATTGCGTTCTGGCTTCTGGTCCAATTACTGTAATTAAAAGAAAATCTGTGTGCAATGTTATACAGCTTCTATAATTACATTTTATATTTCAGTGACTATTAGAATTTGGTGGAGCAACTTAAATGAATACCTATTACAAATATGGGGAGGGGGATTGAAATTATGCAGTTTGTGCTAATTACCTCAGGGATATAAAAAGTGATTGTTTTGTTCTGTAGTTAGTTAATGTTGAGATTGAATGCTCCAATTTCCAACTTCTGGGGAATGGCTTCCTCCCAAAAGCCCATCTAGAATTTATTCAACACTGATAATTATCGCATCACAAACTGCATATTTCCCCACATTATTGTCTAAATGAGTTTTAGTGTCATTCGAATCAGGAACTGTTATTTAAGGCATTTTTTTGTGTACCATAATTATCAGCGTTCTACGAGTGCATAGAACACTCATAGAACGTCTTAAAATATATAGTCATTGCACTTTATAATATTCTTGAAGCACTTTGAGGTTTCTTGAAGACATCATAAGGTGCTATATCAAATGTAAGGATTATTATTATTAGTTTACAGTAGAATAAAGGTTTCTGCAATAATGGAGGAGGATAATCTAAACAATAGAGTTCTGTCACTATTACTGAATTTGTTTGTTCATATGGATGTTAAACATCCCATAGCACTATTTAAAGAAGGAAGAAAGTTTCTCCAGTGTCTGGCCCACAATCTTCCAGATACAACTGGTCAGTCATGTCTGTTTTTTGGGACATTGATGCGTGCAAATTGGCTGTTTTGTTTGCCTACAAGTAAACAGTCCCAATAATTCACAGTAAGAATCCTGATGTTTCATCAGTGTAATAAGACACTATATTAAATGCAAAATTATTTATTACTTTTGTGGGATTGCTTTGCATTGTGTTAGAGTATATAAAATGCAAGAATGTATTTAGCAACTACGTTTTACTTTTGCTGAACTATTCCATTGTATCAAATGTTCTTTGCAGGTGGATATGGAAGCATTCCTTACACTGACTGATGGTGATTTGAAGGAGCTGGGTATAAAAACAGATGGATCAAGACAACAGATTCTCGCTGCTATCTCCGAATTAAATGCTGGAAAGGTGCCAGTACATATAATATATTACTCAAAAAATTCTGTTGTTGAAGTCAATTTAATTTGCCTCTGTGAAGGAATGTTGATAAGAGCTTTTATTGGCATGGGTTCATTTTGAACTGTAAAATCACTTTGCTGTATGCACTGCTGATAGGAATTGGTTCCATTTTGCATGCTAACCAATTTCTGATAAGCTCTTGCTTCTATATATTCTATGTTTCAGCTGTGCTGAGAATTTACTAAATTCATCTGATTAAGATAAATGCATTGAAGTAATGGGTAAAACTGATTAGGTTGTCATTTAATTTCATTACTATTACTAATCCTAGTCTTCCTCACATGAGTTGTGTATTATCTGGATGAATTTTTTAAAATATGTTCCTATTTGCATGATTTTTGAATGCAAGCGTTATCTGATTTCACAGGTATATATAAATGTTCTTGTTTTTCTCAAAATATATATATACACACACACAGGGACGTGAGAGACAAATTCTCCAGGAAACTATTCACAACTTTCATTCTTCTTTTGGAAGTAGTGCAAGCAATCCTCGTCAACATCATGTTCTACAGTGTAAGTTTCGCTTTCTGAATACATGGCAATAAATGAATGAACTAAATTATGTGAGTTTATAAATGGGAATTCACATGTGCTGGGAATAATAATGTTCATTCATATATGAATATCAGGAAATATTAACATTTTCAAATGTAAATTGTCAATAAATCTTGCCTTCAGTTCAGTTTTCAAAAGCTTGTCCCCACTCCTGTTGGCTGACTCATACTTTTATCTCTCTGCCTCCACCCTCGATTCCAGGACAACTAACGTCCTGACAGACTGTTCTGTCAGACATCAAGTCCTGGATGCAAGCCAACTTTCTATAGCTGAATGTCAGCAAGACTGAAGCCCATTCATTTGCCCTCCACACCTCAGGCACTGGCGGCATCAGCATCCACCTCACCAAGCTAGACAGGAACCTGGGCATCTTGTCCGGCCCTCAACTGTCTTCCACATATCTGTGCCACGACCTACTCTGCCTTCCACCACCTCTGCAACGTTGCCCAACTCCGCCACTGCCTCACCCCTCAGGTCGCCAAAACCCTCATACATGCATTTGTCATCTCAAGGCTCGACTACGGAAACTCCCTTTGTCAGTCTTCCCCAACTCTTCCCTCCACCAGCTACAGATCATCCAGAACTCTACAGCTCGTTTCCTCTCCTGCACCAGGCTCCATCACCCTCTCCCTCTCCTGGTTCCACTGACTTTCCATCCCTCAGGATAGAATTCAAAATGCTTGTCCTCACTTTCAAGGCCCTCCACGGCCTTGCCCCCTCCTTACCTCGCTGACGCCCTATCAACCTGTCCGCTCCCTCCATTCAGCAGGCTCCAACCTGACCATCGGCAGTCGGACTTTCAGCTTCTCTGCCCCCACCCTTTGGAACTCCATCCCACCATCCCTTCGCCTTGCTCCCTCCTTTGCCTCCTTCAGGGAAAGACTCATAGAACCTCCTTTTTGACCGTGCCTTCAGCTGCCCTCCCTCATCCCAACCCCCACACCCCTGTCCCAATCCCCGACTGTTCAGTGCCTTGGGACGACCTCCTGACGTGAAAGGCACTTTACAAATGTAATTTTGTTGTTCTAATCTCTTGAAAATCTTTTTCATGCAAAGTTCCAATGGATTTTTCGCTTGTTTCTTAACGTGTGTGAAACTTCATCTAAAGCAGCTTCAACAAGAATTGAATAATTTGCGTTTATATATAGTATCACCTTTCGTTTAAAGTAAATATCAATTTACAAAATAAGATCAATAATGCTTAACATTACTTCCTGTTACAATTTATGTAACGTCCCTTTGTTTATGATAAAGGGCAGAGATGGGCCATTCTATAGACAGTTTGCCCCTTTTAGAATATGCCCCTAATTGAGTAGGTTCTCTTGAGTGCGGGTCTACTGTGACACTGCTATATCAGAATATTCAACATGAACTATAGATAGTTGTGCCGTTTTGTAGTATGTTCTACTTGAACACTTGCTTAAGTGTTGCATCTCTGTGACCACATAGTTTAATATTGCACCCAAGAGAAACTTTTTATCATTTAATTTTTTTAGTGTTGCACAACGATGAGCAGTACTGTGGTGGTAGCACGTTTGCCCACAAAACAAGGTCGCTGAATTTTACAGTATATTCTATGAAGCACTTTGGGATGCCTTTCTGATATAAATGACACTATACCAAATGTAACGATTATTATGCACTGGTAAAGCAGTAACTGCAGTTTTGAAGTGATATAGTTGATTCTACCTATTATAGGAATAGCAGTTATTAAGTTTTAAAATATACAACTTTTTGTTTCCACAGCACCTACAACCTGGGTTGGTCAACCAATTACAGCATCCGGAAAGAGATAATACTTAATGAAAGTTTGAGATGGTGGTATGATTTTAGCACAAGCTGAATCTGTGCTTCCTTGTTTTAGTGCATAAAGTTGCACAGGAAGCCACTAAAAACAACTCACCATGATAGTGAATTAAAGTTTAAATGGATTCTTAATCTTTTGCCAATTTAAAAGGGAATCATTTGTTCATATTGGATAAAGAATTCATAAACACAGGGCCCAGGAGACTGCTACTCCCATCTGGTGAACACTGCTAAATCGTGACAAAGTGAGGTGGAAAGATGGAAATTAATGTGTGGACTTAAAGTAGGTAGAGACCTACATTTTTGGTCAATCCTTGGAAACTCAATGAAGTTTGACATCCTTGTGTTTGATTTATATTTAATGCAGTATTAAAGCATTTGAATTTTTGCAAATTAAACAAGTCGGTACAAGATTCCTTTCAATTCTGGATTCAAGGTCAACGTACCAGTGTGTGTGTGTCTATATATATAATGTATATATACACACACACTGGTACACAGACGGCAAAGAAATAAAGCTGCCAAACACTGAAGACAATTACATTGGAAATTCACAGACTCTTGCAGAAATGGATATTTCAGACTCCTGGGGACAGGTTAACATTGCTGCAAATCACTTATTTTTCTCAAATCCTGCCATTATTGAATATAAATTGCACCTACAAAATTGTGATTGCGTTTTAATGCTGCTTCATTCAGCTGTTAATGTAGTTGCCCCCAAGTCTTAAGTTTGCCTTCAGTACATCCATTAGTATTTAATCTACCTTATAGGTGGAATGATTGGAATTCTGTTTAGTTTGGATACTCTTATGCATGTGATGGCTGACCCCCCAAAAAAAACCTTGTCAGTTACTAACTACTGAAAATCCCAGGATTCAAACTGGGATACTGTAGATTACAACTGGCAACCTGTGTTGCTAATTTAAGGTGCGATAAATGCTAGTTCAAATTGTTTTCCAATACCCAACCAGTAACTTGTTTTTATCATTTATTTGTTGCTCACGTTACAGCCCTAAAATTAGCATGCAGACTAATGACATGTTGATGTATAGCATTCCACTGTATGAGAAGAGGGAAGATTCATTCTTAGGTATTTTGTTCAAATTACCATAAATTTTGTTTGAGCCTAGACAGCCTGAGTATTGGCAGGCTATTCAATTGTCAAAAACAAGATTTATCTGGTCAACCAAAATAATCCACATCTCACATATTCTTGCAGATCTTTGGATAATGATCGGGAACAATTGGATTTTCCCTGCCTAACCAAAAGGTGTTGGAACTGAAGATCGTGTCCCATCTGCCCTATTGATAGCATACTCAGCACAGAATGGGAATCATACCTGCAACAGAGTAGTTAGAGCACTCGCCTCGCAAGTGAGAGACCTGGGTTTGATTCCCAGCAGGGCGAAATATTGAGCCTTACTCAAGTTACTTACGTTTCCTTACTCTACATGCCTGTTTACCTAGCAGTAGGTAGGAAGTCGGTTGTTAGCCAATTGGCGGATCGCTTTTCCAGGATGATAATTCCTTCAACAAAAAAAATAAATTGGTCACTCAATCCCTGACTGTTTGTGTTTCGCCCACAAAATATAGTCAATTCACTTGACAGTAATATTCTGTGAAGTGTTTTGAGATGCTTGAAAGATGTGATAAGACACTATATCAAAATGCAAGTAGTAGTATTCATTATCCTTACATTCTCTAGGACCTAGTATTACAGTGAGTCTATAAATATCCAGTAACTTATATTTGCACATATTGCAATTAGTTAAATCTCTACTGAAGTTTTAGATTGAAGTTAGTTACATTTGATCTTATACATAGTCCAAAAATATCAGTTAGTAGAACTTGTAATATGTATACAAACAAATGGTCACTGATTTTGACCAAATCAGATTTTCTGAAATTGCAGTTAGTTTTAAAACCTTTTCATTTAAAAGAAAATTTGTATTTTGTTCCCTGCAACACTACTTGTCAATGTGCTATAACTAAATGCAGAAATAAATTTCATAGAAATATTGTCAGGCATATGTATCAAATGCCAGGTTTTCCAATATTGGAAAGTTTTACTTTGTATAATTCCAGTGTAAAGAGAATTGCAGCATTAAAAAATAAATATACCTGAAACCAGATCCTTCAGTATTGATTGTGTAATAATTAAGTGGGGCTTCAATAAACTTCCAAAGTAATTGGTTTGTTCAGGTCTAGAGATAACTTACTTATAGGAACAGCAACAGGAATAGGCTGTTGAACCTGTTCTGCATTTTCTTGATCATACCTGATTTGTAACAATTCCATTTTTTGCATACCATTTCTCCACACCCAAATACCCTTACGAGCAAGTGTTCATCTACTTGTGTAGTCCAGTAGCTCAAAGCGCTCAGAGACGCCGTCTGGCGTGGAGGGCGCTATATAAATCCAAGTTGTTGTTGTCGTCTCGCATGCGTTCGATTCCTGGGCTGGGCAAAACATTGGGCAAGTTTCCTTACACCATATGCCTGTTTACCTCGCAGTAAGTAGGAACCCGGTTGTCAGTTAAGTGGCGGATCACTTTTCCGGGGGTAATAATCCCTTCNAAAAAAAATGTGGTCACTCCATCCCCAACTGTTTGTGGGACATTGATTGCTGTGCGCAATTGGCTGCTGTGTTCTGCCCACAAAATATACAGTATATTCTGTGAAGCACTTTGAGAAGTCTCAAGACATGATGAGGCTCTATATTAAAGGCAAGGATTATCATCATTATTATTTAGCCTCTTTTACAATCCCACCAACTGCATGAATGGTCTGTTGAGGAAGTGAATTGTAGGGCCTCAAAGAGCAGAGCTGTAGTTTTAGGAGGGCCGGCTTCTGCCTGAACTGGACGAGGTACCAAGCCATTTTTGTAAGTAGTGGCTTTACTGATCTCACTCCAAACTGGATTACCCAATATGTAGGACCTAGAAATAAAATGTTCCACACCTAAACAATAAAAATTTAGACAAACAGAATGCCATTGAAAATACACAATATACCGAAAAGTAAGATTTATTTGAAAGATTTGCAATTGATTTCCATTATAAATGTAACAGTAAACAACCATTGGCACTACTTTACATAAAGCATTAACTTTTATATGAAATAAGATTAAGAGCCATGTCTACTGCTAAGTATATTGCTTCATCACATTGATATTGGCTTGACAGTTCATTTCTTATTGGCTTACTGCAATTTTTCCCACACAAATCTATGTAACTTAATTGTACCTTGATTTAGAACATGAAGGAATGTTAAATAGGACAAACACTTAGACTTAAGTTATCACTTGGCAAACCTAGGCATTTGTGGACATATTACTCATTCTTTACTGAACAACTGAATGTCACAGTATCATCCATCTCTTGTTTAGATTTAATAAGGCACCATGCATAAAATAAGCTTTTTTTTTGCAATCATTGAGGCTGTGCATCTAATATACTTGTCAAAACAGTACAGCAGCACAGGGTACGTGATATGGCACATCTGCATGCAGTCAACAAGCTATTACAAATATTAAAAAATAAGCAATACAGTAAATGTTTCTCTTCATTCTACAATTAATATGTGCATTTTAAACTATTTACATGCAGATTTTGCTTTTGCCTCAAGGTTTATGCTGGCAAGTTTCAACCAAGGTTGTGGAAGTTAGCAATAAGACTCATGTTTAATGCAAATGACTTCAGAAATGTCATTGATTGTTAGTCAAAATGTTACAAATTCATACTATATTGAAGACCATAGTAAGATACTGCTCGTAAGAAACTTGAATCCAACCGTCCTGATCTGTATCATATCGTCTGAACACATCTGTCAGCCTCTGTCAAATAGAAACATATTTTAGGGAGGATGCAACATGAAATAATCGGAGTGTGATTCAGGTTTGAATTCAGACTCCTGACCTTTCCTTCCCCACCCTCTTGTGATCAAGTCACATGGCTCAGCACGCAATAAGTTTTGTCACATATCAGGATTTATTCTGCTATATATTATGAGAGAGCATACACCTTAGAGTTTAACAATATCACAACAAAAGTGCAAAACACGAGTTATTCATTGCCAAGTAACTTGAAGATGTCACTGCTCCCTTGCAATACAATCCACGCAGCTACTTCCGTGGAGATACAGTATTTATAAAATCTCTTCAGTTCAGTGCTTTCCACTTTTGCTGCTTGTGTACTAATATGTTTAGCACAAAAGTATCTGCATAGGAGGGGTTTCCATCATTTAAACCTTTTACCAGTTACAACCTTACTGATTCACTCATCGCTGTAGTATTTTACATTTAGATTTGCTCATTTAAATGCAGAATAACTGAAATATGAACCTGTGCATAGAAAAATTAAACTTACCTGTAAGACAATACAGCACTGAATGAAGTCATCAAAGGCTATCTGTCCTCTTCCCTGCCTGTCAAATTTACTAACCAGAATACCGTAGAACTGGTCTGACAGACGGTACCCTTCGAGAAAAGTATTGTTAGTGACCAAAGGCATAGTATTGAAAGGTTTCAGCAGTGCAGCCTTAAATCACCATTATGTTAAAATTATATATCTATGTACTTTTCTAAAACAGCAGACAGGTTAGATCAATATAGATACAAATTAGTTACTTTAAAACTTGATTTATTTCCAGTCTTTTAATAATCCACCTGAGGTTCAAACGGAAGGTTGGGGGGGGGGGTGGATGAGACCACCTTAGTTGCCCTCAAGTGACATTTACATTTTTAATAGTGAATGGTTATTATCTACTCTGCTTAGGAAACCGTGGTGGATGGGAGAATTTATCCTCATAACCATCATCTCTTCATCTGAGACCACCTGGAGATTGTTTTGCCAATGTACTGCCCAACATCCTTTAGGGAGACCATTTTAAAAAAAATATTAAAGAGCTAGTTTGCACAACTTAGTTACTAGTGCATAATCAGATTTCAGAGTGAGAAATACCAAATCTCTTTCAACTGGCCATTATTTGCTTAAATTTACTCATGATAAGCATTTTCTACCACAAAATGTATAGCCAATTCAGTTTACAGTATATTCTGTGAAGCGCTTTGAAACATCTCGAAAAAGTGATAAGGTGCCATATCAAGTGCAAAGATTATTATTAATCAAGAAATATTCAATCAAGAAAATGTATTTTGTTGGCTGACCCTAAAGACTGGTCACCACTGCACTAAAGCCTAATTAATTCAGTATCAATGCAACATCCAAACGCACATTCCTAGTAGCACTAAATAGTGCTGAGTAGGTATCTATCCAATCCTACATGAAGAGCACTGTATAAACGCAAATTGTTGTTGATTTTACCATCTCTAGTTTAAGAGGCATGGAAGCCAATTGTACTGCTACTGTTGCCTTAGCTGAGATCAGCTAATTTAGCATAGATGGACTACTGCTTTATACCAGAATCCAGGAGATTATTGTACAATACAGAGGCATATTTAAATGCATTGGTTTCTGCTTCTTTTGGTAGTGTCTTTACCCAACTAGGAAACATTTAATGCACCTAATGTATATTAGCCAGCTACGTTCTTTTAAAGGAGGAATCTATCACAACAAACACATCAAAATGAAAAAAAGCTTTAATCTCAAAATGTTCACAGTTGAATAAATCCAGAGTAAACTTTTATTATACAATTCCAGCAATTTACTTACCAAAACTTGTTAAGGCCTGTTTGAGTTCATTTTTGTCAATGAAGCCAGAGTTATCTCGATCATAGTTTCGAAAGATATTCTGCCAATCATTTATATACTTCCAAAGACCTAGGAATTCATTGAAATCCACTCCTCCACGATTATTTCTGTCAAACATGCCTAGGTTTATAATAATAATGATATTAAATGTAGAACCTTACAACTACTTAGTTTATTATCAACATTCACGTATTTAAGATTAATTATCGGTGCAATACAGCAGTATTGCGTTGGGTTGTGCTTCCAGCTAGACCAGGACAGTCCGACCTTTTGGCTGCTGAGGGCCAAATGCTGGATTTGAGAAACATCCGCGAGCCACATAAGCAATATTTTTGTGTTTCCCTTCCAGAAACATAACCCGTAAGAATCATATAGAAATCCTAGGTTTTAAATTGTCTAACTATTAGTTAATTTCACTTTATTTTAGTTACAATGCAAACTTTAAACAGACAATATAAAAATTAAATTTCAAATCAATTTTGTCAATAAATTGTGTCTATGCAAGAATAATCATTAAATCCAGATTAAACATTAAAGTGAAATAAATAATTAAATGAATTAGAATGCACATAATGTAATAGCCCTAACAAATTCCCTAGATAACACTGGTAACTCTTCACCTCTGTTTATGGCACATTGTTGTGCCTACGTGTGCTGTCCCATTTCGCCCCCAAAATAAACAATCACTCCACTTCACAGTAAATCCTGTGAAGTGCTTTGAGACATCCTTCCTATATCAAATGCCAAACAATTATTTTTAAAAATGCAAGGATTATTATTGAATAAAATAACAATCATCTGGAATGGAAAACATAGGCATCAAGTTAATTTTTATGATTTAAAACCAAAATAAAAGATATCTACTTGGTATATTGGGTAGCGAAATGGTTCGCAGGCCGCCATTTGGACGACCCTGAACTAGACCAAGCAAATTAATATCAGCTTTCTGGTACCAATTTCCTGGCTGGAGCTGCTAAATCAGCCAAAGTTGTTAGAAGTGCCTACAGCCCTGTGACTCATATCTCAAACCTCTGAACATCTGCTTGCACATCAAAGTACTGAACCACATTATATTATTCTTTTAATTTCTCATTAAAGTTACCATCATATCAAACCTCAACAATTCATCAAAACTAGTACTGAATACCACACAAAGAGAAAAAAGTTATTCTCTGTGCTTGAATTTGACCATATCCTAAAATGGCTATCTTCACCCAATTAAATATCAGATACTTACCAATGAGAGACTTGACGGTCTTCGGATTAAAAGGAGTCCATGTTCCTGAAAAACAAAAATCACCTTACTTAATATTCCATTTTTGAGAAAGTTTTTCTCTTACGTTCCAACTGCAAACTCAGCTCTTCTGCATATAATAATAACAACAACAACAATAATAATAATGTCTGTAACCCTGGCTGAACGTTTATACAATATGCCCTGCATTCTGGAAATTCATCCTTGAATTGCATTATTGTGATGTATTCTTTTAATTACTTATAACTTACCAATCTGAATTAATAAACATCTGTATTTTTGTACAACATTTGTGTCAGTCCTTACTTCACCACAGGATCACACATTTAAATGAACCCTTACAAATACAAAAAAGATTCTACATGCAATTGAATATGAAATCCCACAATCATAATTGTTTGCAGGTTAATTAGATTAATTTGTCATCAAGTCAAGGCCAACACTATCTTTGTGTTGCACACATGTGAGCTATATGCAGGTAGCACCACTGTCAGTTCCTGAGGAGAGGCATGTGCTCCATCCACTTTAGGAAGCACTGCTGACATTACTTCACGAAGGAAATGTAACACAACCAAAGTGATGTCAGTAGCAATCTGACAACCCAGAAAGCAGTCTTTTTTGCTCTTTGTTTATACACAGGAGTTAATGCACCAAATCCTGCCCCTGGTTCGGGGTCACATTCCACTATTGCCAAGTGCTACCCTGTGTGAGGGGTTGTTGTCATGACTGGGGCACCCTGTAATTTACAGTTATAAACAATGCATTACGAAATGCTTTCACTGCAAAGCAATTAAGTTAGCATTCACAATTAATTTTCAGGACAGCTTTTTTAAAGAATCCAACCTCCAGAGAATAGAAATTTCCAAAGCATTTTGGTTACTAAGGCGATAATTCAATTTGGGAATTCACTGTTTAAAACCCTACTAAAACCTTACCAACCTGCCCGCTTCCTCTACTCGGTCGCCATTGGCCTGCTCCATGTCCCCCGCCCTGCCCACCATCGGCGGGGCCTTCAGGCTTTCCGCCCCCATCCTCTGGAACTCCACTCTGGAGTTCCTTTAACCTCACCTCCTCCAAGACCATCTCAAGAACTTCCTCTTTGATTGTACCTTTGGTCATCCTCCCACCTCCACCCCCCTTGCCCTCCACCGCTCTTGATTCCAGCCCCCAGCTTGGGGGCAAACTCTTGAATATTCAACAACTTGGAACATCCTCTCAACATTAAAGGCACTATATAAATGCAATTTATTGTTGTTGTTATTGTTGGGAAAAGTGCCAAATCTACAACCAATATACAATAAAGCACATTAATCTTTATAAATTCAAGCAAGTATTTGGCTACTGAGGAGCCTTCTGGAAGGTCACTCAGACACATCAAGTTGTGGCACAATCCCAATGTCCTTCGAAAAATTGCTGAGCAGAGAAAAGTTCACAAAGTTAGTGCAAACTAGAGAGTATCGGTATCAGTTTTTAAGTTTCCCCAAAAATATTTTAAGCTTATTCCTGCTCACATTTTTACTATGAAATGGGCAGACTGTCAAAGTGAGACAATTTGAGTTCTATTTTGAGCCTTGACAACTTAAACTACAAATGACAATAACTATTTTCATTCTGCAGCATTTTCCACCAACTCCTTTTCAGTATCTCATTGAAAGGTAAAGTCATAATAATATTTTTATCTCTCCTGTGTGATTTTCACCTCACTGCAATTTGCAGTCTATCCAAGCTTTCAAACTCTTGTCTCCTTGGTTTCCCTCTTTCCACCTTGGTTGGATCCATCACTGTCCAGGCTGAGCTCAATCCAATCCAAAACCCCTACTGTTAAACAGAGCTGGGAATGGAAATCCTCCCTGCACTATTAATGTATGTCTTTTTGGCTTTGTAAGTTAGAGAATAAACTGTTCACTCCCAAAAATTTTTACTTCTATATTTAAAGCTAAATGGTAAATGCGAATCAGCTCTTAAATGTAAATTGTTGTTGATTTTCTCATAGAAACAGGAGTTGGCAACTCAGCCCCCGAACCTGTTGCATCATTTTATAAGATCATGGCTGATCTGTACATCAATTATCGGTCCTTGCCCCGTATCCCTTAATTCCCTGACAACAACAACAAAATTTAAAGTATCTTTCACATCAGGAGGACGTCCCAAGGCGCTGGACAGACAGAGTTATGGACCCGAGCTGGGGGGTCAGGGAGGGTGGAGGTGAAGCAGGGAGATCAAAAGCATGGTCGAAGAGGAGGGTCTTGAGATGGGTCTTGAAGATGGTAAGGAAGAGGGATTGTGGGATGGAGTTCCAGAGGGTGGGTGCAGAGTGGCAGAAGGCCCGCCCGCCTGCCAATTGTGGGGCGAGTGAGGTGGGGGACGTGAAGCAGGCTGGAAGGAGCCCGCTAAGTGGAGGGAGCGAGCAGAATAGTAGGGAGTTAGGAGGTTGCAGAGGAGGGCAATGAAGGTGAGGACCAGGATCTTGAACTGTCTCCTCTGTGTGATGGGAAGCAAGTGGAGTTGGATGAGGATGGGGGTGATAGGGTTGCGGAGCCTAATGTAGAAGAGGACACGGCTGCAGAGTTCTGGATGGTCTGCAACCTATGGAGGGAGGAGTTGGGGAGGCCGACAAGCAATGAGTTTGCCTCGATGTAATGAAAGCATGTATGAGGGTTTCGACGGCCTGTGATGGGAGACAGTGGCAGAGCTGGGCCCTCAACCTTCCCCTGACCTAACAAATATGTGTCCACCTCAGTCTTGAAAATGTGAATGGATCCAGCATCCACGGCCTTTTGGAGGAGAGTTTCAGATTTCCACTACCCTTTGGATGTAAAACTGCCTCCTAATGTCACTCCTAAATGGCTTAGCTCTAATTTTAAATGGTGGACAAGCAGTAGGAAGCTTTCCATATAATGATATCAACAGCAAGCTACAGGGTTTTAACTGGTTAAACTCCATCAGTACCCTAACAGACACTCCTGAGGTAACCAAGCCTTGTCTCTTGTAAACCTGCACTCTCTGACATTAGGTAAGTTTGATGTGATCCTCTGGGAAGACAGTGCACATTATATTCCAATCATGGGAATTTCCATGTGAGAGTGGCATGCATCAACTTCTCAGCCTAGTTTGGATACTCTGAAGTGATGGATTTCTGCATGTATCAAGACACCCAGCTGCCCCCAAAATAATTCAGTCAGCAAAATATGTCAAGATGGGTAGCTCAGTGGTTAGAGCACTCGCTTTGCAAGTGAGAGACCTGAGTTCAATTCCAGGCATGTCAGGGCGAAACCTTGGGCAAGTTTCCTTACTCCACACACCTAATAATAATCTCTCAAAAAAAACCAACAATAAATTGGTCATTTTCAATCCATGACTGTCTGTGGGACATTGCTGTGCGCAATTGGCTGCCGCGTTCGCCCACAAATATACAGTCAATTCACTTTACAGTGTATTCTGTGAAGCGCTTTGGGACGTCCTCCTGACGTGAAAAGCGCTATATCAAATGCAAGGATTATTATTATAATGTATTGACTTACCATTGGATAAAGCTTGCTGAAGCTCATTTTCAGATATCACCCCACTTCTGTCTCGATCAACCCTAAGAAAAATAAGCAATTAATACAATACAAAATTATATTTGCATAGTGCTTTTCATGTTGCCCAAGCCGGGGGGACGGAGCTGGGGGGGGAAAACAGGGGTTAGGATCAGGGTCTATGGAGCGCAGGGGAGGTAGGAGGGTGGCCGAGGACACGGTCAAAGAAGTGGTCTTGAGATGTGCCTTGAAGGAGCAAGAGAGGGAGTGAGGCAAAGGGAATGTGGGATGGAGAGAGGCTGAAGGTCCGACCGCCAATGGTGGGGACGTGGAGCAGGCCACAGCCTGATGAGCAGAGGGGTGGACAGATTGATACAGAGTTAGCAGGTCACACAGGTAGGAAGGAGCAAAGCCGTGGATGCTTCGAAGGCGAGGACAAGGATTTTGAACTCTATCTTCTGGGGGATGGGGAGCCTGTGGAGTCAGACAAAGGCGGAGGTGATAGAGTCACAGAGCCTGGTGCGGGAGAGGGCACAAGCTGCAGTTCTGGATGATCTGCAGCTTGTGGAGGGAAAGGTTGGGAAGCCCGATAAGCAGGGAGCATAATTGAGCTTAGATGTGATGAACGCGTGAATGAGGGTTTTGGCAGCTCGAGGGGTGAGGCGGTGGCAGAGCTGGGGAGTATTGAGGAGGTGGGGGAAGGCAGAGCGGGTTATGGCACAGGTCATAGAATGTAAAGACATAACTTGTGACTTTGATAAGGCCTGTATCAGTGTCTTGGGCAGAATGGAAACTGAACTGGAGAGACTCAAGCAAGAAGTGAACAGAAGGTGCAAAGCAGTAACTCATTCCAGGACTTTGGATATGAAATGCAGGCTGGAGATTAGCTGGTAGCTGGAGAGTATTCAAGGGTCAAAGATGGATTGTTTAAGGGGATGATTTCAACTGTTTTGAAAGGGAGGGGGAAAGAGCGGAAGATAAGGAAAGATCGACTATTTCCACAAATAAAGGGTAGAGGAGGGGGAATTAGGTAGTTAAGACAGTGGGAGTAAAAAAGGTCAAAGGAAAGGGTAGTGAGCATCATGTGGGAGATGAGGATGGAGAATTGCAAAGGAGAAATGATAAAATGTATTAAGTTGGGCCAGTGAGAGGGAGGGGTGGAGGTGTACAATGTAACCACGTGGAGGAAGATGTAGCCAGGTGTAGTTTGGTCACAAGAAAGCCCATGACCTCAAATTAAATTCAAAATAATTCATGTTTCACAACAGGATCCAGACTGCTTCCAGTCGGCTACTATTCCAAACACAACGATGTTGCTTAGCAACTGTAGAAAACTCTCCACTCAGCTATCAAAGGCCATGTAAATGAATACTGCCGATTATAATCATGTTTGTTTACATTACAAAGCTTCATTCCAGAAACTTAAAAAATGTACAAATCACAGCTGAAGAACTTGAGGCTTTCAAAATCCAAAGATTGAAAAGCATTTAAAATGTATTATAATTCACATCCTTTTTAATTAAAGCTAAAAATTTCCAATACATATGCATACAAGTTTGTAACTACAAATCTTACCAAATGCTCAGATGCTTTAGCTCCCTTAAAATAAAATTTGAACATTTAAACACAAGAATATCATTAGTAAACTAAGTAAAGCACCTTGAGACGACCTCCCGACGTGAAAGGCGCTATACAAATGTAATCTTGTTGTTGTTGTAAATCTTCCTCATACTCGTAGATGAGTCACTTCTGTAGATTCTGGAAAGGGGGCTTACAGCCAGACACTCTTTGTCCATTACTTAAAAGTTAAACTAGTTGACTTTCTAGTGCATTAGTCAAGTGCTCCGAGATACTACCCCACGTGGGTGCTATATAAATGCAAATTGTTGTTATTAACCTTTCTATTATAAAGTATAATAGCCTTCAAAACCCTCCATGGTCTTGCTCCTCCCTACCTCTGTGACCTCCTGATTCTGTACCAACCTGTCCGCTCTTTCCGTTCAGCGGGTTCCGGCCTGCTTCAAGTCACCTGCCTTGCCCATCCCACCATTGAAGGCCGCCTTTCAGCCTCTCTGCTTCCTCTCTAGAACTCCATCCCACAGCCTCTCCGCCTCACCTCCTCCCTTGTCTCCTTCAAGACCCGTCTCAAGCCCCTCCTCCTCAACCGTACCTTCGGTCACCCTCCTATCCTTACTTTCCCTGCCCTCCACTCCTCCTGATCCCAACCACCTGCTCGGGTGCGGATCCCTGACTGTCCAGGGCCTTGGGACATTCTCGTGATGTGAAAGCCGCTATACAAATGGAATTTTGTATTGTATTGTGACAGATAAGGAAATTGTAACTCCTCCTGATCAGTACTCTGCATGATATTTATACAGAGAAGAAAAACATAATAGTTTAATGCAAACTACAAAATGACTTTTAAATCTAAAATTTGCTTTCAAAGCTTTAAAATTAACTTTTAATATGACAGACTTTAAAAATGCACCTTTGACCATTTAAAGCTGTACAGATAAAATACAGGACAATAATAATAAATAACAGAATCAGCAACAATTATAACCACCATAATAATGCATTAATAATCCTAGTACTTGATATACTCCCTCCATTATTCTTTCAAGGTCAGTCTCAAGAATTTCCTCTTTGACCGCAACTTTGGTCATCTTTCTTCTCCCCACCTCATTCAAGTACCAACCCCAGCTCAAGCGCAGAGCCAGGACTGTCCTCTCACTGTGAAAAGACTATATAAACGCATGTCTGTATTGTATTGTACAGCCCACAAAATCAAAAGATCTCAAAGTTTTTATATGAAATTGCAGTTGAGTGTAGTAATAGTGTATATGAAAACTCAGCAGCCAAATGGTTCATATTGTGTTCATCTCTACCTTAACGTCCCAAAGAGCTGAACAGCCGGGGTTCAGGACCCGAGTGTGGGGACGGGGGCAGGGTTGGGATGAGGGAGGGAAGAGAGGTAGGAGGATAGCTGAACACACGGTCGAAAAGGAGGGTCTTGAGTCATATCTTGAAGGAGCAAGGGAACAAGGCAAAGGAATTGTGGGATGGAGTTCCAAAGGGTGGGGGCATAGAAGCTGAAAACCCGGCCACGAATGGTAGGGCGGGACAGGAGGGAGATACGGAGCAGAATGGGGGTGATTATAGCTGCTTTTAGGGGGGTGGGAAGGTGTCAGATGATAGGGAGAGATTGATGATGTCGGAGAGTAGAGGGGCGAGGTGTTGAAGCTGGGAGGTAGGAGAGGGGTGGGGATGGAGTCAAGGGAGCAGGTTGTGTGTTTCATGCTGCATATGGGGTGATGAGAGAAGAGGGGGAGACAGTTCCGAGGAGGTAGGGATGGGTAGGGGTTGGAGTGTGGCGGGAGATGGGAAGGGAGTGGCGGTTGGGAGGGCAGAGGTAGCTGAACAGATCCCCTAGATTTTGGACTTGAGGAAATCCAGCATCTCCTCACAGCCCAGCTTGAGGAGAATGAGGCATCAGAGGGTGGATGGAGGAGCCGCTTGGTGGTGGAGAATAGGAGCCTGGTATTGTCCTTCGCCTCCAAGATTATCTTGGTGTAGAAGGACGATTTGGCGGAGACGAGGACGGAGCAGTACATTTTGATGTGATCCATCCAGATTTGCCGGTGGACCGTTAGATCAGATTTGAGCCAGGTGCTTTCGGCAGTCCGCACCTGAACCTTGAGGGAGTGGAGGTGCTTATGTACCAGGGTGAGGTTCGTGGGTAGGAGGCGGTTTGGGAGGCAAGGGAATTAAGAGTGGTGGAGAGGGAGTTACGGAGGAGAGTGAGCGAGGTGGATAAATCAATGCGGGAGGTAGGCTAGAGGGGTAAGAGTTCAGATCAATATAGGGCAGCAGAGAGGGATTGTGGGGAAATTTTGTTCCAGGGGCGGTAGAAGATGGAGGTGGATTTGGTAACAGTGGTGAGCGGGATTGAGGAGTTAAAGGAGATGAAATGGTGATCGGAGATCACTGATTTCCTAACACAATATCCTATTATGATTCTATTTAGAAATATCCTAAAAACTGCCACAAAGTTAATGATCAATTTTATTTGGGGTATTGTTGGCCAAGACACTAGAGAAGTTCCCTTCTCGTCTTAAATGGTGCCTTTTTTTTGGTCAACTGGGTGTCTGGTACATCATGATGCTTAAGAGGGTTCAAAAGAAAGAATTCCACACAGAGGTATTCCACCTACTCATGGAAATTTCTGTATGACTGGAATAAAAAACGTATTTTCTTCCCAGAGGAAACGCTCTTGTTTACCAAATTCCAGAAAGTATTAGGCACAAGTTGGCGAGGGCCAAGGCTTGGAAACTCCAGTGCGTTCAGTGAGGTAATGATAGAGTTTAATTAGCCAAGACCACATAGCATGTCAGTAAGAGCGCAGCCTGGCCAGCTTTCCACTGCTTCTCAATAAGGATCAACCTAACCATTAGGGTTTGCAGGATTCACAGGAATCCAGAGGGAAGAATCCCTGCTCCCAGAGACGGGTCCGTCCCTGAAAGTACTGTCATCGAGCCAGGCCGGTCTATCATCAGCGCTACCCGAGATCACCGGCGGCAGGCGAGTCTCGGGAATGGCATCCCGGGATCTTTGGCGCCGCTTTAACCGGGGCAGGACCTCGGTTACACCTGAAAGGAAGGCATCCGGGGCGGAGCCGCGTGCCCTGCACTTGGAAGGTCAGCTCGAAGTGCGGGCTCCGCGCACCCCACCCACCCACTCACTCACTTCAGCCAACGGCGGTACAACAACAACAACAACAAGATTACATTTGCATCAGCGCCTTTCACGTCGGGAGGACGTCCCAAGGCGCTGGACAGTCAAGAGTTACGGACATAAATAAGCTGCCCAGAGCTGTGTGTCGGGGGGGGGGGGGGAGAGAGAGAGCTTTCTATGTGGGGATGTCGGGCTGCGTTGAGAGCACAACAACAGCCGAAACATATCCGGTAGAGGATCGGCTGAGGGGCAGAACTGCTGCACAGGGGCGGGGCCTGTAACTCACCACAGAGGCGCGGCCCCGGGCCGAGCGGGACATGTCGGGCAAGTGGGAACTCAGACACGTTAGGGAGTGTGAGAGGAGGAGAGGGCAGACGGAGGGGGGGATTGAGGCAGGGAGGGTCGGTCGGTCGGGCTGTGTGTGTGTGTGTGTGTGTGTGTGGAGGGCGGGGGGTGGGGTGGGGGGAAAGGGGAGGGAAAAGAGTGCGGGGGTGGAGAGGGCGCCGGGGGTGACGGTGACTGAGACCGGTTGCGGGCCGAGGCCCAGACAGCCTCAGAGGAGAGGAGAGGCGTGTGTGTGTGTGTGTGGAGGGAATTTCACATGTCCGCACACCCCCGGGCTCTCACCTCTGAAAGACGGCCCAGAGGAAGCCCTGGTCCTGGAGGCCGTTGTGCTGCTGCTGTTGTTGCTGCTGCTGCTGTCGGTACTGGTGCTGCTGATAAGCCATCACCTGACAACAGCGGCTCGAGAGGGAGGGACGCAGAGGCTCCGCGCGCCGCCAACTGCCAAACCGCCAACTGCCAACCGACCGTTTTGCCAGCCGCCGCGCCTGCGCATGCGCAACCTCACCCCCCCCCCTCCTCCTCCCACGCGCTCCCGCCCTCCCTCTCTCTCTCTCGCTTCCGGTTGGCCGAAAGGCGTCTACTTCCGGTCCGGCGCCCATCGCCGCTTCCTCTCGCTCTCGCGCCTTCTCCGAGGAAAACGGTTTCCTTCCCCCCCCCCCCCACCACCACCACCGTCACCGCCAAAAAAAAAATGGAAGGAAAATAACTTGTCGGCGGTGGGTGATGCGGGGCTGCACCGGGCGTCTTGTGTCTTGAGTGTGGGGGGAGGGGCGGCTGACGGCTTTCTGTTGTCGTTTCGGTTGGATGTAAATCGGCGAATGTGGGCCCCCCCAACGTGGGGGCGGGTTTCACGCCCAAACGGGGCGGGTTTCACGCCCAAACGGGGCGGGTTTTTGTGCGCTGTGCGTGAAACAAGAGTCTTCGGGGCGGTTTGCCTCTGATTGACTCTTTTTCGGTTTGAAGTCTGGGAACCGTGTTTCCTCCCCTCTCTCTCCTCTCCCTCCCCCTCCTCCTCCCCCTCCCCCTCCCGCTTCGAAGACCTTTTCTCGCACGGTTTAAAAACGTCCACTTAACTTAACTCGGGCCACTCTGCTATCCACAGGAGGCGGCACGTGTGGTATTGGGCTACTTCGGGGGCGAGTGTTTGGTGGCCTTTGGGCTCCGAACGTGTTTTTAGCCTCTGACCCCTTTGCCGGGCGGGTTGTTCAACTGGGAGGGAATGGTGACCGGGTGGCGGCTCTTTACAGCCGCCCTCTGCCCGCGTGTCGCCCTGGTCTTTTACGGGCTTTACCAGGACCGCCACATGCCGGTCAAGTACACCGATGTGGATTATCTCGTCTTCACTGATGCCGCCAGATACATCACCCAGGTACAGCACATTCAAGACGGCCCGCCTCGCTGCTTTCAGCCGAATGCAAGACTGTAAAATATCGTACGAGTTAACCAAAGTTACCAGAATTATAAATTCGGTGGACAGTTCCCTGCCAGCGAAGCAACGTTCAGCTCAATTGATTCACGGACGCTCCCAATTTATTGCAAAGAGGGCATTTAGATTTGTACTTTGCCAGACTGTCCAGGCCTCGTCCGAAAGAAATAAGTACATGCACATTCTATGCAAGTGAAATGTTCTATCTCCCAAAATAATATGCAGTTTTAGTGGGTTAGACTCCTCAACAGTACCGCCAATGCATACTCTGGGCTCCTGGAGTCTTGCCTCTTGCCAACCTGCTTTCCAGAATTATGTAAACGGGATGTTTCCCTCCAGGGAATCCAGTGCGCAATCCATTCCAACAATCTATCTCTGGGATTTCCATGTGTAGGTGAGATGCATGGGAATCTCAGTTTGATTTGGATACCCTTTAAGCACGGTGAGGGATTTTTAGATATTAAAGAGAAGGGAACCAAGAACAGAGCCCTGCGGAATACCACACCTGACGGTACGAGGGCAGGAGGAGAAGCCATTAGTGAATACAAATTCTCAATTTGGTTTGGATACTCTTAAGCATGGTAATGGGTTTCTACATGTGTCAGACACTCAGCTGACCCCAAAAACTATCTTCCAAACACTGTTCAAAAGGTTGTGTAAAACAATGAATAACATTGATATGCTACCCTATATTAAAGTTCCTATATAATTGCAAGTTGTATTAATCTAGGGATGCAAAATTCTGGCTAATTCTCTTCCCTAGAACAAGATAAAAATAATAATAATGATCTTTGCATTTGATATAGTGCTTTTCACGTCTTCTAGACGTCTCAAAGCGCTTCACAGAATATGCTGTAAAGTGAATTAACAGTATATTTGCGGGTGAAACGCGGCAGCCAATTGTGCACAGTGTCCCACGAACAGTCGTGGATTGAGTGACCAAATTATTATTATTATCTTTGTTCTTGAGAGATTATTGTCAGGCATGTGGAGTAAGGAAACTTGCCCAAGGTTTCTCGCTACCAGGAATCTAAACCAGGTATCTGACCCATGCGAAACCCATCACCATGCTTAAGAGTATCCAAACTAAACTGACATGTAGACATTAAAGATCCCATGGCACTATTTGAAAAAAACAAGGGAGTTTCTCTTAGTGTCATGGCCAACAATCTTGCAGATAAAACTGTTCATTCACTTCATGACTGTTTGTGGGATATTACTGTGCACAATTTGCCTCCAAATGCAGTCTATACATTATAGTAAATCTTGGTCAGTCTGGCACAATTGGTAGCACTCCCGCCTCTGAGTTAGAAGATCGTGTGACATTATTATCCTATGATATTATTTCAAAGAAAAGCAGGGAGTTCTCCCAATGTTCTGGTCAATATTCCTTATATAATCATAGAACAGATTAATTGGTTTTTTACTCCTTTATTCTTTGTGGGACATTAGGAGTCACATTTGCCTGTATAATTTCACATCGGGAGGAGGTCCCAAGGCGCTGGATGATCAGTGTTTCGGACGCGAGCTGGAGTCGAGACTGGGGAGGGTGAAGTACTTTGAGATGTTTCAACATAAGGCACTGTATCAATTGCAAGCATTATTGTTGTTAAAATAACACACACTATTTGTATTACAATAACAGACCCAACCTTCTTTATCAGTGTAACGTTTATTAAATATGATGTTGATCCATGGTCATTCAGTACCTAGTCTGTCTTTCTAATGTTGCTGCATTTTACTTTCAGAGGGCCTCCCCATACAAGAGAGCAACCTACCGCTACACACCACTGCTGGCCTGGATCCTGACACCCAATGTCTATCTCTCGGAGATATATGGGAAATTCCTCTTCATTATTTGTGATGTCCTTGCAGCTTATCTGATGTATAGAATCCTAAATCTCCGAGGATTGGGCAGCACTGCAGCATGCTGGTACTGTAGCCTGTGGCTTCTCAACCCCTTGCCGATGACTGTCTCCAGCAGAGGGAATGCAGAGGCTATCCTGGCGGTGCTGGTCCTTGCCACCTTGTACTACTTAGAAACCAGGCAGATTGTGAAGGCTGCAATGTTTTACGGGCTTTCTGTACATATGAAAATTTACCCAGTGACTTATGTGCTTCCCATAGTTTTATCACTCCAGGGAAACTTGCCCACAACTGAGGTCAGTACCTCCTCTATCAGGAATAAAAGTAAACTTCAAAAAGACCAACCTGGTCACAGACATGTAAGAAGTTTTCTGAATCTATTTTTGAGACTTCCCAGTGGTGAGGTGCTGCTGTTTGTTAGCATTGCTGGACTGGTATTCGTTACTCTAGGAGCACTATTCTACCATAGGTAAGATGATTCAAACATCCGTTGGAATGAAAATGCATTGATCAGTGTTGGTGACACCTACAAAGCTCAAGTGTGTATGGCAGCTCCAATTGGGAGGAGGGAATTGTGTTTGCCAATGCAAGAGATTAATGCAAAACAAAGCAGTTATTGTACCAATAAGGCTAGTCGGCCAGGAATGTGTCACAGTTTCACAACGGCATTTTCAAGTGGTGATGACTTTATGAAGTGTGAGAGCGAGAGAGAAAGTGCTTGCAGCTTACACTGAGCTGATTGTGAAATGATTTATTTTTACACATGAGTGTATTTTTTTCCAGGTATGGCTGGGAATTTCTGGAGCACACGTACCTTTATCATTTGACACGAAGAGACATTCGCCACAATTTTTCCCCTTATTTTTACATGCTTTACCTGAATGCAGAGAGTGATTGGAGTTTGGCTTTGGGACTTGCAGCTTTTCTCCCACAACTACTACTGCTCCTCATCATCTCACTTGCATATTACAAGGATCTGACTTTCTGCTGCTTCCTTCACACTGCCGTTTTTGTCAGCTTCAACAAAGTGTGCACCTCACAGGTGAGAAAAGTTAAAACATTCCTGGAGGCACTTTGTCTCCATGTGACAGAAACTGTGTTTTTCCCAAGGAAACCCACAATTGGCGTGATATTGCCCATCTCCACTCCTATCTCACACCAAATGCTGCTGAAACCCTTATTCTACTAAACTCTGCAACCCCATCACACCAGTTCTATCCAGGCTCCACAGGCTCCCTATCGCTGAACGGATCGATTTCAAGATTTCACACTCATTTTCAAATGCCTCAAGCCCTGGCACATCCCTACCTCTCCGACCTGCTTTTTCCGCAACCCAGTATCCACTGCTTCTGCTCGACTGGCTCCAGCCTCCTGCATGACCCTTGTGCCCTCTGTTCCACCATCGGTGGCCGCAGCCACTACACCCAGAAACTCTGTACCACTCTTCCTCTATCCCTCCGCCTTGCCCTTTCTTACCCATTTTCAGATTGTGCCGGAAGACCTTCCTCTTTGACCGTGCCTTAGGTCACCTCCCTCCGGCTTGGCGTTGTGCTCCGCCGCTATCAAGCGCTCTGGGACGCCACTCTGCGTAAGGGGCGCTATATAAATGAAAGTTGTTATTCTTCATACATTTATTATGTTCCACTTAGACTTTTCTAATGCACCCCTTGCTGATCTCTCTAGTTCCACTATCCCTAAGCTCTAACTTATCTAAAATACCCCAATCCAAACCTGTCTTTGTCCAGCAATCTAAAATGTTGACCTAATCTAAGGGCTTTATATAAATATACAAGTTGTTGACATAAAGGTTTTCCTGCAGAAAACTCTTGTTTAGTTGTGAGGGAGGTGCTTTTGCTGACAGCAACTTGCCTATAATATCCTGATGTGGGGATATTTCCATTTTAAAGCAGCACAGCAGTATTTAAAATCATGGTTCTGATTTTTGGGGAATTAAGTTCTTGCTCCAGGGGAGTGGGAAGTAGGCACCTGATTTATTGGGAAAGTTTACTGAAGCTCAGAGAGGAGTTCCTATTGAAGAGGGAATTAGATAGCTTATTTAGTGAAGAATTTTACTTGAAGGGTGGTGTATGATACCTTTTTTTAAAGCTTTTGAGGCCAGACAGATGATATTATTATTATCTTTCTAATCCAGTACATTATTTGTGTTGAAAATTTCAGTGTGTGATGGCTAACATCGATGTGCTAATTAACACATCCAGTGAAATAGAGCAACCTGTGTGTGTGCTGGAGATAGACCTCAACACTGTTCACAAAGGATGTGCACGAAACTCCTTCATGCATTGGACTGCATGGCTCATGGAATGCTTTGGTCAGCCGGTTATGGCGATACTCTCTTAGCTCTGAATTTTATTTTCCTTAAGCCATTATCCCATTAAACACCTGTGTTTCACCCACTGAGTACATCACAGTTGGTGTCACATTGTGTCTGCACCATTGCATAACTGAAGGTAGCACTGCATCATAGGTACCAAGAAAGCTAGTTCAGAAATAGGACTATGAGCACGTGATCGATAATGGGTGTTAATGTGAATCTATTTTGTCAGTATCTTGTGATACGGATGGTGTGAGCATTTTTTGCCTTCCTTGTTTTAGTGCAGGTCACAAGTTTCCAGCGCACATGAAAAATGGATCTCTGCACTGCCATAAAATTAGCATAAAACCTAGCGAGTGTTCAGTTGAATAGGTCACACAATTTCTAAATGGGATTGCTGGCAGGGAGTCTGTGAGAACTGCTGGATATATTTTAAATGATTTAATCTGAAAGTTTAAAACTGTATGAGGTGTCTCGAGACAAATTACAACACAGGTTCAAAGCAGTAGACTTTTACAAGTTTGAACTTACTTCCAAAATAAAAATCATTTGTTTTTTCAAGTTGGATTTTACCTTGATCATGACTGTACATTGCAGCCTGTAAAAGATTTCTTAAAATGACGTGTAGAAGTACATCAAACCATTTGTAAATGAATTCAGACATTAACTACAACGGGGTTCTTTTCCACACTTTGCTGCATCCTCTCGTGATTTCTTTAATCCTCCGCCCACAACCTGTCCATTGCTCAAACACACCTACCCTACAAGATATTTGCACTGTGAACGTTTGGTCCATATGCAGAATATGCAGGAGAATGTTAGCTTTCAAGAGACATCGTTTCAAATGTCTAGGAATCAAAATGAAAGATGAGTTTTAGGAAGCATTGAATTGGTGTTTGTCTAATTCTAGTACTTCCTCTGGTATCTGTGTCTGCTCCCACTGGTAATTCCCTATTTGACGCTGTCGTGGAAAAGAGGTCTGGGACTGCTCGCTTTGTGGTTCATTGGCCAGGTTAGTGTGATATATCTTCAACTTTAGTATAACTCCGCCTTAAATGTTGTTGCATCATGATGTTTGTTAAATATTTGGTTACATCCATCTGATAATTTCTAATTCCATGACAATGTATATGTGCCTAGAAATTAGTCTTATTTTAGTTATACTCTATTAATAGTGTTTCTTTATAGGTAGTTGACCATATGTAGAGTTCTTCGTTAATTTATACAAATAAATAATCCTTGCATTTGATATGGGACCTATAAATGCTGAAACATCTCAAAGTGTTTCCAAAGTAATTGTTGTAAAATGAAGCGGCATGTATTTGTCCCCAAATAGCCGGCTCCGACACTGTCTCACACCGCAGGCCGGCGAAACCGTCATACACGCCTTCATTACACCGAGGCTCGACTATGCAAACTCACTGCTTTTCGGCCTCCCCAACTCCTCCCTTCACAGGCTGCAGATCATCCAGAACTCTGCAGCCCGTGTCCTCTCCCGCACCAGGCTCCGCGACTCCATCACCTCCATCCTTGCCCAACTCCACTGGCTTCCCATCACAGGATACAATTCAAGACCAGCACCTTAGCATAGTGGTTAACCTGTTGCTGGAGATTCACCACCTAAAACCACTTAGCTTGCTATGGAGAGCATTCTGGCATGATTCCTGCGGCTTGTCTAGCTAGGAACACACTACCCAAAAGGGCTTTGGTTTGCAGAAAACCCTGCCATGAGTGGCTAATAGCCCCTCCAAGCTATGCTTCAGAGATGATCAACTCACCTCCAGGATACAGATGATGTGTGAGCACTAAATAGATGAAAAATGAGCAAGAATAACTTTAAAAAGTAGCTTAGTTACTTTTGTTGAAAGAATTGGTGCTTTGATGTATTACTTGAATTTTGAGCCTTTTAAATGACTTTGTTTTCTCACTCCAGGGATTGTGGCTCGCTCCTGCATATTACCTGGAGTTTGAAGGGATGAACACATTCCTGCTCATCTGGTTCGCTGGGCTGCTGTTTCTTTCAATTAATTGTGTTATTCTCTTTGCATTGATTTCAAACTACAAGAAAAAGGAACTGCAACTAAAATCAAAGTCTGAATAAAAACCACAATCTCTGCTCAGGATATGGCTGTTGTTCGCCTCACTGATGGTTGACAATCTCTCAGTGAACTCTGGATCGTAATTCTAATGTGATCAGATGCAATTTGTTTATAAACTGTAGCAGTTTAACTTATTGAACTGAAAACTTGTTTTATTCTGCTTTTTAGAACTCACTGGATCCTCATCATGGTTTTGGTTAAAGATTTCTTCTCACTTGTAGAAGCAGGGTGCTTCATTCCTTTCTGTAACATTTATTTTTTACAATCTTTTCTTTGTGTAGGATGTTCTTTATCATTATACATAATATTTACCAAGCTGGAATCAATTCCTTGTTGGTAATAAACAAGTTCTCCAAGATGCATAAAGGGTACTCTATAAATGCAAGTTGCAGTAATATAACTCAACAGACATGAGAAATGTGAAAACAATACTGTATATATATAGCCTTTTACTTTGGAAGGGCATTTCAAAGAGCTTCACAGTTGCCTTGAAGCCCAAGCTGGGGAGGAGTGCTGACAAGGGTGACAAAAAGATAGATCTTAAGGTGGGCTTTAAAGGTAGGATGGAGGGTGTTTTGTGGAAGGACTTCAGGATGGAGTTCCAGAGAGTGGTGCAGATCGAGCAGGGGACATGAAGCAGTCATGTTTGCTGAGCAGATGGAGCGTTGGGCCTGTAGAGTTGTAGAGGCGAAGCCATAAAGCGGTTTGAACGCGAGGACAAGGATCTTGAATTTGACCTGTTGGGGGTTGAGGACTCTTTAACATAAAAAAGGGAATTTGTTTTGATGGTTGCATAGGTTGAAACATTCAGCCAAAACTGTTTGGTAATGGTAATTGAATTATGTATAAATGGAAATTAATAATGGGAAGATTTGTTCAGATTATCTGTTCGCTTAGTGGGTGATTATTGTACTATATCACTAAAGTTTCAGCAATTCACCTTGAACTTTAGAAGAGGATACTGAAACCAATTTGAATTTAAAATATTTTCTTTCAATACATGAACTACTACCCTTTTAGTGTTCTTGTGCATTTGAGATTGAGCAGATTTAGCTGCCCCTAAAGTTCCTCCCAGCTTTCAAGAAATAAGATTATTCCACAAGAGGAACCATTCAGTCCATTGATTGAGTCTATTGCAAACTCTTTCACTGGAACTATTCTGATCACTATTTTTCTTTCAATATTTTCTGCAGTTTACACTGACATTGTGGTTTTTTTTACATCCCTCTGTTGTAAAGTATAAATATAAATTTGCATTTTAACAAAATAAAAATAATTTTGGAAAATAATTTTGACTGCATTTGATAGTCATAGATTTCTGAAAATCATTGTTTAAAATTCTTAGTGATTATACTATTTATTATTAAAATTATTGCAGTCTTTTACTTACAACTCTTTATTTTTAATATCCAGCAGAATTCAGTGACATTTTTTAAAAAAAGTTGCTGGATTGAAGGTTTTAGATTAATTATCCAGGATTGAAGGCTGCTTTTCTCCACCAATGAGACAGGCACACTGGTGACCTGAAGATTGGGTGACATGTGAAGTTCAGCCTCAACCCGCCAACCTGCTCAGCCCATCTCCAATTTGGAGCTGACCTGAATGAAAAAGTCAACCCTAAAAGTCAAATTTTGCCATTTTGGTCCCCCAGAGCTGAATGTTTGTAACTTTTTTTAAAAAGCAGTTTCTGTCTAAAATTTGCCTGTACTACCTAGTAAAGTTTTAGCTATGATCGACTGTTTACATTTTAATATCTAATACAATCAGTTTAAGGTCACGTGGTTGTTATAGACCTGCTGTGATTCTCCCAATTCCTCCAGCCACCAGTAACGGCTGTGCCTTCAGCTCTTATTCTCTAAAATGCCCTGCCACAATCCCTACTCGCCTCTTTAAGTCCCACCTGAAGACCTACATCTTTGATGATGCCTGTAGTCGCCTCCCCTTCTTAGGGTTTAACCATGTCCCTACAGTACTCCCAAGCATTTTCCCACATGAAGGCTGCTATATAAATGCAAGTTGTATCGAGTTGGAGGTTGTGTATTCTATAATTGCTTTGCTTCTTGATTTATATTATAAACAATACGTTAAACGCACATTACTAGATGACATTTTACATCTCAAACATATTTAAGAATTTAAAATTTTCAGAATACTTTTTTAAAAAGCTGATGCACGTTTCAGACCAATGAGTGAGCTCAATACCATAAATATTAGAGTATTAATGGGAAATGGGTGAAGAGAATCTTATGGCTTCTTCACAATCCTGCATTTAGCTGTGTTTTATGACCAACACCAACACAGCGGATCTACCCTCTAAGGTTTAGCAGCTTTTTAAAGGATACAGTAATGGGCAACAGGCATTTAAAGAGTCTGTGTTGTACAGAACTGACTACTTGACATTGAAAGCATTTCACCTCCTGACCCTAACAATTTCCTCCATCAGTGTTTACTTAGAAGCTGGAATGTTTGTTTCTTATCCCTAAAGGAATAGATTGTTGTAATGTGCAACAATCCTGCAATTATAAACAGGAAGCGTAAATGTGAAAGATATCCTATCCCCTGCACTTTGATAGTGATGCATATATGCCATAATAAACAGAATAAACAGGCCGAGATAAGAGAGTAAATGATCCACTAGATGGCTCTGTCTTACCTAATGCATTGGGTCTCATCACTGCAAGAAAGTGTTATAAAGTCATCTCTGTGGTGGTACAATAACCACGATTGCAATTCTACTACCAAAATGAGTGCTGTGTTTTAGCTATTTCTCAGCACATAACTAGATTATTGCTTAAACCTCTAGTCAGGATTCCTGCTTCAGATCACCATGGAGTCTCTCTTCCCCATCCTCCCTCATTCGTGGCATTTAGGTAGATGCTGGATGAGATTGGGCTATTCTATTACATTGTCTGTACAGTTTCTCTCTGGACCTACAGCTGAAAATAACCACTTGGTTTACTTAGTGGCACTAGAAGGTAAACCAGGAATTTGAACAATCCAAACATTTTCTGAGAGAAAAAATAAGACTTAAACGATTACATCACTCTGGAGCCAGTCAAGCCTTTACATCCATGCTTTATTATCACCATTTTCTTTCTACGGAGCCAACACTTTGCTTCAAAAAGGTAACCATTGCACAAAAACAATTTTCTGATATCAAACCTTCTAGCTCTCCAATTTAGCTATTATAATTATATTTAAAAATTTGCACCCACAGCCACTGCATCTCTGAAATATGTTTGCCTATGAATGTCAACCTGAAGTTCTGTACAAGTGCTCAGACATAAAAATCATTCCTCATTCACTCATGCGATCAGTGTTCAAAAACATGGCATTTGTTTTTATCAAGTACTGTATTTAAGTACATTTGCTCTCACAAAGCCAGAAGACACACAGGCAGGTGCAAGAAAAAATCACAGTGGGATCCAATTTGCAGTATTAACAATAGGGGACCCGTTTAGAATGGGAACTCCACTCTCGTAGTAAATTGGGTCAGAGCAGAGTTCCTGTGAGTCAGTGGCATCTAACTGGAAGGACTTGGATTTCCAGCTTGGATTATTTATTAAAGGAATTTGGTTAATGCCACACATTAGACCCTAGTATATACATATATACAGTAGCCCCTCATAACACTGCCGCACCCTAATTAATACAGAAGCCATAAAAAGCACTAGTACATACACTGGAGTTGTTTCTGTAGAACTTGCTGTTAATTAAGCCACTCCTCCAGCATTGTAGACCCAATACTCCAAGTTAAAAAAATCATCTGACAGCCATTTGATTGATGGCAGTTTTTTTTTTACTTGATTAATGAATTAATGGAGTTGTATTCTTCCTACACCTCTCCCTCAGACGCCAACTCAAAGGCATAATTTTAGAATTCAGTAAGTATAGTCCAGAGGGAGTTTTTATACCAGGTTTGGCCAGGTATACTTTTAAAAGGTGAACACTGGAGAATTGGAAGTTTAGTGACTATCCAGGCCTCACTATGATACATTTACAAAGCACCCAAAGACACCATATAGAGAGGGTCCACTGTATATAAAGTCATCAACAACCAAAAATGCAGTGTTTCACTTGACTAGTTTTGACAGGCTCATAGATGGGACCAGAATATCTTTGAAGATTGGTTGAAAGTTAGGACCAGGATGAGTTGCATTTTGCAGCAATGTTTCGATGACCGTCTGTTTCATGTCCCTGTTGGCATCACCCCTCATCACCATCAGCGCTGTAATGTGCTCTTCCCTGGAGCAGTCAAAGTGAAAATAGTTAAGACAATAAAGTAAGAATACACCACAATTTGATTTAAAACTTAATCAGTTCTCGAGTACCATAAGCTGGAAAAAAATCATTATTGGAAAACTGTGCATTGCTCAAAACACAAGAGGAGTTGTAAGACAGCATTTGAAAGAAAAACAAATCAATAGGCACCAATTTTTAACAAATAACAATGCACTGAGTGAAAATTTTCACCAGTGGGTTATACAAGACAAAATTACATTTGTAAAGCACCTTTCATGTCGGGAGGATGTCCCGAGGTGCTGAACAGTCAGGGATTAGGACCCGAGCGGAGGCGGTTGGGATCAGGAAGGGTGGAGGGCAGACATGGTAGGAGGGTGGCCGAAGGCTCCGTCGAAGGGGTCTCGAGGCATGCCTTGAAGGAGGCAAATGAGCGAGGCGAAGGGAATGTGGGATGGAGTTCCAGGAGGTGGGGGCAGAGAGGCTGAACCGCCGATGGTGGGGCTGGCCAGGCGAGGGACACGAAGCCTGCTGAGCAGAGGGAGCGGACAGGTTGATAAAGAGTTAGCAGGTCAGAGAGGTAGGAGGGGGCAAGGCCATGGAGGGTCTTGAAGGTGAGGATGAGGATTTTGAACTTGATTCTCTGAGGGATAAAGAGCTGGGTGAGGATGGGAGTGATAGGGTCACAGAGCCTGATGCGGGAGAGGACACGAAGTTCAGAGTTCTGGATGATCTGCAGCTTGTGGAGGGAAGAGTTGGGAAGGCCAACAAGCAGGGAGTTGACATAGTCGAGTCTGGATACAATAATGAAGGTAGGTATGAGGGTTTTGGTGCCCTGAGGGTGAGGCAGTGGCAGAGTCGGGCAATATTGTGGAGGTGGGAGAAAGCAGAGCAGGTTATGCACAGATATAGGGTAGAAAGGACAGCTGAGGGTTGAAGAAGACGCCCAGGTTCCTGACTAGCTTGGTGAGGTGGAGTGTGCATCCATGGATGCTGATGCTGCCAGTGCCTGAAATGCGGAGGCACTGTCATGTGCCAATCAGGAAAGTTTGCAGAGACAAAGTGGAGCCAGTGTGAGAGGTAGGTCTGAACCATTCAAAGATAAACTTGAAGGTTGAGGTGGAGGAGGATAGAGTAGTCCACAGTGTCGAAGGCAGCAGATGTCGAGGAGATGGAGAGCTCTGGTCAAGATGGACAGAATCTAATTAAACACCTTGAGTGGGGCTGTTTCCATATTGTGGGCAGAACGGAAACCCGATTGGAAGGGTTCATAAAGTGAATGGCAGGAGAGGAAGGAGTGAAGCTGGGAAGCAACAATGCTTTCAAAGACCTTGGAAAGGAAAGGGAGTTTAGAGATGGGGCAGTAGTTTGTGAGCAGGGATGGATCCAGAGAAGGTTTTTTTTAGGATAGGGGTGATGACAGCTGTTTTTAGCAGGGTGGGATCGGTGCCAGTTGACAGGTTCGAAATTGTGGAGGGAGGAATGGGTAAGGGCCGGAGTGTGAGGGAGCGATGGGGAGGGGGTGGCGGATGAAAAGGCGGAGGTGGCTGAACGGATCCCCTCGATTTTGGTCTTGAGGAAATCCAGCATCTCCTCGCAGTTGGGAGTTGAAGGAGAGGATGAGCGAGGCGTGAGAAGGTGTATGAAGCAGCCAGTTGGTAGTGAAGAAAAGGAACCTGGGGTTGACCTTGGCCTCCAAGATTACCTTGGAAAGGAGGGATGATTTAGCTTAGGTGAGGGTGGAGTGGTCAGTTTTTAATGTGGTCCAGCCAGATCTGCCGGTGGACCGTTATATCAGATTTGAGCCACATGTGTTTGGCGGCATGCACCTGACCCTTGAGGGAATGTAGGTGGCTGGTGTACCAGGGTGAGCAGAAGGTGATTCAGGAGGTGAGGGGGGACAGGGCATCGAGAATGGTGGAGAGGGAGTTGTGGAGAGTGACCGAGGAGGATAGGCCGGTGCAGGAGGTAGGCCAGCGGGGAGAAGTTCAGATGACTCCAGGGCAGTGGAGAGGGAGTGCGCGAAGAGTCTTTTCCAGGGTCGGTAGGAGATGGAGGTGGGTTGGGTGGCGGTGGGGAGAGGGATTGTGGAGTTAAGAGAGATTAAATATTGATCTGGGATGGCTTCATCGGTGGTTGTCTGGTCTGAGGCAGAGGCCCTGGGTAAGCACCAGATCGAGTGGGTGGCAGAGTGGATATGGAGGGAGAGGTCGTGAGAGGAGAGAGGAGAAATCGGTGGAGGTGGAGCAAGAGGGAATTAAGTGCAGGTTGAAGTTGCCTGGGATCAGGAGGTGTTCAGAATAGAGGCAGAGGGAAGCTAGGAGGGCGGAGATGTCAGAGATGAAGATGGGGGAGAGTTTGGGGGACGATAAATCAGGAGAATTTTGAGGGAAAAATTGGAGGAATGGTAGAGGCTTAGGTGCTCGAAGGAGGGGAATGAGCCGGAGGAGTAGGGGTACAGAGCAAGTGAGGACCTGGAGATGAGGGCCATACCACCACCATGTGGTTAGGACGTGGGGTATGATGGAAGCTGTAGCCAGGTGGAGTGGCCTGTCAGAGTGAAGGTGTTGCCTGGGGTGATCCAGGTATCAGTGAAAGCCATGATATTGATGTTTTCATCAACGATGATGTCGTTGATGGTGAGAGCCTTGTGAGAAAGGGAGTGGACATTTTGTAGGCCGATGCAGAGGAGACAGTTGGCAGAAGAATGTGTAAGATGAGAGGGGCTGGTGGGAGGATTGGCAGGGAGAGTGCGAATGTGGATGAGGGAGGAGAGGTTAGCCCTCGGGATCTGGGTTTGGATCCAGCGGGGCTTGTGGTGATAGTGAGGAATGGGGTTGCTGCTGGACAGTCAATGTCGAGTACTACGTTGAGTCCGACAGAGGAATCCCAGGCTGGAGCAGAGAGAGGCTGTGTGACGGTCAAGTGGGGATAGGAGGCAAGGAGACGGAGAGAGAGAACAGAGCACGAGAGTTGCAGGGTAGGGAGCATTTTGGGGGAAAAGCAGCTCGGGTTGGGGTTGGGGGCAGCATTCAAGATGCACACTCTGAGATTTGAGGCAGGCGGTTAGTGGGGTATGGTCAACCCACAGGCATGGAGGCTGCAGGGCTAGAGGTATGCAGAGGTGGGAGAGGGGCTAGGGCACTCATTGTGTTATCCATCAGGTTGTCAAACTTCAAAGGTAACACCGAGCAGCCTGCAGGGAAAAGACAGAGGGGAAAGAGATACCAATAAACTATACCACACCTGGTTCCTGGGATTCAAACCTTGCGGGCAATTTGATTATAAACTCTTGTGAGGTGAAGATTAATATAGTAATGAATTGCTCTTCACAGATCGTATTTTTGATTTCACAGGTGACTTTTTTGTTTAAAATAATCAGATCGATAGTTTGATGAAATGCAAGAAAGTGCTTTAAGCTCTGCTCACTGGACCATTCTCCTCTATTTGCCTTAAATTTATTGATCTTGTCATGCAAGCTTCTCTGATTCTCCACTGGTCAGTAAACTTACCAATTTTGTGTGAGCTTAAAACAATATAATGTTTCTGAGTGCAGTGGTTGAGGGAGAGCAAGTATTAGTTTTCAAATATGAACTAGATAAATATCTTAGAAGGAATTTGCAGCGATATAGGGAAAAAACAAATAACTAGGACTGAGTGGAATGCTCTTTCAAAGAGCCAGCAGACATAGTGGGCCTAATGGCATTCTTCTGTGTTTAAATTCCTATGGTTCTATAAACTCATGGATTGATATGTTTACTAATGATCCAAGTATTGGGTTCTTAGTTTTGGTAAATCCTCTCTTCTTTGATATCTCCAGTCCACAGGCAATTCATTCCTCAAAAGCAAGAGTAGCCAAATGCGGTCCAGACCAAAGTTGAAAGTGGGGAGAACAAAGTTAGTGCACTGTTTATAACTAAAGCCTGTTCTCACAACTATTGATAGGGACAATGTCAATAAAATAATGTTAGCAGTACACTGGGGATCTCACCTGACATCAGGATACTTATTAACCAATGTTGACACCTCAAGACACAGCAAAGATGGATCAGTAAGTTTGAGGACTTCAGCCAAAGCTGGAATAGCATCACACAGCACCTCAACGTCCTCACCAAAGCCCTACATAAAAGAAAGTTAAGCTTGAACATCTTGGCAGCACATATCTACACAAATAGTGCTATGGTGCAATATCAGTCAAATCTATAGGTATAAAGTAATATTTATATACTAACACGTATACATTTGATTAATGTATTTTTTTCTTCCTTTACCCACCTTCCCTGTTTCCCTGGAGAAGCCTTAATGCACCTCACAGCTGAGGATTTGCAGACTCCAATTTTTCCATTCCTTCCTAAGCAGAGATGCAAGGTACAGACTCAAAGGTTTCCCACAGTAGAGTGGAAATTAGTGATTCAGCAGGGCGGGAGTGGTAAATCTCCATCTTTCTCTGTCACACATGCTCACGCTACAAAGCCGCATGGCGACATCAACATGCTGCACCACTGTGACAGCTCAGAACAAATGTTCATGTTTTGGGTCTTCATTTACGTTGTTCCTATTTCGAGACTTCTCGAACCAGAGGCCTGCTCTAGGATAATCCAATATGGTGGTGCTCAACAGTGGCAAGCCTGGGCACAAAAGTTCCCAGGCAAAGTTCTTAAACTCAGGAAGCCACTGAGTGCTGGTCTAGTTTGAAGAGAGCAAGTTTGAAACTGGAAGGGCATTATTTTACTGAGCTGCTTCCAAGCAGTTAGATACAGCACAGCATTGACTGAAACCTGGCACCAAGAAGCTTCGCTTCTTTCTTAGCTGCAGAGTAGTTTGTGGGGTGGGAGTTGGATCTTGGATCAAAAGATGACAAAGTAAATACCTTAGTCGTCACCACTGATACCCTGACATAATCCATGCACAATCTCATGAATCATTGAAACAGACTCCAGAGATAAAGATATCGATGAATAAACGCACAATCCAAACAATAGTTCACACGTATGAAAGGAGACGAAAACAGACTTACAGTGGAGAGCTTCCTAAACAAGAATCGAAATTGATTTCCCTCCTTGATAATTTTCTCAGCCCCCTCTTTGCGCTCCTCTGACCCCCTGAAGGTTATTCTTTTCTGCATCATAGCTTTGATGTACTCCACCACTACTCTGCGATGGGCCTCGTTTGTTATTGCCTGCAAAAAAAGGCGAGAGGAGCAGGGCAATGATATTAATCCTCCCATCCATTTAAACATCTGAAAGATTCTGCTAACCAAAACAGTTTATATAATACAGCCAGTTCACATAACGACAAATAGTTGCAGAGAGTAGTGTACAGCAGTTCTTTACAATATAACTGTTCCCATTGAATTTGTTCCCTGAAACTGTCTGGTCCAGTTTCAGTGACAAATGCATTTTCTAAAAATGTGAAACTGCATAAAGTAGAGCCCACCTACAAAAAGTCTTGCCCCATCAGAGACCTGTTTGCAAAGAGCTTGTAGGTCAGAAATATGATAGCATTCTTTAAAATACAAACTTTGATCCTCTTTTAATACATATCAGTAGTAAGACGTCCATCCTTCCAAATTAGAAACGGCAGAATATTTAATCAAATAAACAGAATAAAATTGTCACTGTGGTCTGTTAAAAACACCTATTAGTTTTAATAGCCACAAATGCAATCAATTATTCCAGAATTCCCCTGTAAGATATTAGTATTATTCTATAAATCCTTTATTTTCCAGGTGGTACAGAGCACTACCGGCCAGGTACTTGGGTGCTCAGCCAGCAGTGTTAAGCACTTTGAGACATCCTCCCAACATGAAAGAACTTTACAAAAGTAAACTGTACTGTGTATAAATAAACTGAGTACAATATAGGCTTCCAACATCTCAGTTTATCTACAACTGAGTACGGAACATCGTTTAGAATATTCAAAACTTAAAAAAAAGAGATAATATCCTTGCACTCTACAAAGAAGCAGCCTTCTTAATGATTCTAAAAGGAACACTATATTTAATTGAAAGTGAGTTTAATTCATACCTTGCAGAAGGGCTTTTTAATCCTTGCAAAGTCATTGAAATAATCGTCGACTGTAACACAAATTGTATCCACTGCATTGGAGCCTGTAAGCCACTTTTTAGTCATCAGTTCCTGGAGATGAGGCTGTAATAAATCATTTTGATGTTAACATTACTCAGAAATTGTAAACCGAAACAGCTCTGCCATATGTAGTTCACCTCGTCCACTCATGAAGCCAGATTGTAAGTTGCAACTTAGTCTAGGTCTGGGCTTAAAGTACAAAAGGCAACGAGAATGTTAGAGGCGAGGTTGATTTTAAAGAATCTGCCCTTGAATTATAAACCAGGATAAGGTTGCTTGAAAGAAAAAAGGCCTGATTATAAATTATAAACGAACACTTTCCTAATCTGCAGGTTTACTGAATACCAAAAGCACTGGAAATACCACTCTGAAAGAAGACTCTCAGAGCACTTCACCAGCCAGCCAGGGTACAACAGTTCTGCTCATTTCCTCCTCCCTGTTACGTGTATGTGTGTCGTAAAGGGAACAGTTAGTGCCCACCTTCACCTCTTGCTTTCCAAGAGAAGACAATACATCAGAAATTCACTTAGCATGCATTAATTTATGGCCCGTTAGTCTTCTGAATGTAACAGTAATAATAATCCTTGCATTCGATACAGCACCTTATCATGTCGTTGAGACGTCTCAAAGCGCTTCACAGGTTATACAGTAAAGTATAGTGACTGTGTGTTTTGTGGGCAAAAGCACAGCAGTGTCCCACAAACATCGTGGATTGAGTGACCAATTTTTTTTATATGGAGGGATTATTACCCTTGGAAAAGCAATCCGCCAATCTACCTAACATTGGTAAACAGGTGCGTGTGGAGTAAGGAAACTTGCCTGCGCTTTTGCCCTGACCTGGCCCGCCCGGGAATCAAACCCGATTAATAATCATACATTATTTTCAAACAAAATCAAATCAATTTGCATAGTCTTTGTATAAAACACTCCATCCATTTAGAAAATGTGATTTTGATATTCGGTCTTCAAATTCAACATTTATCAAAACAAGCATCACAATAATGTCGATCTGTACATGAAGATACATTTCAGCATGCACCAACCTCCAGATCCAGGAAGACTTCATTCAGAAGGTAGGAGCAAGCCTCTTTAGCTATGACTTCTAGAGTTGCCTCTATAGTTGTCTCATCCTCAATTTCACTCTTCATGTACTTCCTCCTTAAACTGTTGACAGACTCTCTGTAGTAAGCAGAATGCATTATTTTAAACCAACAACAAATGGAAAAGGGGCACCTTTCAAGAATCTTGAGAATTTTTGCAACACAAGAACAAATCTCCAAATGTCCTGATAAAGTTGCGATTCTGATCATTTTCACACACTACAGGGCCACCAGTAATGACCTGGTACCATGCACTTATCATTTCAATTGTAACGGTAAGCACTCTCCATTACAACAACAAATTACATTTATTTAGCACCTTTCATCTTGGGAAGACATCCCAAGTCGCTGGACAATGAGGGGTTTGCATCTGAGTTGCGGGTTGGAATCAGACAGGGGCTGAGAGCTTGGGGGGTGGAGAAAGATGATCGAAGGCACAATCGAAAAGAAAGTCTTAAGATAGGCCTTGAAGGAAGCAAGGAAGAGGCGAGGCGGAGGGGCTACGGGATGGAATTCCAGACGGTGGGGGCAGAAAGGCTGAAGGCCCATCCGCTGACAGCGGAGCAGGCGGGGCGGGGAACGTGGAGCAGGCCAGTGCCTGTAGAGTGGAGGGAGAGGACAGGTTGGTGATGTTTTAATAAGTGGCAGAGGTAGGGCGTTCTTTCTTAGTTATTAACTTTAATCCACTTTTTAAAAAATCTAAAAGGGAAGTTTCAATGTGACAAGCTGTTCATTGCAGTGCAAATGTACATGAGTTTAAGAGTCACAATTTTAATAAGATTTTACACTCACTTGAAAGTTTGACAGTTGTTGACGACTGCGATCATGTATTGAATGTAGAACTGAGGATACTGGCGATCTTTCAAGTGGTCTTCTTTATAAAGCATCACTTCTTCTCTATATCTGGTCAATGGAGAAAAGCCCCATTATAGACAAATCAGATGCACTATACATGCAAAATCTGTCTTGCTCCCCATTCACATCAAGAAGCTTTGTAATCCAATTGAGAGAGGATTCTCCAGTCATCAGTAAATTTACAGACCTTGGTCAACAAGAGCATTTTTCTGAAAATCGATTGATATCTGGAGAATTCTGCCTTCCAAAGTTTCAAGACAATCACTATTTTTAAAATCTTAGCACCAACAAACAAAATAAAAGTTGTGAATCTAACAATCAGATAGCAACTAATCCCAGTAAGATGAATAATAAAGTAAGGTTTGGTTTAAAGTAAAGATTAAGTGGGTGCATAACCACCAGAATGTATTTCCACATCAGTCTATTGAATAAATGTCATCACACATACAACTCCAGAATTCTGGAGCCCACATTTAGAAATGAGAATTGGGCATAGAGCTCATTTCACTCCTCTTGGCCACTGCTAAATGGGCTGGCTAAAACTTAATGGCAAACAGGCTTGAATAAAGAAGAACGGTGCTGCTCACCTGCTAAGAAAAGAGTTCATTTGCTGAAGACATAATGACAGCATCTTAAGCTTTAGGTCATCATTGATTTGAGCAGCTACCTGCAGGTTCTGTTCAAACATCTGAAACCAGAAATGTTAGATAAGGAGAACAATTAAACGATTTGAGTGTATATAACTTAGTTAGGCGAAAGCAGGAGATTACTAAAGCAGCAATTCCCATGGTACAGCTTTAGACCTGATGTATCAATTTAAACATGGTAGCATAGGCAATACCTTGTACTGAATATTTTATGATTCTTTGTTTAAGATATCGACTACAGCACATTTTTTTCACTGTTGTAAAAGACTCCGTCCTAATGTGGAGGGGATAAAAGCGTCAAAAGATAGTAAGTCAGGATGGTGCCAGAAAATACATAATTGTCTTTCGCGACACCTTAAACATGCAATGAATTTCAAGAGTGAAAACTATGGATTACTAACCACAGTATTAAATGAATAGTTACCTGAAATACAATAGCTGGCAGTGTAGTCTGGAAATATCCATCCTGATCTGCCTCTGGTTCTTGATCTTTTTTCCAGTCTTTCTTGTCCGTTTCAAGGGCTTTTCGTAACCAGCCAATAATGTTGGACTGTAAAGTTTTAAAAAGGCATGCAGTTGAATAATTCAAGATAATTAGATTTTCCTCAGTATTAGTATTAGTATAACAGATCTTTGTTATTGCAGATAAAATGTCGAGAAGTCTTCCTGGGAGAGTTGGGGGGGGGGGGGGGGGGGGGGGGGTGGTGGTGGTACTATTTACATTTATAGAGTACCTTTTACGTCAAGAGGACGTCTCAAAGCACTTAGAAAAGTTTAAGCGCTCAACGTTTTAGCTGGTTAAACTCCACCAATACTCCAATATGCACTTGGGAGTCCCAAGCCTTGGCTCTTACCAACTTGCACCTAATACTCTCCAGAATTAAGTAAGCAGGGTGCATCCCCTCCAGGACAGACAGAGTCCATATTCCATTCTAGATACAGGGTGGCATACACATGTAGAATTCTCAGTTTGGCTTGGATACTCTTAAGCAACGTGATGGATTGCCACATGGGAACACACAAATATGTCAGTCAGACCACACAAAAAAGTATGCACATAACCATGTCAGACCATACCGGCAGACACAACACATTATTTATTCAAACTAGACAATGTGCCAATGTACCTCCCACATTGGCCTAATGAGTAATGGCACAGCCAAACATCTGGTGGAGGAGAAAATTAAGGTTTTGAAATACAACTCCAATATTAGTTGTGGCAGCAAAAATCCTCCTAGTAACTGGCTATGAGGAAATGAAGTCTCAGTTTCACACATACCCTGTTGGATTTGCTAAGACATTAATGTCCCCTTATGTTCATCCATTCTTTTACTGACAAACCAAAAGCAACAAATTAGGTTAAAACATCAAGTAGATTTCTTTCCAGAAACGTTGTAATCTTGGTATCACACACACACGTTACAAGTTGTGTACTCACAGTAAGTGTGGTCATATATTTGCCAAGAAGCTGATTAATCACTTCAGATGAGAGCAGGGGCTGTAAGGTGCTCACGTCTACCTCTGGAACCAGATCTGGGTGTCTCATCATTTCTGGACTACAAAATAGGACATGAAATAAAATGAGACAAAAACATTGATAGAAGTGAAGATTCAGCAGGATTTGAATTAGGGCAACCCTGAACATATCACAACAGAGAGAACCTGGTAGCCTTTATCTATTTGGGTTTTGTTATCAGTAGCATTTGTATTTTGCTGCCACAGAAAAGCATAGTCTAACATCACTGTCCTGAATTCAACAGGAATAAGTCAGAATCTGAATTGCTGCCAAACATCTTGAGGTTAGCTGCTTTGATTCACTCACTTCAGGGGTCAATAAAGCCATTGGCCCCATGTCCACTACTTTTTTTAAAACACTTGGCCTATTTGTTTGGTAATATATTTTTCTGTCACTCTCTCTGGTCTTTTACACTTCCCCCCCCCCCATATCATGAAAGGCAATTGCCTTTGTCCGGCATCTTACCTTCACCCACCTCCGACCGCCACCTACCATCCCAAATATCACTGCTAATAGGGCTCAGAATTGGGAAACAACCCAGATAAGAGAAAAATCCCAGTCTCACGCTCTATTCTGTGCCACCCCCCCCACCTTCGCCCTCCCTCCCCTCCCCACACACCCACACACCCTATGTAAAACTTGCCTCTTGTAGGTGTTCAGAACCCAGGTTAGAAGCGAAACTATTTCATTGGCCTCTAGGTCCTCCATGGTAAGTTCCTGGACGCGGGCTGCCAGCGCTTGGTGATACAAGTTCAGGAAGCATTCAAAAATTCTGTATTGAACAGGGAAACATTGCACCATGAAGCTCTTCATAACTATCAAGTCTTCAACCACGTATTTGCGGGTAATCTCCAGGTGACGCACCAACCACATTTTGTCCGACTCCCTGGTTTCTGCCTGACTGGCTTCGATTCGGTTGTTAACGGTCCGTTCTAGAATCTCGAACAACTTGGCTTTCCACTTCTTCGGCCTCCCGGGAGGAATGAAGCCAGTCTGCTTCTGCCTGTCCAGCATCCGTTTGTCAAGTTTTTCTTCTCGTTCAATGACTCGAATCAAGGAGACGAGATGAGTCGGGTCCTGGCGGACTGTGACCGATGCTCTCTGTACCATCATCCATATCTGCTTGCCCATCGCCTCAGACAACTTCTCTACTTTCCGAAAATAAACCTGGATGAGGTTCATATCACGAGTGTTCTTGCTGTCCATCCGATACTGTTCGTACATCAGGTCATCTCGGGAACGCTCCAGGTCCATTAGCTTTCGATGCGCTAAGAGCAACTTCCCTTCTTCGATGAGGTTAAAGGTCTCCTCCACTATCTCTGGAACTGGAAACAAGGCAAAAAAGAGAACTAACAACTTTGTGGTGACTGGGTGACTTGTAACATTTACCAGTTTGATACCAGGTCTGGCAGGTTACTGCTATCAGGAACGACTCAATAGGTAAGGCCTTTTTTTTTGCTTGAGAACACATTTAAGGGGGGACGTAACACAGTTGTTTAAAATTAAGAAAGGGTTTGATAAGGTTAGTGTAAATTGGCTGTTCTCAATGGTTAGGGAGTCTGTAGCCAGAAGACATAAGCACAAAAGAGCGACCAGGGGATCTAGAAGAGAATTTAGGGGGAAATACTTCACACAGAGGGTAATGAGAATTGGAATTTGCTGCCTGAAGAGGTAATCATTTTTGATTATGTTTTGAAATATAGGAACAGTATTCAGCCCCTTGAGCCTGTTCTACCATTCTATAAGATCATGTCTGATCTGCACCTCAACTCTAATTACCTGCCCTTGTCCCATATCCCTCTATACCTTAACCTAACAAATATCTATCCACCTCAGTATTGAAAATGAATGGATCCAGCATCCACAGGCTTTTGGGGGAGAGAATTCCCGATTTCCACTACTTATTAGCTGAAAAATTGCCTCCTGATTTCACTCCTAAATGACCTAGCTCTCATTTTAAGATTATGCCTCCTTGTTCTGGATTCCTCCACCAGAATAAATAGTTTTTCTGTATCTATTAGATTAGATAGTTTGCTTTTAGGAAATAACAACATGGGATATAGTACATAGGTAGTTCGGGACATATATGCATGCGACTGTCAGGAAGGTGGAAGGCGAAGTAGATGGATCTTGGTCTTTTTTCGTTTAGCATATGTTCTTACGTACCCTATCGAATCTGTTTATTATTTTAAAAACCTCAATCAGATCACCCCTCAACCTTCTACACTCAAGGGAATTGAGATCAAGATTAAACAACCTGTCCTCATAATTTAACCCTTTAATCAGATATTAGAGTCCTGTAGCTCAGTGGTTAGAGCACTCGCTTTGCAAGCGAGAGACCTGAGTTCAATTCCAGGCAGGTCAGGGCGAAACCTTGGGCAAGTTTCCTTACTCCACACAGAGCCTAATAATAATCCCTCCAAAACCAAAAACAATAATAAATTGGTCACTTTCAATCTACGACTGTTTGTGGGACATTGCTGTGCGCAATTGGCTGCCGCGTTCGTCCACAAATATATAGTCAATTCACTTTACAGTGTGTGTTCTCTGAAGCGCTTTGGGATGTCCTCCCAACGTGAAAAAGCGCTATATCAAATGCAAGGATTATTATTATATTATTATTATTAGATATTGTAAACACAAGTTCAGATAGTGTAAATGCATTTAAGCGGAAGCTAGAACTTCACATGATTGAGAGGTGAATAAAAGGGTATGGGAGGGAGGGAGTAAGGAGTACTAAGGAGACTTGTGGGGTCTAAACACTGGCATGGACTGGTTAGGTAAAGTATCTGTGCTGAACATTCTTCAGAAATCTTTGTAAATCTTGGGGGTGGAAATGCAGCTTTAATGCATGTCAAGTAATTATAAATTTCAAATTAATTTTACATACACATAAAAATGTTTCAGCGAATTAAGTTATTTCTAAACAAGTTAAACTTATGCTGATCACCCAAAGTAGTCATTTTCTCTAAATCCTTATAATGAGATCAGAGCAATATTGTAATAGCTTATTCACAGTATTCTCAAGGGAGCAACAATTAAATTGTATTTTGTAAGTTCCAAATTATTGCCAAATTGAGAAAAAAAAGTATGTCACTTGCATACATCAGTTAAAAGCTTCATGTACATTTTACACTCCTCAAAGAACTTTCAAACTTCTCATGAAAAGTTATTGAAAGTTATATTCATTCTCTACTATTGAAAGTTATATTCATTCTCTATTATTATTATTATTACAAATGTGTTCATTTTTATATTACTTTCAGCCTAAAGTTTCTGTAAATCACATGCAGATTCATTAAAAAGAAAATTACCTGAAAAAATATTTTTTAGATTTTCTACAGCAGCTGCCAACTGGCTATGCTGTACCACAGCGTCTTTCACATCCTTCAGGTTCTCAATTGTATTAATGCTCTGTCTCCAGTCCTTACTGACATCTGCCAGGGAGTGCTGAATGTCTTTAACATCATTCAAGGCAGTGTGAAGCTGGCTGAGCCCAGTCCTTACTCCATCCAATTGAGATTGGATAGCTGCCTGAAAGACAATTGAAAATAAAACATTTGTAAAAAGAGCTCCAAGAAACACAAGACTTTAAGTATGGAGACCCTGGAAGAAATCTCAATAATTTCAAAGATCTGAACGTCCTATTAATTCCCTCAGTGAGCCAATGTGTTTTGCTTAGCAGTATGCCACAGGTTTTGGTATGCGATTTAAATGATGCACAAACCTTTTCATTAAATACTGCCGAATGCTTACTTCATTCAAAGCAAAATAGGAAGATAGCATGAAAACTTTGGATAACAAGCTAACTCATCCACTAAAACTTCCCTTTATTGGCAATTAATCCCTCTGCCATCTTTTGGTAAAATTTCACAGTTTAAAATTTGTAAGAGTTGACACTTTAAGGTCTGGATGCACTCAACTCAGAATAAATGAGAAGAAATATACTTTTCCCCTCGATAATAATCTATCCTCTTCTTGGCCATGCATTTACCAGTTTAGCTAGCATGTGCATCTGTTGGAAAGGAATTAGAAAGATAAAAAGTTAATCTAATGTTCACTAAAATTGAAAAAGCCTGATGTGACTGAGTAACAAAGATGGAAGGGGCAAGAAAGAGGAGGAACACAGACTTTTATTTATTAATGAATGCTATTAAAGGAGCCACCTGCAAGTAGCTACGAAAATATTGATGACAACAAACTGATGTCTTCGTAACATAGTAATGTACAGTTACTGAAGCTTAAGTAAAAAGGCAGCTCTTCAAGTGAGGCAATTAAATTACTGCCATGGTCAGTTTGATATCTCTTCTTTTTAAAAAGTTTTCCACAGTTTTAAAATGATACACAAAAAACAAAAAGTACATCTTTTTAAAAATCTCATCACTATATCAGAATGTAGAGCAGATCCTCTCTGCTTTACCATATCCAATAAAGAAACCCTGTTTTGGGCAACAGTTCAGCATCTCCAAGCTCAAGTAGTGTGCATAATGTATTGCTTAGCATGATCACTGACTCTTTATGCACTGACCTTCAGTCTGGCTTCCACAGATGCCTTCTTGCGAGCTTCCCGCCTGCGATATTGTTCCACTTTGTCCAGCTGATCAGGTCGTTGCAGCATCCCAGCCACTCGCTGCACAGCTGTCGCCATTGCTTCCCGGTCAGTCTTTTCCATCTTCAAGATCTACTGCAAGTGCATTAACAACCTGTTAGAATAACCTGAAAGACATTTCTGCAGATTCATTTCAAACCTTTAATTATATTCCATCAGGACACAATCAATATTTTCGCCCACAAAATACACAAAATATCCCATGAAGCGCTTTGAGACATCGCAATGGTGTGATAAGGCACTGTATAAAATGCAAGGATTATTATTATTATAACCAGTCTGCAGACAACTAGCTTTGAGACAGGAAGAACACTGGTGGATTGAGGGAGGGCATTCCAAGATTCTGTTGGTTTATTTTCTAACATCTGTTCAAACCAACGCTCTCAGAAACCACCAATGTAAAACAAGCAATATTGTCTGGTGTATAAATTATTGAATTTGTGGGCACAAAGATTGGTGGTAAAGATTATTGTGTTACTGGATGGAACAAGTCTTCTATTAATGACTCACACTATCATTACACTCTCCTGTTTAGGAATTACATTTGCTGAAAGAAAAATAAACCAAAAGTGGAGGAAAAAGGAAACAAATGTTTCAGTGATAGGTTCCCCTGGCAAGGCCCTGGAGGAATATGAAAATCAAATAAATGGGAGTATAGGTCAACATTATCAGTATAAATTTGTTGTAGCACAAGCCCAGAATGGACAAAATCAGATAACAAGATGGAGATACTAAATATGGAGGACTTGGGTCACCAGCTCACAATGGATCTTTCTCTACATTATACTTTAGTGGGCATTAGCTGATGGTTTGTCATGTGGGAGAACTTCAGGCTTTTTTTAGAATAGTGCCATGTAGGTAGCGCTGACTGCAGCTTCCTCCTATGATTTCACTTCCCTAATTCAATGTCAGGCCCAGACATGTTCTGAAGGCCCTTTATTAGCCCTGATGCAGTGTATTAATCAAGAGCTTTGTGTCTGAAAGAAATCACAATCAGAGCAAGTTTTTTTTTACAATATTCAAAAGTATTAATTTCTCTGAGATATCAGCGGGATATTTATGGTAACCTCACCATAGGTCAAACTAACTACACTAACAGACCTTTTATATCAGGGGTGTCAAACTCATCTGGCTGCAAGAGCCATTTAAGTTGACACTACTTGGTGGGTCGCACTGTAAAAAATATTATACGCAATACATTGTATACATAATGTCATTGGTTTATTGGGAATGTTACTCAGGCAATGCAGAATGCACAGGTTTGAATGTGTAACGCCTTATATTAAAGAAAGGGTTGGATTAAAGAAAAATTCCAGTGCAGTATATCAATTGAATTTTAGAAACTATTGGGCGGGCCACCAAATATCACCTCATATTGTTATTATTATGGGCTGCCAGCAGTATATTTGACACCCCTGCACAACACATGAAAGAATTCCCCTCCCTCCTTCAAGCAACCCTCAGTCTTCTGTTGACAAGACTGAGACCAGGAAGTCACCATGCAGCGAATCTGCAATAAATTGGTTCACAGTTATTTTGTTAATGCAACAATTTCTGCCAGGAAAGGCTGCGATTTCCTTACTTCACTTGTCTTAAGTGGATTAACTTTAAACAAAAAGCAATTCAGTGTTTCAGCTAAATGCCTCAAATATCAGCACTGCCGACCAAGAAAGTGATGACAAATACCTCCTGAATTCACCAGCACTTTACAATGGAGGCCATTCGGATCCTCCAACAAAGTTCTGAATAAAGGAAGTTTGTTTATACTGTGTAAAGCATTAAGCTTTTTTTATTAAAAAAAAGTGTAGTACTGCAATCAGCATTCTGGTGTACAGTGAATCTAAAAACTGTGTAGACTAAATTACGAAAGCTGTGTGCTTCAAAACTGATTAATGCAGACATGGTGATTCTCACAAATCAAGTCAGAGTAAAGATTTGTTTAAAAAATATAATTAAGCATCGCCAGGCTGCGTTCACTGACTGCCAGGCTTAGTGTCGGTCACTCACTGCCACGATCAGTGCTAGTCACACACTGCCAGCCTCAGTGTCGGTCACTCACTGCCTGGCTGGGATCACTCACTGCCAGGCTCAGTGCTGGTCACTCACTGCTAGACTCAGTGATGATCACTCACTGCCAGGCTTAATGCTGGTCACTCACTGCCAGGCTTAGTGCTGGTCACTCACTGCCAGACTCAGTGATGATCACTCACTGCCAGGCTCAGTGCTGGTCACTCAGTGCCAAGTTGAGGTCACTCAGTGCCAGGCTGCGGTCACTCAGTGCCAGGCTGTGGTCACTCAGTGCCAGGCTTAGTGCTGGTCACTCAGTGCCAAGTTGAGGTCACTCAGTGCCAGGCTGTGGTCACTCGGTGCCAGGCTGTGGTCACTCAGTGCCAGGCTGTGGTCACTCGGTGCCAGGCTGTGGTCACTCAGTGCCAGGCTGTGGTCACTCAGTGCCAGGCTGTGGTCACTCGGTGCCAGGCTGTGGTCACTCGGTGCCAGGCTGTGGTCACTCGGTGCCAGGCTGTGGTCACTCGGTGCCAGGCTGTGGTCACTCGGTGCCAGGCTGTGGTCACTCGGTGCCAGGCTGTGGTCACTCGGTGCCAGGCTGTGGTCACTCGGTGCCAGGCTGTGGTCACTCGGTGCCAGGCTGTGGTCACTCAGTGCCAGGCTCATTGCTGGTAATTCGGTTTCCAGTCACTCACTGCCGGGCTCGGGTCACTCACTGCCAGTGTCGGGGGTCGGGGTGGAGGGAGGGAGGGATTGGGAGGGGAGGCGGAGGGAGGGATTGGGAGGGGAGGTGGAGGGAGGGATTGGGAGGGGAGGTGGAGGGAGGGATTGGGAGGTGGAGGGAGGGAGGGATTGGGAGGGGAGGTGGAGGGAGGGAGGGAGGGAGGGATTGGGAGGTGGAGGGAGGGTGGGATTGGGAGGGGAGGTGGAGGGGAGGTGGAGGGAGGGATTGGGAGGTGGAGGGAGGGTGGGATTGGGAGGGAGGTGGAGGGAGGGAGGGATTGGGAGGGGAGTGGAGGGAGGGATTGGGAGGGGAGGCGGAGGGAGGGAATGGGAGGGGAGGCGGAGGGAGGGATTGGGAGGGGAGGTGGAGGGAGGGTGGGATTGGGAGGGGAGGTGGAGGGAGGGAGGGAGGGAGGGATTGGGAGGTGGAGGGAGGGAGGGAATGGGAGGGGAGGTGGAGGGAGGGAGGGATTGGGAGGTGGAGGGAGGGAGGGATTGGGAGGGGAGGTGGAGGGAGGGATTGGGAGGGGAGGCGGAGGGAGGGATTGGGAGGGGAGGCGGAGGGAGGGATTGGGAGGGGAGGCGGAGGGAGGGATTGGGAGGTGGAGGCGGAGGGAGGGAGGGATTGGGAGGTGGAGGGAGGGAGGGAATGGGAGGGGAGGCGGAGGGAGGGATTGGGAGGTGGAGGCGGAGGGAGGGAGGGATTGGGAGGTGGAGGGAGGGAGGGAATGGGAGGGGAGGTGGAGGGAGGGTGGGATTGGGAGGGGAGGTGGAGGGAGGGAGGGATTGGGAGGTGGAGGGAGGGAGGGAATGGGAGGTGGAGGAAGGGATTGGGAGGGGAGGTGGAGGGAGGGAGGGATTGGGAGGTGGAGGGAGGGAGGGATTGGGAGGTGGAGGGAGGGATTGGGAGGTGGAGGAGTGCTGTTACCTTACGAGCGGCTCCGGAGCCTCAACCGTCAACCGACGAAGCTCGCGGATCAACCGTCACCTCATCCGGAAGCCGCGGCGCATGCCGGGAGCTGCAGTCCTCCGGCGCGGTGGGTGCCGGGAGCTGTGGTTCTCAGGCTCCTTCGGGTTGGCCCGTGACTGTGCGCATGCGCGTGTCTTGTTCCTCACAGGGGAGGATCCTTGCATTTTGATACAGTCACAACATCTCAAAGCGCTTCACAGGTTACACTGTAAAGTGGTATTGACTGCGTAATTTGTGGGCAAACGCAGCAGCCAATTGCGCACGCCAATGCCCCACAAGCAGCCATGGAGTGGGCAACCAATTTTATTTGGGGGCTTTGTTGGTCAGGACTTGGGGAGAAACTCCCTTCCCTTTTTGAACAGCGCCACGGGATCATGAACAACCACCCGAACAGGCAGACGGGACCTCGGTTCAACGACTCATCCGAAGGATGGCACCTCTTAACAATGCAACGCGCCCCCCCCCCCGCCCCCCCGCCCCCCCTCCCCCAGCACTGTATTGGAAAGTCAGCTTAAACTGTGCTTCCAAATCCCGACCTGGGGCTTGGACCTGCAACCTTCTGACTCAGAGGTGAATGTGCTACCAACTGAGCTTGGCTGCTGAATTTAAACCCATTGAGAAATATTGGACTTTTTGCATTTCATCTACAGAAACCGACAGGCACTCCGCTCTACCCTGTGCAGCGCTTTGATCCCTTCGAATTTGGACTTGAGGAATTTCATCATCTCCTTACATTTGGAGTTGGAGGCGAGAATGATGGGATGGGAAGGTGGGTGGAGGAGCTGGTTTGTGGTGGAGTAGAGGAGCCTAGGGTTATCCTTGTTTTCAGGACAGTCCTGGAGTAGAAGGATGATAGCGGTGAACTGTTAGAATTGTATTATTGCCTGCGGCATTCAGCTGTGCCTTGAGGGAGTGGAGATGGCTGATATTTGAGGGGGTTTTGTGGGAATAGGAGCGGTGTACGACGTGATGGGGGCAACAACATGATGGGAGCAACAACATGTTCAAGGGCAGCTTTTCAAAAATAATAATAATAGTCCTTGCATTTGATATAGTGACTTATCACACGGTTCAGATGTCTCAAAGCCGTTCACAGAATATAAGAGTGAATTGATTGTATATTTTCTTGGCGAAACACGGTAGTCAATTGTGCACAGCAATGTCCAACAAATTGTTGTGGATTGATTGAGCAAATTTTTTTGGAGGAATTATTATCCCCGGAAAGTGATCTGCCAATAGACTAACAACTGGATTCCTACTTACTCTATCTTTCTGCCTCCACCCTCAACTCCAAGACCACTGCTGTCCTGACAGACTGTCTGTCAGACATTAAGTCCTGGATGAGGGGAAATTTCCTACAGTTGAATGTGAACCAGACTGAGGCCCTCCTGATTGGCTCATGCCAGCGCCTCTGCACCTCAGGCTCTGGCAACATCAACCTCCATGGTTGCTCACTACAACTCACCAAGCCGGTCAGGAGCCTGGGTGTCTTGTTCGACCCTCAACTGTCTTTTCTCCCCCACATTCAAGCCATGACCCGCTCTGCCTTCTCTCACCTCCGTAACATCGCCCGACTCTGCCACTACCTCACCCCTCAGGCCACTGAAACTCTTGTTCATGCCTTCATCACCTCCAGCCTCGACTATGCAAACTCCCTGCTTGTTGCCTTCCCAACTCCTCCGTCCACAGGCTGCAGATAATCCAGAACTATGCAGCCCGTGTCCTCTCCCGCACCAAACTCCATGACCCCATCTCCCCCATTCTCGCCCGACTCCATTGGCTCCTTATCCTTCAGAGGATCCAGTTCAAGATCCTGGTCCTCACATACAAAGCCCTCCATGGACTCGCCCCACCCTACCTCTGCGACCTCCTAACCCCCTACCAACCCACCCGTTCCCTCCGCTCAGCCGGCTCTGGCCTGCTCCACGTCCTCCGACCCACCCGCCTCAGCATTGGCGGGAGAGCCTTCAGCCACTCTGCCCCCAACCTCTGGAATTCTACCCCCCAGTCACTCCGCCTCGCCACCTCCGTAGACTCCTTCAAGTCCCACTCCTCTTTGACCAGGCCATCGGCCACCCCCCTTCCCCTCCCCTCCCTTACCTCCCCAACCCCAGCTCGGGTCTGAAATGCTGCACTCTGTCCAGCGCCTTGGGACATCCTCCCAACGTGAAAGGCGCTATATAAATGTATTCTTGTTGTTGTTACTGCTAGGTTAACATAGGCGTGTGGAGTAAGAAATTATCCTATGGTTTCGCCCTGCCTCGGAATCGTAACTGGGTCTTCTCGCTTGCATGGACTCCACATATGTTAATCCACAAATGTTAATTTACAAGTTGAATTAGTGAGAAGGATTAAACAAATCTGCTGTAATGTGACCAAAAGCATTGTCTGTGGTCTTCTAAACGCTAACATTGGTCCTTGGAAACTTGCTCAAAGATTGATAGTGATTATTATTGGCTGAAAACAGTAATCCATAATGCCTGCTGTAATGTGACATCCTAAATATCTGAGTAAGATATACTAGCCACAACAAATGAAAATTCACTGCCAAGTCTCTCTAAGACTGGTTTTATGCCACAACATATTAAGTTACGTGGATTCTGAGTTCTCTACATGTTCGATGGGAACCAGACTTAATTTTCGAATTATACCAGATTTGCAGGCTAGGGAAAAAGTTTGTTTTTTTTAACCTGGCACAGTGAATCAGACTATGAGCAGACATTGCGTGCAGCGCCTCACCACTCAGCAGAATTGTAGGTTAAAGTTTAATTCATCCATTATTGCTGGCAGACTCTTCACACACCTCACACCTGCTTTTTGTCTATTGGAATATTTGAAACACACCAGCTCTCAACACGGAAATATTTGCATTTTATCCTTAGACCCATCTGATTTTTTTTCGCCATGAACTTCACATTTTACCTTTACATTCATGAATAATGAAACCATCTGTTATTTGAGTCCTTGTTCATTATGCGGGTGATTCATTTCTTCTGATTTATTATTCTTTTGGATATTCTGGCCATGTTTAGCAACAACTTGCATTCTTTACATGGGGTAGCATCTCGGAGAGCAGGTTAGTATTCTCTTCTCTCCACCTACTTGTAAGACTCTTATGTTACACTGGAGAAAATGGCTGCATTCAGATTTTACACTTAATTATTGAATTCCATTTTAACATATGGGTCTTATATAATAATAATAATTCTTGCATTTGATATAGCGCTTTTCACGTCTTCTAGATGTCTCAAAGATCTTCATATAAGAAACAGCTGCTTTTTTAAACCTTACTTCACTTAACAACAATAACAAAATTGCATTTGTAAAGCGCCTTTCACGTCTGGAGGACGTCCCAAGGCGCTGGACAGACAGAGTTTTAGACCCGAGCTGGGGGTCGTGGTCAGGGAGCGTGGAGGGCAGGGGGGGAAGCAGGGTGATCAAAAGCACGGTCATAGAGGAGGCTCTTGAGATGGGTCTTGAAGCAGGCAAGGGAGGGTGTGAGGTGGATGGACTGCGAGATGGAGTTCCAGGGGGTGGGGCTGGTCTCTATGCTTTTCCTGAGAAATCCACCCTATCAAAAAAAATCTCTTTCAGCGATTTCAAACTGGGTAAAACCCCAGTCAATTATCAGCGCAATATGTAATTAATGGAGAATGATTAGGATCTGACAAAGAAAAGAGCTTCACTTCTCAAAATATCTCTAACATCTCGTCATCAGAAGTGGGTGACCCATATTGGATGAATGATTAACATCTGACAAGCACGGGTTAGAGCGCTCACTCGGAGGACAGCAGGTACCAATCTCTATGCAAGCAATGCAAATGCCATCAATTGAATGGAGTGAACATCAGATCCATCTCCTGGAGGGTTGGGGAAAGACTGGTGTATCCCAAATTAATGCAAGTTCATTCTGTTACGATGCAGATTATTATTACACTAGAGCCATGCCTGATCTACTAAACTCATCTTTGGGATTTGCAGTAGATTGAGCATTAAACCCCTGATTGGTAATGACCTTATAAACTAGTTCATCATGTTAGGTTCATCTCACTGTAAAATGCAACATTGGGATATACTACAGATCAATAGTTCCTATATTGGAGTTTCTTTGGCCACATAAACTCACTTTGAGATACAGTTATAATACTGTAATATAACACTTCCACTTGATATATTGCTTTATCTCATTGAAATATCTCCAAGCACTTCACCCAGTTTCCGATAAAGTATGTAATGATTGTAGGTGAAATGGGTGGTTTCAAGATGGAAGTAGACAGTTTGTGAAAGATAAAGGCTTGAGGGTGTATGGGAATAGGCATGGCAGTGAGATTGAATGAACACCTTGTCTTGAGAGCCAGTTCAGAATCAATTAGCCAAATGGCCTCCTTCTGCGCTGTCTCAGATTCTATGAATTGTGAAGTTATGCTTTATTCTATCAGTGTGTATGATATAACACACAGTGCAAATGTGCACAGAATTTTTCCCCATACTTTTCAAGGTGATAGCAGTATTTTGAAGTCACTGCAGTTGCTGCTGTAAAGATATTTGTGTGTGTGCTGGTTTCATGCCATAGATAATCAGGAGAAAGCACAAGAGGTTGTGATAAAATATGTACGAATATTTTATTGTTTTTTTTAAAAAATTAGTTTCTTTAATGTTCTGATGTTCTTGGTCAGGAATCCAAAATCTGATACAATGTAGGGGGTGAAACCAAGCCAGCCATTTGCAGATAAAAAGGTGAAATATTCGGATGAAATTTTAAACATTTCATTATGGATTCCTTGTGAGAATTATATTAAAAAATATTCCATTTGATATAGCAAATTATTACATTGCCCTAAATTCTCAAAGCGCTTCATGAGGCTTTACTGTGAAGTCTAGTTATGGTGTGTTTTATAGGAAAAAATATGATAATTATCACAGAGTATATTTGATGAAATGCTGCAAATTTCCCGACTAAGATTTTAATGCACTCACCAGTGGGACATGGAGGATGTCCAGGAAAAGATTCTGAAGTAAATTCTTTGTATGAAAAGAAAAGGACTGGTCTCTATGCTTTTCCTGAGAAATCCACCCTAACAAAGAAAAATCTCTTGCAGCGCTTTCAAACTGGGTAAAACCCCAGTCAATTATCAGCGCAATATGTAATTAATGGGTAATGATTAGGATCTGAAAAAAAGAGCTATACTTCTCAGAATATCTCTAACATCTCGTCATCAGAAGTGGGTGACCCATATTGGATGAATGATGTGCTAGGGTTATCTGTTGACGAAATTAAAATGTCTTAACTCCTTTTGAGCAATATCTGTCCTTTCAAGCTTTTCAAAAGCACTTAACTGGCATTGCATAATCTCTAAAAGAGTGACAATTCTGTAAACACACAATGCTGAATATCATACAATACGTTTAGAAATTTGTAGCAGTTGGCATTTCTGACCCTGCATTCATCTGCAGTTTGTGCAGAAAGTCTGTTGTAGTCCTCAAGGGTTTACAAAATTAGAATAAACAAGTATAAAAATGCAAAGTAGATACAAAACTGCCCTGAGGTTTGGCAGTCTCATGCTGAGAGGTCAGGGACAGGTAGTCTAAACATTGAAAAATGTTATACTGGTGCAGTTGGGGTTAAGGCATATTGAACCTTATTGGAAGCTGAGTAGAGTTGCTGCACTGTTATTCTGTTCGAAAATAATAGCACGGGATACAATATATAGTTTGGGACATGACTAGTGCACACGACTGCCAGTATGGTGGACCTTAGTCTTCTTTCGACAAGCAAATTCTTATGTCCTTGTGTTCTGTGCATGTGGCTTTGCTCTTCTTAGCCTAGGAGTGTTCAATGCTGACACTGGGCGCAAAAAACAGAATGTTCCCTGCACCTGAAAAAGCACCCAAATTCCCACAAATATTTAAAAAAACAAAGCAGATATGAGCAATAATGTTGACCAGGAATAAGGATGTCATAATATATGTTGAAACTAGATAAACATGTACAAGTACAGTATATGGCTTTCTTCATATGTTTACTGTTTTCATATCCAGTCAATGATCCTCAACTTGAATAAAATGCTAGCAGTCGGTAAAATGTCATCCTGCTCAAATGCTTCTACATTTACTTTCATTAAGAAACCTAAGTGAAGTGCCCCAGACCAATTGTATAGAATGCCACTAAGTTTAGAAACACTAGCTGACAAATCTTCTTCTTATTATTATTATTATTATTATTATAATAAGTAGTGTTCAGGTGATACAAAGCTTTGGGGTTTAGGTATCTATGGATTATATAAGGAATGGAAGACGGAGGAAGTCTTGGGAAGCTGGGAAGAATGAGTTGTGTTAATCAGCTCCTCTCAACCTCAGTTGGCAAAGCCACTGCCTTGTGTGAAACTGCCTTACAGAGGTTTCATAGCTTGGTCTTTGCTGAAGAGTTCATCTCAATTGGGACAACAGTGAGGAGTTATACTAAGCACTGGTGTCTTTGCTCTAAGGAGTGAATAACCAGTCTGAATCCTGCCCCTGATGGCCGTCCAAATCCCCGCTGAAAAGTGGACATGCGGAGACATCAGGTGAGGACAGAACCAAACTTGGCTACGAAGGCACAATGATTAAATAACCAGGTAGCACTCATTCTCAAAGCTGATACATGAGGAATGATCACTTGGCTAAGGTACCAAGAGATGGCTAGCTACTGCGGAAGTTTACCTTCGCATGAGCCAACCCTTCATGAGAAGAGGTGGAATTTTGGAGTGAATTAGAATTATCATCCCAGTGATTGTATCAAAAATAAAAATTTTCAGTGTCAACATCACCATGCGTCAACTGTGTACCCCTGTGTGGATGATTAGGTCGGCAAGTAGTAAATGGGGGAGTATGCACAAGTATTGTATCAACAGCGGGGCACTATACACACTGACCCCCGACCTCTTTTATTTGGTGTGAAGATACTTCGTCTTATTCTTTCCACTTGTGGAAAATAGCTGCTATTTGGGCTGAAGGACCACCTCCGGATGGGATGAAGTGGGGTGAAGTGGGGGGAAGGGAGTCTGCTGTACTGAAAAACTCTAAGCCGCACAAGGTAGCAGGGGTGTGGAACACCAGTGGGATACTGGAAGCTAACAGAAGGCAGGACACACACCTGTAAGTTGCTATCTCTCAGTCATGCAGATCAACAGGGGCATCACTTAGGAACAAAGAGAAAAGGCATAAGAACAACTGTAAGAATATAAAGAATGGTACATAAGGCAGTGGCCAAATGTGTTATGTTACTTATGGTAACTTACAATACTTATGATAAAGACCAGGAAAGTCTCAAGTTCATCGTCATCTCTCAGGAACTATTCCATTGAGCATTATACACCTTTGGTTGACATTAGTGACAGATCCATCCAAAGGGGATGGAATCTTGATTCTCTCCATCAATGCAAAAATAGGGCTTCTACAATTGGTATAAGCTTTCCTAGGCTAGAGAAGGATGAGATGGTCCATTGAGGACCTCCCATTCCTGATATTCGTATGAAGCCTCCCTTGATGTAAAATGCATGTGTGTGGATGTGTGTGACTCACTGCCCAGGATCATAGTCAAAGAATGGCCACTAAAGAATCAGGGGTAGGAGTCTACCCCAATGTGAGTTTGCTTCTTGAGGAAAGAAAATCTGAAGGAAAGAAACATAAAAAAGAGGTAGTAAATCTCCCTTTGCGCCAGACAACCCTGGACTTGGCATAAACTGGCTTCAGTTCTAACTGTACATATTTCAGATGGGAAACTGATCTGCCCCAATTGAAAGTCAGTCCTTTTCAACCATTTCAATGAAATGCCTTTCTCGCCACTCTCTCCCCGGGCTTCAATGATTAATATTCACTAATATGCAAAAAAAATCAGAAAGCAAATTTAAATTTTTTTTGAGTAAAAAACAATCCATCTAAATGATGCTATGATGAGCAATACATCAGGGTCTGTGACAAAGACAACACAAGAATACTTCTGAAGAAACAGTCTCATTGGTAAGTAGCTTTGGATAAAGAATGCTCTTTTGCTATTTCTTAAAAAAAGCTGAATTACAAATAAGCATTCTGGGTGATTTTGTGAGTCAATGAATTCAGCAAACAGTTGGGCATATTTCTCTGGAATGCCGTCTGTATGTTGTGGGGATCCTCAGGGCACCAAGGGGGAGAGGCTGCGGGCTCCCGTTTGATGACTGTGTGGACTAGATCATGTCTGTTGAACTGCCTTGGTAGCCTACATGACTCCTGGCTCAGACCTTTGTCTTCCAAAGTGTGGTGGAGATAAGTCTGCCCTTCTTGACAGTCAACGTGCTGGTTGCTGTGAATGCAATGTGAATGAGCAGCTGTCTGGGAACCAAAGTGTGTCTGGGAACCAAGGTGTGTCAAGTCTTTATTGGGTTTCAAAGGGCTATTGAGGCTACAAATGCTGCTTGTGGTCCAGGTGTTGGGATCCTTTGCCGGGCCCACCCTACAGTACTGTTGGTGGAAGACGCCCTTCAGTTTCTTAGAGGGTGGCACCTGTTCCAAAACGTTGGGATTAACCTTGAAAGGTGGCTGATAGGTGTAGCTCGCCATTGTGTTCTTCCCCATTTCTCTACCGTCAGCCCACAAACGGTCCGGCGTTCCGATGGTTAGGTCTGGCCTGTTCTCTGGCTCAGCATCATACTCGCTTTTGATGTGCACCCCGGGGAACATCTGGGGATTGCAATAGGTTGTGGGCGTCTCTCTGCCTCTTTGATGGCTGTGCTCAGAGGGCACCAGTGTGCCCTCCGACTTGCAGCTCTGCCCGGGGTAGCTCTCCAAATCAATATGGTGCAGGGCACCATAAGACTCCACCTCCTCCCCAATGCTGCCAAAGCCCTGAGGCTGGTTGGGGATATTGGAGGCCTGGCTGTTCCCCCTGTGCTGAGGCTCACAGAGCGGCCTTCCCCTGTTACCCAAAGTCCTTGGCATCCTGATGGGAACGTTACTGAGCCTCTGCATGGCTCTCAAGGGCTGTGAGTTTGACGAGTCCCTGGAGTGTTCCGATACCCACAAGTTGTGCGTGATAGAAGCTTTGTGAGCCCTGGAAAATGAGGTGCAGAAATTGAGCGGCTCCTCTTGACCGGCAGCACTTTCACCTTGAATAGGTGTGCACTTTGCTTCCCTCCCTTCGTTCGTGGCTTTTGCCAGCTGCTGACTGAACAGATGTTTTAGTGGTAGGGATGTTTCACTGCAGTCACTGTATGGCAGACCAACACCGGTGCCGGTTAATCGATCTTCCCTGAACACTTTTCTCGTATTCTCTCTTTCTTCAGTTTCCTCTATCTGTCTGTGAAAATAGGATCAATGAAAAACAATATAATGTACACAAGTCCTCGATAAAAAGGTGGAGAATAAGTCACAATAGCACTTCAGGTTGAGAGCAATCCCAGCTAGTGAACTTATCATTGGATTTATTACTGTCCTCCGGGGTGGAGGGGGAAGGTAAGCGGCGTCTCCTTGTAGCTGAACTGGTTCTAAGCTGACGTCCTTGGTGAAGGAATGTTGGAATCGAGCCAGCCCTCTGTGATGGTCTCAGGTAACCCAGTTCCTGAACCAGGCAAGTCTGCAGTACTCCTGGGCACTGCTGATGACAGCACAACCAGCCTGGCTCATGAGCATGAGGGGCGAGACAGACACTGGGGGGCAGGGATACTTCTCACTCAGCTCCTGTTAACCGTGCACGATAGAGCCCTAACTCGTAGAGCTGGACTAATTATGTCTGGTTAGATACTCTTAATCATGGTGATGGGTTTTGGCATGTATCAGATACTAACGTGAGTGTATGTTTATTGCGTGGAGCAGAAAAGAACACTGCCATTCACCTGGCTAGTCCCAAAGTATCCTCCATCCCTCGTACCCTTCAACAGACCATGTGGGCGCTAATGCAATTATTTAACGCAGTGAGGGAACCCTTTACCATGTGTGTCAAGAGTGTGACTGAGAGGAGCTAAAGATGTGGGTGACACTGGCAGAACCAGCATTTATTGTCCTCAGAAGGTGGCTATTACTCCCTGAAAAGGGATCCGCCAATCGACTAACAACCAGGTTCCTATTTACTACTAGGACTTCTGGTCCAATAGGTCATATTCTTCCCCTCCCATCTCTCCTCACACAGAATGATGGTTTGATGCATTTAAGCCATTTGCAAAAATCAATGGAAATACTATCAGTGCAGCAAACAGAGTTACTGGCATACTGCATGCATCTCCATGCCTGTGGATTGCCTCCAACAGCCAACACTAATATGGACTCACATCGCCATCTCAGGGGGAAAAGGAAGTGACCAGAGCACAAAGCAATCTTCCCTGAAACCTCCTACCCACTTTTATAACTACACTTTTATACCTACGCAATCTAGGCGTCAGGTTCGACCCCCAATTATCCTTCCTCCCCCACATCCGGTCCCTCACCAGCACCGCCTTCTTCCACCTCTGACGCATTGCCCGTCTCCGCCAATACCTCTCCCCAAAAGCCGCTGAAACCCTGGTCCATGCCTTTATCACCTCTCGGCTGGACTACTCTAATGCCCTCCTCGCCAGTCTCCCATCCACTACCATCCATAAAATCCAAATCATTCAAAACTCTGCCGCCCGCAATCTTATCCGCACAAAACTCCGCTCACCGATCACCCCAGTCCTTGCCAGACTGTACTGGCTGCTTGTCCCAGAGAGGATCAATTTCAAAATCCTCACCCTTGTATTCAAGTCCCTGCACTTCTCTGCACCCCACTACCTCTCTGACCTCCTCTCTCCTCAAAACAGTACCCATTGCCTTCGTTCCTCCAGGTCTGGCCTCCTCCTCGTCCCCCGAGTCCTCCGCTCCACCCTTGGTGGCCGTGCCTTCAGCCACTATGCCCTGAGGTTCTGTAACTGCCTTCCTCACTCCCTTTGTCTCGCTCCCTCCCTTCCCATTTTCAGGTCTCTGCTGAAGACCTTTCTTTTCGAAGGCACCTTTGATCACCTTCCTCCCCATTCCCCTGGCTCGGCCCCCGGATCCGTTACTGTAAAGCGCTCTGGGACGCCCTCCGGCGTGGAGGGCACTATATAAATCCAAGTTGTTGTTATTGTTGTATAACAGGCACCTCTTAATTTCTCTCCGACCATAGTATCAGCTGCAAGTTTCACTTACCAAAGACTAGCAAATGGAAAAATGTAAGTGCAAAGAGAGAAAAAAAGAGTTTAAACCACAGAGGAGTTCCTTAATGGAACATCTTCATTGAACAGATTAACACAATTTTCTTCTTGATGGTTTGCAGTGGAAGCCGTGCTGCAATCCTCTGAGAGACACGCAGCACTGCAGGGAGCAGAATGGGTTTGTGGTGTTACTTCTCTGCTTCGCACGCACTCCTCTCACTTAACCAGCCTGTGTTAACCATTCATTCACCAAAAAGAACATCGAAGGCCTGAAATTTCCAACGAGTCTTAGGTTACTCGCCTCGGAACTAACCAGAGGAATGCACTTCTAAGCAGCAGTGGAGGACATCATTGCTATAAATAGGGATTAGATGTGTCTGTTGGGGCGGGGATGCGTGGGGGGGGGGGGGGGAGAGGAAAATTGCAAAGACATAAAAAGGGCCAAAATCCAGCACTAATCATAAATAATAATGGAGCAGAGCCACTGAGAGAAACAGAGAGATTATGTGTACACTGGTGAGCTGCTTTGTATTTTCACAAACCAGAGTAGGGAAGTAATCTCTAAGTTGTCGGAGATGCCATCTTGCAGATGAGATGTTAAACCAGGTCAAGTGGATGTTAAAGATCCCATGGCACTACTCAAAGCGAGAAGAGAATTTCTCCCAGTGTCCTGGCCAAAAACCCTCCAAATAAAATTGGTCACTCACTTCATAGCTGAGTGTGGGATACTGCTGTGTGCAAACCGGCTGCCACATTCACCTACAAATACACAGTCACTAACTTCACTTTACAATAAATCCTGTGAAGCATTTTGAGACGTAATAATAATAATAATACTTACATTTGATGTAGTGCCTTATCATGTCTTCGGGATGTCTCAAAGCACTTCACAGAATATACTCTAAAGTGTAGTGACTGTATATTTTGTGGGTGATGCTGGCAGGACCAATTGCGCAGAGCAGTGTCCCACAAACAATCATGGACTGAGTGACCAAATAATAATTTTTTGTAAAAAAATGTTTTGAAGGGATTATTACCCCTGGAAGTGCAATCCGCCAATCGACTAACAACTGGGTTCCTACTTACTGCTATGTAAACAGAGGCATTTGAAGTAAGGAAACTTGCCCAACAAGGAAACCAGCCCAACATGGGAATCGAACACAGGTCCTCTCGCTTGCAAGGTGAGTGCTCTAATCACTAAGCTATAGGACATCATCCCAACATGAAAAGCACTGCTTCAAATGGAAGGATTATTATTGTTAATGATAAAAAAAAGTATTTAGATGGCGAGCACTATTTCTCAGGCCTCCTATGAATCCATACTGCTGTTCTCCATCAATTAATGTATCTGGTTGTTAGTTAATTGACAGATTGCTTTTCCGGAGGTAATAATCCCTCCAAAATAATAATAATTTGGTCACTCAATCCATGACTGTTTGTGGGACACTTTTGTGTGCAATTGGCTGACGGGTTTCGCCCACAAAATATACAGTCACTACACTTTACAGTATATACTGTGAATTGCTTTGAGACGTCTTGAAGATGTGATATGGCGCTATATCAAATGCAAGGATTATTATTATTATAAGACTTTAGCTACAAGTTGAAAACGCGTTTATAAAATTGGCAAAGCCACTGAGTTTAAGTAGCCCAAGTGCTCACCGTCATCCACCATTTCTAAAACTGTAGTATTTTGCATCAACAAGAGGAGCCTCGTCCTCAGAACAGTGCAGGTATTATGAACCACACACTGTCCATTTGCACATTCACCCTCTGATGAATGGTCAGGAACTGTTCAAACTCCTTTTGTGCTGAAATATGGATGAACTATCACACATTTCCCGAAAGAGAAACCCTTTCAACTTCTTGATAATTAAAAAGGGAACTTACTTGAGGTCTTCTGGTAGCACAGGGGTGTAGTCCGGCCACTCGTTTCTACAGAGCAGACGGCCATTCGCTTGAAGCCAAACCCACTGGCCGTCCTTTGTGAGCACTCGGAAGACTGTAAGCCCATTCTCTCCACTCTTCACCACTAAGGAGATATGAAAGCGACTTCTCAATGCTTGAATCAGGCCCACTTTTGTGTTCCCTTGTGTACATTGCTCCTTTATTGAGAAGAGTCCAGTAATGGTCTACTACTGTATCCATTAGTTTTAACATGAAAAATGGGCGAATGGGCTATTTTGTTGATCAGCAAAGAGTGAGGATATATTCACATGAATATAGTCTAGTGCTTGCAAAGTATGGCAGGAGCTTGCTATTTTTGATATCAGACTTTGACTCCCCTACATTGATACCTCATTACAGAAAAATGTTTTTCTCCCTTATCTCTACAGTCCTGTTACTGCCTCCTCCTCCAAACAGTAACTACCCCCTTCCTCCCCCAGAAGCATATTGTAAACAAGATTGGTCTGGATGAAGAAGGCCCTTTCTGCCCATCTGATCTCATCCATGCAGAATACCCACCCTGCCATTCCCCCATCACCTCATCAAGCTGATTTTAAATGAGTCTAGTGTTCTGGCCTCAACCACCCTTCCTGTCGACCTGTTGATAATTACCACCTGAAGAGAGAAAATCTTCCTGATGTCTGTCCTGGAGTTGCCCTTTGCAATTCTAAACCTATGGCATCTTGTTCTATTGTCTTGGTGCCTCCTAAAGTCTAGTTCTGGGTTTGCTTTTTCAGTCTCTCCTGGGCTAATACTGGGGTCTAGCATCGTGGCTTGCATCCTTAATTATTTAAGCGACAACCTTCCCGTTTCAGCCATCTGGCCAGGGAGTGTCAGCTATCCAGGGGGGAGAAAGTGGTAGCAACAGGCAAGATGTGCAGGTGTATATTGTGAGGTGGTTAGATTGGGAGGAAGAATTCTCCAGGAGTGAACTTGATAGACCTTTGAACTTTTCTTCAATCATCTAGGTCTAGGAATCTATGTATGTATCTCTGGGACTGGTGCAGAGACCTAAGGGAACGTAGACTGAAAAACTAGCTAAGCATGAACACAATACTGCTGGGCCAGGGAAAGGCAGGGATTCTATATTTTATGACTATTCAGTGATCCCTGTTGTTAAGTGCATGGGAGGACATTGAGCCTGGTGGTAATGCTCTATCTGGTCTCACACACAGAGAATGACGAGTTATGTGAGGTACCATGGAGCGCCCAGCCACCACAGAACTATGCCTAGCATGAATCATGACTTCAGGACAATAGGACAGAAGAAGCACGTACGGAGAAATAAAAATTCAGCTCATTTGTGTCTCTCTCTCTCTCTCTCTCTCTCTACAGACGCACAACTACAGGAAACGCCATCATTGACAGGGATGCAAAGAGTGCAACTCACTTCTGATGTGGTTCTCAGCACAATACAGCATGTCTGCAAAGTGGAGGTAGTGGCAGCCAGACCTTGTCCTCAGCTCATCTTCAGACAACCCAGCAGCTGCTTTGTCCCTGGATATGAAAACAAACAGGGTCAGTGCTCCAGAAAATCACTCAACAGAGTCACTGGGTAAATGATTCACGAGAAGCATTTGTTCCTGGGTGCTGGTGGCTGGCTGGGTTTAAGCAGAGATGTTCTAATTCAGTCATTCAGTCATTGGGAAGCAGTTGTTTGTTACAAACTGCAGAAAAAAAACACTTCCAAATAAGACTTAAGTTGAGAATTTTCCAAGAATTCTGCACAATCTCAAATTGAGGGTATAATTCTCTCACAGATTAAGAATTGAGGGAATTTCAGACCTCAGGTGCGATGCTTACAAGTGCATTTTTCACAAGATCACAAGATTGGTCTGGATGAAACCTGTTCACATCAGTCCAGAACACCCACCCTACAGCATCACCTGCTTTTTAAATAAGTCCAGTGTCCCGGTCTTTTCCATCTGAGTCATCTTCTCTCAAAACTGAGATTTTACAGCATTTTATTTCCCACAATCTCATTCTTGAGTTGTTGGGATATGGAATGCTCTGTCACGTAAGGGGTAGAGTCAGAGTCCATTGTGGATTTCAAGAGGGAAAGCAGACAGGGATGATGGAGGCTTGAACTGATATGGGGATAGGGTGGGGCAGTGCGATTGAATAAAACAGCTTGCTCTGAGAGCAGGTGCAGACTTGACGGGTCAAATGCCCTCTTTCTACGCTGTACATTTTAACGTTTCTTTGGAAGTGGAGAGATAAAATGGTCATCACAAACCCTCAACACCACTGAGGAATTATTGACTTAAAGGGATTGTGGCTAAAAGAAGAAAAGTGAAAGCTGTGGTGGAGAGAGGCATTTTCAGCCAACTTCCACAGATAATAACACACCTCCTGGAATTGAAGACACAGCTCACTGAACAATCACTTCCTCTTTACTTCTCTCTCTCCTCATTTTTCATTCTACTGGGACACAGCTTCACAGGTGCAGGTTGGCCTCCAATACTTTTCCTGAAGTAACCAGATGTGAGCCCTGACAGTGAGAGTTGGCAGTTATTCTACCGGTGGGTGGGGGCATTCAGAGCCAAGCCCAACTTTGTCCTCACTCAGGGTCAACATGAACACCTACCAGCAGGGACTTCTAGTGAGCGATCCAGAGAAGAAAGAAAGCCTGGCTGATATTTCCCTCCTTAATATTCAGGCAATAATTGAAATACCCCACTTACTGCTGGAGCTGAGATAGTTAATTCAGCATAGACTGGGATTTGAACCTGTAGTTTATTGATCTGTGTGGCCTTAGTGCTGAATCAGGTGATGCCGTCATTCACTGATCATTGGGGATTCCCCTCTAAGGAGTATCTATTGAGCTTCAGGTCTCTTAATTCCTGTGTCAACCTAAAATAGTGTTTGTTTAATATGTGTTTACATGGAGTGTCTCCAATTTCCACTAGATGGCGATGGTGGATCTGGTGATTCATTCAATGCAACAATTTTGCAGGTGAGAATCCTTTTTAGAAATGAATCCTACAATAATCCATACTAATACTATTTAGTATTAAATTTACGTAAAGCAATGTCAAAAAGATAGCCATGATGTGAATAAACAATTTTATCTGGGGAATTGTAGAGCAGAAACCCTTTTTGCTTTCAAATAATGCCATGGGATCTTTAACATCTATCTGAACATACAGATGGGACTCTAGTTTGAAGGATCCAAAAGATAGTACCTCTGACAATGTAGCGCACCCCAAGGACTGTATTGGTGTCAACCAGTCCCATGAGTTCATGGGACTTGAACCCACAAACATCTGACTTAGAGGCGAGAATCCTACCAAATGAACTTGGCTGACACCTCTGATTAACCTCTGAACCACGGATATCAGAGTCCCAAAATTCACGGAAGCTCTTTCTACTGGGCAAACCACCTCAATTCCATCCTGAGTCCAATGTCCAGGTACATGTAGTATACAAGGAGTAACCAACCTGTCCACGGATCCTGGAGCGTCAATAGGTTGGTTATTATAACAGTTTGGGGAATGCTGGGATAATGGAATCAACATAGCATAATCTTACAGAAAAAATAGAACAGCAACAACAACTTGCATTTATAAAGCATTTTATCTAGTACAGGCAATCGCCCTTTACGTGGGGTAGCATGTTAGAGTACTTGAGCATTCTATTGATGCTAAAGGTATCAGCCATAGAAAGGTGGAATTATTGGGTCATTTTTGCAGTGGGAGAAGGGTATCTTTTACTTCGTGCGTAAAGTAATGCTGGTGTGAATTATCAGCACACCACAACAGATAAGTGTGTTCTTCCTTCTGAGGTTCTGTCACCCACCACTTCAAGTGATTATTATTTTGTAAATTTTAAGCTCTGCGATTTTTAAAAAATATTTCTTTCCCAGCATTGCAGGTCCAAGGCACTCTCCTCGACTAAAATTATCATTTTATTTAACGTATTTATTTATTTAATTAAGGAATATCCAAAAGGTTACCCCCCGGGAAAGATTTAACACATGGATATTACGGGACATTTGAGAGGTATGACAGGGAATGAGAATGATCTCTTCCTCATTTTTCCTGTCAGTGGTCCAGGCCACAAAACAAATGCTACCTCCTCCTCGAGAAGTATTAACATTGGACTCACAGTTGTGGGATTCATTTTTAACAGGATTCCTTATTAAGGTCTGCAGGAGCTGGTTGCTGCTCCACAGGACACCGACATTGAATTAACCCACCTTGTAACAAAATAACATAATAACAGGGTTCTACTGTATTTGCTAAACTAGACAAAATACCACAAAAGTCATCAAGATAGTATTTTATTGCAACCTGAGGAATCCAGTAATATATGATATTCTATTAATAGTAACCGTGAGAGCCAAACGAATAATCCCAGTGACCTGTTGGGGGCAACATTGATGGGCGATAATGGATTCCAAATATTTCTCAAATTGGCCAAGATCAGTGCCTGCTGAAAATACCTGACATTTCTGAAAGTTCTAGATAATTATTCAAATCTGAAGCTAACAAGATGGGGTCAAAACTGCAGTGTTCGTAAACACATTCTGTTCCTTATTGAAGGAATGTCATAAAAGACTGTTTTGAAATTCCCCCATTCTGAATAATGAACAGAGCCCAAACCCAACTGAAATGCCTTGGACGTGGCCACATTAACACATTTAGTAAGAATCAGTTTCAAGCATTGGAAATGACTTTGGGTCACTTACTTTGCATCGAGTGTCATGGAGCTGAGATCCAGTTTGTTGGCCCTGAGAAGTACACTCTTCAGTTTCATTTCGGTGATGGAAGGGAGCAGCACAGGAACTGCGATGCAGAAGAGCCCTAACTGGGGGGGCAGAGCAGTGCCCGACAGAGTCCTCCTGTTCTGCCCGTGGACGTACTTCAGTTTGCCTTGGAACTGCATCGTCTGACAGAGGGAGACAAAGACAGGAAACTTCAAATAAAGTACGACAAATGGTCTCTCATTTTGAAAAAAAACCCCAAGACATCTGCAGCTGTTGTTATTCACCCAAATTAAATATTTACTACTACGTGGGTCACTGTTTCTCACGTTCTCATGAGTTAGCATCACCTGAGATATCTGAACCAATATGGATCTACCAGGCAGGGTTTAATGCTCCTCTGGGTTTTTCATATAAAGTTGAGGGGGGACGGAAATTGGCCTCATTCATTGTTTCCCACACTGATATCCACAGTGGGGGAAATAATTGAATGCTCATTGATAAAAAGTTCAGACAATATAAACAACAAGCAACATAGATTTAGAAGCAATAGTTCATTCATACCTCACAAATCCATCAGAAATCTTTGAATCCTTTATTGCTGGGTAAGGGCTATAAGCTGAGCACTGTGTCCTGTATTTTCGGAAAGTATTACACTTACTGGAGTTCTACTTCTGATACTTCAAGAAGGTACAAAAACTTATGAAATTAATAACAAATGAACTAGCTGGGCTAAATATTGGCTTAAAAAAAGGGCGTTCATTTTAGTACTTGGAAAAATACTCTGTTTGTAAGTGTAACAAGCATTCTTAGAGAAGTGAGTTTATCCCATGTCCCATGCCAATAATTCTCCAGATAAAATTGATCATTCAATTCATGACTGTTTGTGGCATTTATGGGACTTTGCTGGGTACATATTGGTTGCCACACTCACCAACAAATACACAGTCACTACACTTTATAGTATATCCTGTAAAGTGTTTTAAGGTGTTTTGATGATGTGATAAAGCACTTCACCGGTGAAAAGACAATTGAAGGGAACTGTGATTCCCAGGAGCGGAAATTTCATTTGGATGTAGACTTACATTAGCTTCTTGGCATTTCAAAGCACATGGAATTTGGCAAATTCTTAAATTCAGACTTAATTTTGAAACCGGTTTTCTGTAGGTTCTTTTAAGGTTTCAAAATTAAAATTGAATGTTTGCCAAATGCTGCACTTTTGAAATGCTAAGAAAATAGTGTACGTTTTTATCCAGATGGAGATCTACCTGTCTGCTGTTCAGGTGGATGTTAAAGATCCCATGGCACTATTTGGAAAGAGAAGAGAGTTTCTCTCAGTGTCCTTGCCAAAAAATCCCCTAATCAAAATTGATCATTCATCTCCTGATGTTTTTGGAACGATGCTGTGTACAAATTGGTCATCCTGTTCGTCTACAAATACATAGTCATTACACTTAACAGTAATTACTGTGAAATGCATTAAGCCTATTATCAAATGCAAGGCTATTATTATTCAGATCCTAATTCAGTTACTGAGCCATTCTGCAAAATGTCATTGTATGAATGTGTTCCCTATCTCTTTCTATGGTTACTTTTAGCAACTGTCTGCCGTTTTATCATTATCTAGTACAAGCAATCGCACGGAATAATATCAGTCATGCCACAGGAATGTCTGGAATCTGACTGGACTCAATTAACATCTCTTTGCACCACACTTACTGGGAGCGAATCAATTGGCAGCCCGAAGAGCTGGGAAACAAAGGAAGTGAGAGCCGGAGAAGTGGCAGAAAACAATTCACTGAAACTGCTGAAAAACCACCCACAGCGCTCTTCCAGCATCACTCGCCAGCCCTCAATTCAGTCCATGATTAGATGTAGCCCCAACAAAAGAGCAGCCTTTAATATACTCTCTCTCATGTAACCACAGCTAAACTGAATTATGTGGATATGTTTTTCATTTTTCTTTGGATGTAATTTTTTTTCATGGGGCATTATCTCCACTCGTCTTCAGCGCCAAACGCTCTTCAAAACGCTGTGGTGAAACCTGCAGTGTTCCTAAACACGTTCCGCTCCTTATTTTAGACCACGGCGGTAAAATGATTTGGTTACACTTCCCCCTCACCCAACTTCTGAATAATGGTAGTGCCCAAAACCCGGTTGAAACTCCTCGGCGCTTTGTACGGATCACTTTGGAACGGCAATAAAAATAGGCTTCCTTTCTGATCTACTTCCATGAATTCTGCGTCCGTGTCTTAATCACGGAGAGACTGCTTCCCATGGTCGCAAAATGCAATCAAGGCTTCTCTGAAATTTTCAGGCTCGCTTAATACGCTTAATAATAAACCATACTTAGTGAGAATTTTGGGAAGATATGCACAGTTAGGACACGCTAAGCAGTTATTGATTATTTCCATTGTCTAAGAGTCAGTGACGAGAAAGTTCAAATTTATGATGTATCACCACAAAAAAATTAAAGGGGAGGTTGAAAAAAAAACACAGAAGGTAGTTAGAATATGGAATTCTCTGCCACGAAAGAGGGAATTAGATAGATGCTTAAAGAGGAGGAATATTGAGTTACAGTGGAGCGAGCAGAAGAGTGGAGAGAAACAGAAGCTCGGGCTTGATGGGTTGAATGGTCTGTTTCCCCGCTGTTTCACTCTTTACCATTTGATGAATTATTCTCTTAAAATACTCTTAAAATACTTAAAATACTTAAAATACTCTTAAAATAAAATACTCTTAAAATACTCTTCACCGTTTGCTTAAAAACAGCCTGTAAGACTTTTATTTTGAAGAGGACTTGTAAACTAACCTCGTAACATGTATAAGGTGCACCAACAAAGATACCAGTTTATCTGGATGTCATGAGTACACCTATTAATATCACAAGTGTTTGTCTACACAACCAATCATTTAACTTGACAGCAGTTGTCTGTGGAGAGATTTGAGATGTTTGGACATGATAAAGCACTTCAAACAATACACCTCAAACAATAACCTTCCTAATCGGTTTAAATGACTTGAAACTCTTTGTGAAGTACCAGGTTTTAGAGTGAGACTGCCAGAGTTCTAGCCCACGGCGGATTGACTCAGTACTGCCAGATTCAGAGCCAAGAACAGATTTCATTTAGTTTTGTGCAAACAAGCGGCTGATGCAGAATATTACCAGACAGCCAGAACTGCTCATAATCATGTAGCCTCCTGAAATACTCTGGCTGAACTGACCTAACATTCAGTCTCATCGTGTGCACTGAAATATTTCCCTTAGCATAAAAGTGAAAAGTTTAGCACAAAAATTCAGCAAGATTTGCAAGTTCATATTTTTCAACCTAGATTTTTTTTTGAACCACATTGTGAAACAACTGGAGTACATACTGTATGAAGTTCGCTTGAGTTATCTTTGTGCCTGAAATTTGCTCATTGACATTTTTTCACAACGTAGCAATATTATTTACCATAAGTTTATTTTTTAAGTCTATGTATCTGCCCCCACTCTCTGGAACGCCAACCTAGAGTCCCTTCGCCTCGCCCCTTCACTCTCCTCCTTCAAGGTCTATCTCAAGACCTTCCTCTTTCATTGCACCTTCAGACATCTCCCCCACCCCACCCTCATCCCCTTGGCCCCCAACCCTCCTGAATTTAACCCAGGTAAAATCCCCCGAACTATCATTTTGGAATGTCCTCCCAATGTGAAAGGTGCTATATGAATGCAATTTGTTGTGGTTGTTATATGTTAATTTGGTGAATTCACAGCAAATGGTGTCTACAAAGTTGTCCTTGTGAGCTGCTTATGAACAGTGAGGGAGGTATACTGTATTACAGACTAGGTGTTTTCGGAAATGTTGGGAGTATGTTAGCAAGCAAGCGAGACACCATATGTGTTAAATCAGAGGTTGTTATATATTGGTACAGTGGAATTCGTGTTTGATATACAGTGGAACCCCATTGTAAAACTCTGGGATATCCTCCCATTCTGTAAAGGTCTTTGGGATATCAGAAGATTTCCCTGTAAAGTGTAGTGATTGGGCACACAGCAATGTCCCACACATAGCCATGAAACGAATGGCCAATGTTTCAAGAAGTCTGAAACTCATGGAATTAATAGCAGATTAGCTAGATAGATTTAAAACGGGCTTAAAAGCAAAAAATAACTTGCATTTTGCCACATCAGAAAGTAATTCACAGGTAGTGATTATTTTTACAGGCAAACACAGCAGCCGTTTGCTCCAACGATGGTCCATGCACGGCTGTGGGGTGAATGATGAACAATTTCAGAGGATTGCTGGCTAAGACATTGGTAGAAATTCTGTTTTCAAATGGTGTCATGAGATCTTTAATATCCACCTAAAGAACGGTCAGATGAGATTTTGTTTTAAAGGCTCACCCAAAGAATAGCACCTCTGATAATGCAGCCCCACTCCCCCCTCCTTCCCCACCCCCCCCAACTGCATTCAATTCTCAGCCTAGACACATGGAACTGATGCAATGTAGCATATCAAGAACTTTACAGTGAGAGGTGTTCGATATGAATGCACATCAAAGAAAACATACCGGATGACGGAACTAAATTACTAAATTCACAACTTCAAACCATTAGTGGATAACAACAGTCTCCTATTTGCGAATGCTTTCCTTCAGTGGCATTACGTACCAGGAATCCTGATGTGCTGTCTAGCAGGCAACGCACTCGGCTGATAAAGCAGCGGTTCAAGAAAGGAGAAAATTCTGGCGGCAGAGAGCTGGGGTCCTGAACCTTCATACAGCTCAGATAGTCATCATCTGGAATAGATCAAAGACAGCTTCAGGATTACAAGGAGAGCACCACAAGATCCAGGAACAGTGATCAAATGCACACATCCCACATTCACTCCCACAAAAAATATATAGTCAATTAACTTCACAGTATAATCTATGAAGCGCTTTGAGACGTCTTGAAGAGGTGATAAGGCAGTATATCAAATGCAAGGATTATTATTATTATCACACAGGAAGAGAGGAGGGATGCTCTGAGGGCCTGATCTTCTCAGGTGGTGGGATCCCACACTCTATCAGAAGCTCACTTTGAAGCTATTGAAGCTGGTTATTAATCTTACACACAAATAAGAGTTTAACGCTAATCCAAAAGGCTGGCGTTATAGTGTAAAATGTACCCACTGTGTATGTTGCATCACTCCATGCACTTGTATTGCATGGTTATATTTTTGGTAAGCATGGAGTACATCTGACTGGTTTACAAGTCACATCTCTGTATTTACATAGTGCACGATAGTGTGATTCCACACACGTTTCAGAAAGTATTAAAATGAGCTTTGTGTTAACTGTACCCTGCAGGGACTTTCTTAACTGCCTGATGATTAAAAGAATAGTTCAGGCACAGTGTAGACCTAATGGATCCCAAACATCACGTTATAATGGGCTCCACTGTGTATATAATGATCTTCGCATTGATATAACATTGATGCGTCAAAGTATTTTACGGTAATTACTGTTACAAAAGCTCTATAACGCAATATTGTGGTCTGAAATCCAATGTTTTCAAATGGAATTCCTTATGTAATGAATCTGAGTTGGGACATCTTCCAGCAACCTGGGGGATGTAAAACACATCACAGTAACTCACAGGAACTCCGATTCCAAAGTACAACACACTTGAGAGAATCTGTATGAGTCAGCACAAAGTACTTCTGAATTCAGCTATTATTTTGTTTGAAACTACCGCGTTTGAGCCCCCGCTGGGTGTACACATGCTTATTTTTTTTAACACTTAGCACGGTTCATCACACACTACAGCGTTTCACAAAAGCATCAGAAAAGTTAAGGAAAAGGCCATTCAGGGTCTCCAAAGTTTACCCCTCTGGTACTCAAGCCTTGATCGGGGCATGTAATTGTATTTTCCCAATGTTTTTAACTCCATTACAACAACAACAAATCACTTTTGTACAGCGCATTTCACCTCGCGAGGACGTGAACCTGCTGAGCACATTATTGCATACTTTTATCACTCAGCAATGTCCCAGCTATCAGTAGGAGGGGTATTTGAAAGCACTCACTGTTAACCGTCTGGGTCAGGTGCTCCTGCCCAGAGAGCTGGTGTGGTGGATTCATGGCCCAGTGAAGCTGTCTCTGGAACTCCTGACGGTCATCTATGTGGATGAAGTCAAACACGCTCTGGTGCATCACATCAGTCTGCGAGCGAAAAGGGGAGAGATCAGAGTGAAACCTGTGGCAACCCATCATAATAGGCTCTGTTACATTGGGTAGCATTGTAGATGTAGAATCCTGGCCCCTTTGTGGGGGTCAGACTCCCTTCTCCTCGCCTCCACTGTGATGGCCAATAGAAACCAAAATAGACTTTTTATTGTATATCTCCACAGAATCCCAGTCCTATTTGAGGCTAGCCTTGAGGGCTCAATAGTAAATAAATAATACTATTTCTTGCATTTGTTTTACCACGAAATATCCATTAAATTCACTTTAAAGTATATTCTATGAAGCGCTTTGAGACGTCTTGAAGATGTGATAAAGCGCTATATCAAAGGCATATACCAAATGCAAGGATTATTATTTATTGCTGTAGTGCCTTTCGCCTGGGGGAGAAGGATGTCTCAATGTTGCACTGGGTTCAGCCTAGAGTATACGAGTTCGAAGTCCCGATATGTCAGGCCTGATTCATGGAATCCAAGATGATATCCCAAATCAAACTTCCAGGGGAAGGAGAGGAAGAGGTAAAAGGCTATCTCCATCTAGAGTACATTGATGGGAAAATGATCCACTGTTATATGTCCTCAGCTGATACTTGGCTCAGCTGCTGAATACCACAGTATGATAGTATGACTTATGTATTCGACTATTGTGTGTCTGTTTATCGTGAGCTCAGTACTGTGTAGGATTGCCTGGATTGTTGTTCAGTGCTGTTTGGTGCAGACTGCTTTGAGAACTGCTTTATGTTGTCCAGCAGAATTCACATGCACACACAGTCTGCTGATCCCTAGTCTGATTAATTAGACTTCAGTTTGCAGTAAAATACGCAACAAAAAAAAAATATCTGTTTCCCTTCCAGCCGCCAGCAACACTTTCTGCTGTGGATGACAAACCTTCAGAAATATTTAACCTCTCCACATTTTCCACAGGGGCGGCACGCAATGAGCTGAACACTCACTCTCGCGAAAGAATAACGGAACATTTGTACACCTTGGCACGGTCACTAACATTCAAAATATTTCCCCACATCATCGCAGCAGAAGTATCAAATGTCCATTGTGTATCACGGCTTAGTGAGAGACCCTGAAGTGCTTTTCCTTGCCTGACAATGCCTTTACTTTTATCCTGAGTTTATCCTAATTGTTAATCTAAATTTTAAGACCACGTCTGGAGACGAAGTATTGAAGAGGCTGCTTCCTTCGGGATCAATCCTCGCCAATAGAAACAGGGCTGCATTTGTGAACCTGAAATCCCTGTGTGTGGTGGGAGCCCTTCTTCACTGATAATAATTCTTGCATTTGATAAAACGCCTTGTCACGTCGTTGAGATGTCTCAAAGCACTTCACCGAAAATTGACTATATTTTGTGGTAAAATTTTATTAGGTTATTAGATAGTAATCTAATAAACAATAATAATAGTGTAATAATAATAATCTAATTTTATTATTAGAATTGGATTGAGGGCGGGGGAAGAGGAAAGAAAAGCAGTCCATCCCAAATCTGTCATTAACGATAGGTTGTAGGCAAACCTTTTGACTGTTTTTTGTCCCATTGTGATTCCACGCTTTTTTATGTCCTTCTAGAGATATAGAAGCTGAAGTTTTCCCATATCCAACAGGTACAGCATTGCTGCCCACAGGAGAAGACAGATAACTTCAGATATTTAGACAATGTTTTGTGTGTCCGCTTGTTTCAGTTCGTAAAACTCACGCTCAGAATCAGAAGATTGTGGGGCTTTGAATTCATTTAGTAGGCCAGTGGTGCCCAGAAAAATACATGTTCTTTATTGAATATGTCTTGATTTATGCCGTAAAGTATTCAATCAAGAAACAACTGAAAAGAAACGACTGATTGAACACAGACTTACCTAGACTTGTGCAAACGTTCAGGGAGGCTGCTTCTTGATGGCCCTGTGGGCCATTTCCAGCCCAGGGGCCACAGGTCTAAGCTGACACTCCAGGAGTGGACTGCATTGTTAGAAGTGTCATCCTTTGGATGAGACGTTAAACTAAGGCCCCATCTACCTTTTCAGGAGTTAAAGATCCTTTGCCACTATTCGAAAAGAGAAGGGTGTTTCTCCTGGTGTCATGTCCAACAATCCCCCCAGATAAAATTGGTCCTATAGCTGTTTTGAGGTACATTGCTGTGCACAAATTGGCTGCCATGTCCACCTACAAAATACATGCACTGCACTTTACATTACGTGAAGCACTTTGTAATGTCCACCAGACATCAAGTATATGGATTCTTATTATTAATAATAGTGTTTGCCACAGTGCCACAGCCCAACCTCCCCCAAAAGCAAAGTCAACAGTCAGACCTCAAGGAAATTATACTGTTCACTGAAGCAAATGTCGACATACACTGGGCTATTCTATTCAGTTTGGTAAATCTAGCAAATCTGTCTCTCAGAGCGTCTAACAACAACAAAATTACATTTATATAGTGCCTTTCACGTCGGGAGGACATCCCAAGGCGCTGGACAGAAAGAGTTACGGATCCACGCTGGGGGTTGGGATGGGGGGAGGGAGGAAGCAGGTAAGTCGAAAGCACGGTCGAAGAGGAGGGTCTTGAGATGAGTCTTGAAGGAGGCAAGGGAGGGGTCCAAGGCGGACGGACTGTGGGATGGAGTTCCAGAGGGTGGGCGCAGAGTGGCGGAAGGCCCGCCCGCCAATAGTGGGGCGAGCAAGGCGGGGGACGTGAAGTAGGCCGGAGCAGAGGGAGCGAACAGGGTGGTTGGGGCTTAGGAGATTGGAGAGGTAGGGGGCAGCAAGACCGTGGAGGGCTTTGAAGGTGAGGACCAGGATCTTGAACTATATCCTTGTGTGATGGGAAGCCAGTGGAGTTGGGCAAGGATGCGGATGATAGGGTCGTGGAGCCTGGTGCTGGAGAGGACACGGGCTGCAGAGTTCTGGATGATCTGCAGTCTGTGGAGGGAAGAGTTGGAGAGGCCAACAAGCAGTGAGTTTGCGTAGTCGAGCCTCGATGTAATGAAAGCATGTATGAAGGTTTCAGCAGCCTGCAGTGTGAGACGTGAAGGAGCCTAAGAAATTGTCATGCAATTTTATAAATTAAAATTTGTATTTATAATGTTATTTCTTTGCATTACAGTTATTTCTAAGGGTACAGTATAAAACTTAGCCACTGGAGCAGAAAACCCCAGAGAGTGAGGAACGCACCCTTAGCTGAGGCAGGCCTGACAAGTGACAGAAGCTGAACATTTAGAGAAGTGGCTCCTTACCTGATGAAATCCCAGATAGTCAATGATTGTGGGAGACACATAAAATATCATCCCGTCCGCACTCACCACCAGCACAAACCCGTTCAGTGCCTGTGACAAAGAGAAGCCGAGACAATCCCATACGTTAGTTGAATGTTGCATTGAAAATATTTGCAATGTATAGACATTGCTTAAAATCTTAGTGACTTTCAGTAGAAGTCTGTGGCAGCCCAGCAAAGTCAAATAACAAGGGAGATGGTGTTGACTTCTGAAAAATTTGCTCTTGCACATAACTTGGGGGTAATGTTTGCGGGTTTCAAAAGTATGGTTGGTGGACATTATTGCCACCAGGTGGCAGCCCACCCCTTTAATAAAGTGGTTTGTTCCTTTTCAGATTTCCAGGACCCAACATTATTTTTTATTCTTCAATTGGGCAATTTGTTTTGTTATAAACTATAGGCCCTAGAGTGGCTTGGTTGTTTTTTTTGTTAAATATTTATTTTCCACCATTGATCTGCTGAAGAGGGGCAACATTTTTGCTCTCCCCAACCCAAATAAACTAAAGCACTTCACGAGATATACTGTAGAGTGTAGCCAATTTACACTGCAAGCCAATTTACATGCAGGAATGTCCCACAAACAGCCATGAAGTGAATGACCACATTTATTTTGGGGAATTGTTGTCCAGGACACCAGATGAATCTCCCTCTCTTTTGGAATAGTGCCACGTGATCTTTATAATCAACCTGAGCAGGCAGATGGAGTCTCGGTTTATCATGTTATCCGAAGGACGGCACCTTTAACAGTGCAGCCATTCCCCAGCACTGAATAGGAATGTCAACCTAGACTATGGGTTCACCCCACGACTTTTTGATTCAGAACCGATGGTGCTACCGAAGTTATAATCCTTGCATTTGTTGTAGAGCCTTATATCTCAAGCGTTTCACAAGATTTCCCTCCACCACATAATAATAGTAATAATAATAATAAATAATAGTAGATGACTTATAAAGGCATCATGGATCATTGCTGTTGTTCAGCAGGGATAACAAAATCTTGGCAAATAGTGAGCAGCCCACCTGGGGTCAGCCGTCAGGAACTCTACATTCAGACTTATACTTCTCATTGTTTTTATTCTCCGCTTCCCACCATGGTGTGTTCCCCACCCCACCCACATCCATCATGTTCTCTGCCTCATTGTTCCAGGGATAGACTAGACTACGCTCTGTGTGACCAAACAGTACTCAGTGGAATTGGTAGGAAGATTGGTGCTTTTGTTTTAAGAGCATGGAAATGAAATTTCCAGGCACTGGAAACCATCAAATTTAACAGTGCCTTTCCAGATACCAGCCTAAAATTTGCAGCAAATGTTGCACTGAAGGTTAACCACCACTGCAGCATCCAAGAAGAAAAGCCGTAGCCTGTCAATGACTGAAACTCATTATTGCCTGTTTGGGATGTGAAACGGAGGGTTGGAACCATTGCCCAGAGGTTGGCTGCCTCCAGTCCCAAACTGATTATTGTGGACTTGTTTTACCACCAGGTTTAATCACATTTTCTGTCCAGACAATAAAATGCTCCTTGATTAACTTTATTGTTGAAGAACAGAACAGAATGTGTTGAAGAATAATGGTACTTTCCCCTCTGTATACACAAAATATTTTGCCCACAAAATATAGTCAATTCACTTTACAGTATGTTCTGCAAAGCCGTTTGAGACTTCGCGAAGATTTACTTAAAGTGTGGTAACTGTGATTTGTTGAGGCAAACACCTACGAAAGGTGAGAGACAGAAAGAAACTGAAAGAGAACAAGGGGCTAGACAGCAAAAATTGTGCAAAGGAATAGTACCAGAATGACAGATATTCTCTCTGTGGGTTGAGGCTTTCTGTGCGCTGTAGATAAAGAATCTAAGTTTCTTTGTCACTTGTGATTACAAGTTTGGCATTTCTACAGTTTTGTGGATGGGGCAGGTTGGGCAGTCAGGAATTCTCGAAGTTGGAATTCAGGAAGTCATTTCTGGAAGTATAGCACAAGTCCATGATAGTTCAAAGAAGGCAGAGTATTTTTCAATGCCATTATAACCACTTCTGGATTGGTGGATCGGGGTGGGTGGATGACAGTGTAATCCCTTCAAACAATTCATAGGAACCATCATTAGTTTAAAGCAAAACACTTCTATTAGAAGGGGCAACTGGTGCACAGATATCAATAGCTATGCCATTCAACAGAAAACTCAAACATCATATGGCACTGACTTTAATAAAAAGGTCAGAAAACCACATTAAATCATAATTAGAAGTTTCTATTACTCTTTCTGACGTCCTGCAGAAACATTTCAAGCGCTTTGAGACAGCTCAACAACGTGATAAGGTGCTATATCAAATGCAAGGATTATTATTATTATTATTATTATAATGAAATGGACAAATCAATGATGAACAAATATATTTGAAAAGCAGATACGCACAGGTGCGCTTTTGACCCTAGGTAAATAACACTGCAACTGCAACCAGGAAGTAATATAGTATAAAGCTATTAATTATTAAAAAAACAGCTGGTACAGTAGCTACTAATAAAATTAGCAATCAAGTAATAAACAACCTTCCTGATGAATGCAGATGATTTCCACCTACGTTCAATGAACAAAGTACTTCCAGTATGCCCTTTGCATATGACACATAACATGATATCTCAACTCTGAATCAGAACATTGTCAGTTTAATCCTGTTTCAGGATTAAACTGTCTAAGCTGAAACTCAAGAGGTGCCATCCTTCAGATGAGATATTAAACCGAGGTCCTGTCTGCCTTTCAAGTGGACATTAAAAGATCCCAAGGCATAATTTGGAGTCCTGTAACTCAGTGATTAGAGCACTCGCCTCACAAGTGAGACCCCTGGGTTCAATTCCCGGCAGGCCGAAACGGGCAAGGTCTCTATTTACTTAGCAGTAAGTAGGAACCCAATTGTTAGTCGATTGGTTGATCAATTTCCCTGGGTAATAATTGCTTTAAAAAAAATAATAAATTGGTCACTCCATTCACGAGTGTTTGTGGACACTGCTGTGCGCAATTGGCTGCCACGTTTCGATTGCTGCAAAAATATAGTCAATTCACTTTACAGTATATTCTGTGAAGTGCTTTGAGACGTCTCAAAGACATGATAAGGTGCTATTATATAAGGGATTATTAAGGATTGCTATTATGTTAGAATTTGAAAAGAGAAGGGAGTTTCTCCCGGTGTCCTGATCAGCAATCCCCCAAATAAAATTGGTGGTCACTCTGTGACTACTTGTGGGACATTGGTCTGCGAGGATTAAATGGCACGTTTACCTACAAAATACAGTCACCATGTTTTACAGTAAATTCTGTAAAATGCTTTGAGTGAAACTTGATGGAACCAGTGGAACCTGATCTTTTAAGCATTCCGAGACACTAGCCCACATGAAGTTCGCTTTATAAATGCAAGATGTTGTTGTTGAGACCTCCTCCTGACATGAAAGGTGCTAGAGGATTATTATTATCTTATGGTTACTGAGTGCTGCTCAAGGCAACTGCAAATATCTCCTGAGACTGAAAATTGCCAATGAGGTTGAAAGCACAAGAATACTTAAAAGGGAATTGGAGAATCGTTTGAAGAGAAATGATATAAAAGGGAACAAGGAAAGAGCAGGGAATTGTGATTAGAGTGGATGGCTTCGTTGGAGGAACTCACTTCATGGGGCCAAATGGCCTCCTTCTCTGCAGTAATGTTCATGATTGTAAAAGCTGATCCACACTGGAGTATGCAAAACACTTCTCTAAACTCCACAATAAATATTCTAAACAATAAGTGATGCCCTTGGATGATCGTTTGTATTTAGCTAAAAGGAAGACAGGTCTACCCATCAGCTGGCATTTTGTGCTTCGGAAATTGATACGGAAGTGGAACCTGATCTTTTTCTCACCCAATCCTTACATGCATGCTCAAAAATATGTGCATACATTACAGCACTGGGTTTTCAATGGCAAACTGTGTGGTTTTAACTGGTTCTGCCATGTTCGCCCACAAATATACAGTCAATTTCACTTTACAGTGTGTTCTGTGAAGCGCTTTGGGACATCCTCCTGACGTGAAAAGCGCTATATCAAATGCAAGGATTATTATTTATTATTATTATTAAACTCCAGCAGTCCCCCAATATATGCTCTGGGATCCCCAAAGCTTGGCTCTTACCAATCTGCGCTGAATATTGTCTGTAAACAGTGTTCACCCCTCTGGGAAGAGAGTATGTATTCCATTCCAGACATGGGATTTCAATGTGTAAGTGGGAAGCATGGAACTCCCAGTTTAGTTTGATACTTTTAAACATGGTGATGTGTTTCTGCATGGGTGTGCAAAACCCTTCGACAGTGGTGCTCTGCTTCAGTTCCGAGTTTCACCAATTACATGGGGTCAGTGTGGAGTGCAGAATGGAACAGCAATCGATCATGTGGTGGGTAGTGAATCAGCACGTCCTATCCTCTCCAATTGCGCTGTTTGACGTCGCTGGTAAACCTCTGACCACTGGTCAGTCACCTTCAGTGTCAAGAGGGCAGATCTTGGTCTTCTAGGGTGGAGTGCTGACTCTGTGACACGGGGTGATTGTTAGGTTTGAGCCATCAGCGCCAGTGCCTTGTGCTATGAGTGATTGCTAGTCCAGTCTGCGAAGGGCATTGCGAACATGAAGCCTGGGACCAATTCTGCATGAAGGCTGACAGCGCGGACTTGACAATTGACGATGTGGCCAAGGACTTTCTTCTTCTGTAGCTGAGGTTGTAAAGAAACTGAAGCTACAGCCTGCAAGGCACCCATCTCGGAAGCGGGACCCGGTCAGGGTAACAACAAAGGGAAGTAGAGCCATTAGGTGAAAACTGGAGGCTTGTAAAGCAGTTCTGGAAGCTTCCTCGGAGCAAGCTAGAACTGCAGCAAAGGTAAATTACCACCAAGCAAGGCAAGAAGCTAGGAAAGTCATCAGAGAAATGAAACGGGATCAATGGGCTGCGTCACTCTGAAAGGAGGCACAATTGCACAAGTACGATACGGAATCTTTCTTCCATTGGCTGAAGTCTGTTGACATCCATGGCTGGAGGGGCTCCTCTGGGCCTGTACCAGTGTTGGACAAGTCCAGTGTCTACAACAGACCCATGAGGGTGTCCTTGGGGTCTGGAGGAAACATTACATGGAGTTGGCATCTGACCCAAAGGCTGTAGCAGAGACCTATCTGGATGAAGGCTGGAAGAGCTGGCGGGAGACATGGCCCAGATTGAAGGCCTTAATGACCCAATCCACTGGAAGGAGGTGGACTCCGCATTGCGGTGCCTTGACAATGGCAAAGCAGCTGGTGCGGACGGCATCAGTGCTGAATTCCTGAAAGCTGCTCTGAGGAAGGAGATGGAGAACGGTGAGGATCTTACATGACCAAGCTAGGAACCCTCAACTCACCTTGGAACTGCCCTCCTAGTGCTGATCAACAGGATTCTCTCTGAGGCATGTTCCAGACTGCAATTGTGGTTTTTATCCAGAGGAGGGGAAACTGATAACCACAGAGGGATCTCGCTGCTTTCAGTGGCCTTTAAAGTGGTCACTGCATGTATATCATACACATTGGAGGCTCGTGGTTTGATCAGCAAGGAGCAGACTGGCTTCCTTAATTGTAAGGAATGTGTGGGACAGGTTGTAGCTGTGAATGAGATTGCACGACATCGTGAAGCTGAGAGGAAATCCACTTAACTTGTGTTCATCGACATTGGTAAGGCTTTTGACCTAGTGCCTCATGAGGCCCTAATAATGAAACTGGAAGCGGTGGGAATGCATATAATATAACAATATAAGCTTTGCATTTGAGATAGCGCCTTATCATATCTTCGAGAGGTCTCAAAGCGCTTCAAGCGCTACATGGCCAAATCCTGGATATTATCCAGAATGTGTGCTCCAGTTCCAAGATTGTGTAATGGTTGATAGTGGACACTTGAGCCCATCTCTCTGGAGAAGGGGGTTAAGGCAAAGCTGCCCATTGTCACCCAACCTATTCGATGTGTTCATCAACATTGTGTTGGACAACATCAAGGGGGAAGGACTTGGTATATCTGTTCCAGACCTCTCTGACAGGATTGTGCAGCTTCTGTTCATGGATGATATTGTGTTGCTGGCGGACTCACCTGGGGATCTTCTTCGCTGTACCCGCCATCTTGAACACTGGGCCAACCAGTAGGACATGGTGGTAGATGCCCCCAAGTGCAGAATCATGGTTCTGCATGGCCTAAGAGAAGACATTGAGCAAATTGATTGGAAGATACAAGGGACATTTGTCCCAATTGTTGATTCTTAATGGTGCCTCAGGATCATGGTGGACACCAATTTCAGCCTGGACACTTGTTCCTCAAGAACATCAAGGTGGCTGGCACGTCACAAGCTGTCCTGTAATGGTCTGCCCCCAAGCTGAAGGCAGATGCCTGCCGATAGTGATGAGGAAACTCTGAAGTTTGAGGCGATAGCTGCTGAAAGGTGTTACCTGGAGTCCAAGTTCATGAAGACACGTTTGTAAAATAATAATAATAATCCTTGCATTTGATATAGCGCTTTTCACGTTGGGAGGACGTCCCAAAGCCCTTCACAGAACACACTGTAAAGTGAATTGACTGTATATTTGTGGGCGAACGCGGCAGCCAATTGCGCACAGCAATGTCCCACAAACAGTCGTAGATTGAAAATGACCAATTTATTATTGGTTTTGGTTTTGGAGGGATTATTATTAGGCTCTGTGTGGAGTAAGGAGACTTGCCCAAGGTTTCGCCCTCTGCCTGGAATTGAACTCAGGTCTCTCGCTTGCAAAGCGAGTGCTCTAACCACTGAGCTACAGGACTCCACTTGTAGGTCCAGCGCCTAAAATGTACTTTGATTGTCCTGCAGAGAAGCGAGCAACTGCTGCTTAAACTCCGCACCTCCAATTGGTGGAACCATCGGTCAATAGGAAGAAACATCTGCCCGAGCTGCGGACAGGAAGACGGTGACAAGGTAAGCGAGATCTCCTTGGAGCTGAACCAGCTCCAACGTGACATGCCCGACCACGGAATGTTGGAATCGAGTCAGCCCTCTGTGGCGGTCTCTGTGGTCCGGTTCCTGAGCCAAGAGAGTCTGCAGTATTTCAGGGCACTGCTGATGACAGCACAGCCAAACTGGCTCATCGGAAGGACCTGGAAGGGCAGACCAGTCACTGGGGGCAGGGAGTCATTCCCACTCAACTGCTGTCAACTCTACAAGCCAAAGCCCTAACAGGTGCGCGCGGTGGTTCTCGCAGTGGGAAAGCGTCCCAGACAGCAATATCAATGGCAAACTCTGCAGGTTTAGCTGGTTAGACTCCACCAGTACCCCAACGCACACTCTGGGGTCCCCAAGCCTTGGTTCTTACCAACCTGCACCTAATACTTTCCGGAATTAGGTAAGCGGGATGTGTCCCTCCAGGGAGAGAGTGCACATACCATTCCAACAATCTATCTCTGGGATTTCCACGTGTAGATGGGATGCGTGCAATCTCAGCTAGGTTTGGATACTCTTGAGCGCGGTGATGGGTTTACACTTGTGTCAGACAACAAAACATCACATACCCAGCTGACTAAAGAAAACATTGGAGAGCAATCAGGAGCTGATTATTCCCCTCCGTAGCCTTCGGCACTGGAGTCAATTGTAGCAGTTCTACAACCCTTCCAGCTCTCCCCTACAGAGATCAGTTGACACAGCACAGAGCAGGGATAAGAGGTGGCATATTTTGCTCTGGACAGCTCACACCACACTACATGCTGCATTTGACCCTCTGAGCCACCGAGACTGCCTGCCGCACCTGGCATTTGTGTGGGAATAAAAAAAACAATTGAATTTGAATCAAAGCAAATAACACTGGGCATTTCCCGAACCTTGAAGATTAAAGTGTGCAATGTGCGAAATCTGTTTACTTTGACAATCAACAAATGGGGTGGAAAAAAATCTCTTAGCGAATAGCAGGAAAACACAGATGGATGCTTCCTGAGCTAGGGTGCCTCTGACAGAACATGAGAATTTTCTCTCTTGCTCTCTCTCTCTCTCTCTCTTTATCCAGACGACCAGTCAGGAATTCAAAGTTGTTTTGGCAGGGTCACGGTATATTAAAGACGAACTGTTCCAAACTGCATTTCTCTTATTAGCCTTCCTTTGAATAAAGGTGGGGGGTTGTGGGGAGGAATAATTGGCATCACTATCCCCCGAGGAACAGTTGCCATGGCAATACTGGCACAACTGCAAAGGCCTCCAGCTATTCCATGCTGTAAACTGCTTTTAAGTCACGCAATTTGGGCACCGAATTTCCAGGGTCAATTGGCTTCTGATTTATCTGGAATTGCTTCACTTTAGATACTGACGTGCGAGTCCGTCGACCATCAATGATTGAATAAGTCAGCTTGTTGTGAAACAATAATGTAGATATTTGCTGACAGAAATCACTTATGGCCCATGCAGATATATATTTTACATATAATATACACATATATATAAAACACACAGAGGGGGCTGAATCACACTGCCTTGTGTCTGCACTTCTGTGACAGTAGTTTTTCTTTTCCAAAATTAGAACATTCTCCCTTTTCCATGAAATTATTTACACATTAAAAGAATTTGGAAACAGTCTGACAGACCTTACTTTGTGTTTTTTCTCTCTCTCCCTTACCCCCGCTGTCTTTCAGATCTTACTCACTATTCAAACGTTTGGTGCCAAACTTTCCCTGCTTTGTGTGTGATCACCGACACGTTTCCCTTCACTGATATCAAGGGGGTGTTGAGTTGGGCTGGAAGGAGGCTTATAAAGTCTACAGCATGCAGATTACTCGAATGAAGAGAGAAAGGATAACTTAAATTTAAGAAAAGAAAGTTTCTCCTGGTATCCTGGCCAACCATGCCCCAGATTGATCATTCACCTAATTGCCGATTTGGGGACATTGCCGTGTCCAAATTGGCTGTACATCATGGGAAGCGACATTTCGACAACATGATTAAACACTATAAGAAATGCAAGTTTTTTTTTGGTAGTAATTATGAAACCACAGCTCAGTCAGCAAGCACAGGGAATATTAAAAATGAACAGAGCAGTTTAGGGTAAAGTGGATTACCTTACTGCATGTTATTCTCTACTTGTCAATATGTTCACCGACCTTCAACCCTAAATCTAAATAGCACTATCACAACTCCACTCTCACCTCTTCAGGTACAGCTCTTGCTATGCTAAACTCAGAAAGGTGCTCAAGAAAACTTCAACAACAAAACCTTGCATTTATATAGCACCCGTCAAGCGGGGCGCAACACAGAGTGCTTAAAGTTCAGTGTCTTACACTGTCCAACATAGAGTGGAACAGAAAAGTACAACAGTTGTGATTAAGTCGCACTCTAAAAGCACAGCTTTTTTGATGTAGTATTTCTCCTGTTGTTTTTTGCTTGGTACATATGATGATGGCTGAAAGGAAGTTACTGGCGGAGGTCATTTATATTGTTCTTTTCATCTGCTCAAATCCTCCGGTGCTCCAAAGGGGTGGGTGTGTAGGGCAGCACTTGAAAATGCATCCATATTCCCCAATCCTATACTAGTGTATCTCTGATTTGTTTGCTAGTTTAGGAGTTCTCAGCTGAAGTCTGGCTATAGGAAAGGGCGGTGGATAGATAAATCCGTCCTAAATCTAAGATGCTCTAAAGCCACAAATGAACTGAAACTACGGTAGTTCCACAGCCAACACATGAGAGAGCCTCTGACTCTCAGCAAAACTCAGGATGCAAAAAATATTCTTGAATGAGTGTTCCTTTTATATGCATATGTGTGAAGTCTTGTAGCTTTGTGGAGTCCTGTTGCTCAGTGGTTAGAGCACTCACCTCGCAAGTGAGGGACCTGGGTTCGATTCCCAGCAGGGCAAAACGTTAGGCAAGTTTCATAACTCCACACGTCTCTGTTTACCTAGCAGTAAGTAGGAACCCGGCTGTTAGTCGATTGGCGGATTGCTATTCCAGGGGGTAATAATTCCTTCAAAATAAATAAAAACTAATTTGGTCACTCAATCCACAACTGTTTGTGGGACACTGCTGTGCACAATTGGCTGCTGCATTTCACCCACAAAATATACAGTCAATTCACTTTACACTATATTCTGTGAAGCGCTTTGAGATGTCTCAAAGATGTGATAAGAGGCAATGTCAAAATGCAAGGATTATTATTATTATATCACATGTAATGAAATAGGCCAGGCTCACTTGGCAGCACTATCACCTCTGTGTGAGAAGATGGTGAATTCAAGCTCCAAGTTGAAATGTTAAATTTATAGTCTTGGCTGACAATCCAATGCAGTGCTGAGGGAGTGCTGCATTCATAGAATTATACAGCACAGAAGGAGGCCATTCAGCCCATCGTGTCTGTGCCGGCTCTTTGAAAAGAGCCATCCAATTCAATCCCACTCTGCCGCTCTCTCCCCATAGCCCTGCAAACTTGTTCTCCCCCAATAATTATCTGCTTCTCTCTTAAGAGTTGTTATCGAATCAGCTTCCACCACACATTCAGGCAATGTATTCCAGATCCGAACAACTCGCTGTGTGAACAATTTCTCCTCACCTCCCTCTGTTTCTTTTAATAACTATTTTAAGTCGGTGTCCATGGGTTACCGACCCACGCACCAGTGGAAATAGTTTCTCCTTGTTCACCCCATCGAATCCCCTCATAATTCTGAATACTTCTATGAAGTCTCCTCTTAACATTCTCTGCTCCAAGGAGAATAATCTGAGCTTCTCCAGCCTCTCCGGATAACTGGAGTCCCTCATTCCTGGTACCATCCTGGCAAGTCTGCTTTGCACCCTCTCCAATGCCTTAACATCCTTCCTAAAGTGTAAACTGTGGTGCCCAGAACTGAATATAGTACTCTAGCTGAGTCCTAACCAATGTTTTATAAAGGTTCATCATAACTTCCTGACTTTTGTATTCTCTGCCCCTATTTATAAAGCCTAGTATCCCATTTTCTTTTTTAATAGTTTTATCTACCTGTCCTGTTGGCTGTCCTTTATTAAGATTAAGATTTACTTATATGAACCCCCAGGTCTCTCTATTCCTTCACCCTCTTTAAGATTGTACCATCAGCTTATGTTGTCTCTCCTCATTCTTCCTCCCAAAATGCATCGCTTTGCATTTCTCCACATTAAACTTAATCTGCCACATGTCTGCCCATTTTACTAGTCTGTCTATGTCCATTTGAGGTCTGCTGCTCTCCTCCTCATGTTTCCTACTTTTCCTAGCATTGTTGGAGGTGCGTCCTTCACATGAAATGTTAAAGTTTGCTGGCCAGTAATCCCCCATATAAAATTGGTCATTTATGGCTGCTGGGGAACATTGCTGTGCGCAAATTGGCTGCTGCATTTGCCCAAAAATACACAGTCATATTCACTTATTAGTGTAACACTTTGAGGAGTTTTGACATTAAAACTGTTATATCAAATGCAAGGATTATTACTGTATTACTTTTTATTATTATTTTCATCCATAAAGTGTTTGGAAATGTTTAATGTGAGACAACTATAATGCACTGGCCTTAAAATAGCAGAAAAATGACTTTAGGAATCAAAGTAATATTAATACTTGATAATGTATTTGATATTGCTCCTTTCGTATCAGGTAGATGATTCAAAGCACTTCACATGATCTACAACATACGCATGACTATATATTGTAGGTGATCAAATACATAATTGGCTTGACAAATAAGCTTCATAATTCCCACCTTAGTACCTCACCCCTCACGCTGCTGAAACTCTGGTCCACGCCTTTATCACCTCAAGGCTGGACTATGGGACTCTCTCCTCGCCGGCCTTCCCAGCACCTCCCTCCACAAGCTGCAGGTCATTCAGAACTCTGCAGCTCGTGTACTGTCCCACACCAGGCTTCGGGACCACATCACTCCCACCCTCGCTCGCCTCCACTGGCTCCCCATCCCCCAGAGGATCGAATTCAAGATCCTCATCCTCACTTACAAGGCCATTCACGGCCTTGCTCCCTCCGACCTCTCCGACCTACTATCCCCCTACCTACCCGCCCGTACCCTCCGTTCCTCTGGCTCCGGTCTGCTCCACATCCCCCGCCCCAACCGCCCTACTATCGGTGGCCGGGCCTTCAGCCTCTCAGCCCCGAGGCTCTGGAACTCTATCCCCCAGTGCCTTCGCCGCCTCCTCCCTTTCCTCCTTCAAGGCCGGTCTCAAGACCTTTCTCTATGATGGTGCCTTCAGCTCCCCTCTCGACTCTCTACCCCCTCCTCGCTCCCTCCCTTCCCTCCCCCCACCCTGACCATTTCCTCCCTGCTCGGGTCCTGATCCAACTGTACAGCGCCTTGGGACGTCCTCCCGACGTGAAAGGCGCTCAATAAATGGAATCTTGTTGTTGTTGTTGGAATAGTACTTGGCAGAATTTGGTGATTATAGCAATGACTAAAAGGCCCATCTAAACACACAGCTCGGGTAGTGGGCTAAATGAATTTGTGAAAGGTTCAGTGGTAAGCTGAGGATCTGAAAGCTCTTCCATGAATAGGAGCACATTTATTAGACTCCTTGCAGTGGGTTTGCTTGCTTTGCAAGGAATAATAAGAGAGCTGCAACCTCTTATTAGCCAGGAAATCAACTGAACAAAACAGACTGCACAACGGAACTATTACAGGCTACTATATCACCCTGCGGTGAAAAATGTTGCATGTGATGTGTTAATGGGAATTACCAGCTGAACTCAGCTTTAAAACTTGAAAAGCCATGGTTCCCTGACCCGGCACTGAAACACTGGGATCCAAATGACTGCACCTCATTAGCACTCACACACACACACACAAATGCAATTGTTACTGCACTGTAACCTGCGTGCTGCAGTAAATGCAACTCCTTCAAGTGTTACATGCACATGACCACAATGCCATCACTATGCACAGCTTCAGTATACAGGGTGTGCTTGCATTGCAGAAAGATATATGAAGAACTAAATGTCACTTTTTGGCGAGCATTCTGGCATCTCAATATTCTGACATCTCCGTGACTAAATATCTGTTAGTCATCAAATGCTGGATGAACCTTAACTTGCTTCAGCTGATGGTAAATAAATCTGAAGCCAACTTTGTTTGTTTCTCACTTGTTTTTGACTCCAATTCCATCAGCCTCCCTGGAGGGATAACTGAGCCCTACATTGAGGCCTTCACAAAGACCAACTTCTCCAAAACAATGCCTGTTTATGTCTCCACCTCACTCTCTCTGCAACCAAAAGCCTCACCCAGATTTTACTGAGCAATTTAGATTTCACTCAGCATGGAGATGAAACCAACTATACAGGGCAATCCTCCTACAAATCCTGGCCCGAAGCAAGAATTTTAATCCCAACTATTAATAAAATTCAACTGCAGCATTCACTAATATCAAATGCAAAGATTATTATATAATTCTATAGCTATATTTTCTAGATTGATTGAGGACAAAAATGGTGTGAGGCTGCGATAAACAAGGCAAACAGGATGCTGGGCTATATTGCTAAATCAGTCAAGTTTAGATCCCCCAGAAGTCATACTCAGGCTGTATAGTGCTCCAGTTGAATGCATCTGGAATACAGTACTACATACAATTCTAGTTACCGTGATATAAGGGGTTGTCCAGTCTCTAGAGACAGTGCAGAGGAGAGCAACGAGGATGATCCCCAGTGTTAGAGGAATGAGCTATGAGCAATGACTAGGGCTCTTCAGTCTTGAGAGAAGACAACTTAGAGAGGACCTCATAAAGGCGTACAGAATGTTTGAATTGGACTGAAGAAGTAAACCCAGATCAACACTTTCAACACTCAAGGCAGTAGAACTCTAAGCAATTTAGAGTTTAAGGGCAATTTCAGGACAAGTACCAGGAGGTTTTTCTTTACTCAGAGTAATAATAATAATACAATAATAGTTGCATTTGATATTGCGATGTTTCATGACTTCTAGAAGTCTCAAAGCGCTTCACAGAATATACTCTAAAGTGAATTAATTGCATATTTGTGGGTGAAATGAGGCAGCCAATTGTGCACAGCAGTGTCCCACAAACAGTCGTGGATTGAGTGACTAAATTATTATTATTTTATTTTTATTTATTTTATTTTTTTCTTGAGGTATTATTATCAGGTGTGTGGAGTAAGGAAACTTGTCCAAGGTTTCGCCCTGCTGGGAATCAAACCCAGGTCTCTCGCTTGCAAGGCGAATGCCCTAACCACTGAGCTACAGGACTCCACAAAGTAATCAATAACTGGAATAGGTTTCCAGGAAAGACGATAGAGGCCAGGGAAATTAAAACCAAATTTGTTCTTGTTGCAATTTTTTTTACAAAAAAAGGCGGAAATATAAAATGTACATATTAGTATAACATCATGAATCTACGCTATGTTTTCTCTGCAATAGTTCAATTCATTTAAAAAGTAGCTTGACGCAGTGATGAGGGGATGGTAGGGTGGATGTTCAGGAAGAATGAGATCAGATCGGAAGGGCAAAGGGCCTTTTTCATCCAGACCAATCTTGTGATCTTGTGATATATATGAAGAGAGAAAGAGAGAGTTATATATGAATCTCTCAAAGAACTACACATGACTTACTGTAAAGTGAAATGACTGTATCGTGGAATCCTTTAGCTCAGTGGTTAGAGCACTCGCCTCGCAAGCGAGAGACCTGGGTTTGATCCCGGCAGCGTGAAATGTTGGGCAAGTTTCCTTACTCCACACGCTTCTGTTTACCTAGCAGTAAGTAGGAACCTGGTTGTTAATCGATTGGTAGATCGCTTTTCCGGGGGTATTAATTCCTTCAAAAAAATAATAATATATTGGTCACATAGTCCACCACTTTTTGCAAGCGAAACCCTCGTGCATGGGTTTGTCACCTACTGCTTAAATGCACTTCTCACCAGTCTCCCAGCTCCACTATTCAAAAGATCCAGCTCATTCAAACCTCTGCCGCCCGCATACTGACGTGGACCAAACTCACCAGTTCTGGCCAGGCTCCACTGGCTCCCCCGTTACCAAAGGGATCGACTTCAAGATCCTCACACTTGTGTTCAAATCCCTTCACTCTCTGGCACCTCCCTACCTCTCCGACCTCCTTATTCCCCAATCCACCACCCGGTGCCTCCACTCGACTGGCACCGGCCTCCTTCATCCCTCACACCCTTCGCCCCACCATCAGAGGTCACACTTTCAGCCACTAAGCCTCAAAACTCTGGAATGCTTTCCCTCAGTCCCTCCACCTTGCCCCCTCTCTCCCCTATTTAACGGCCCGCCTGAAAACCGTCCTCTTCGACCGTGCTTACGACCACCTCCCCACTCCAGGCTCGTAGTCAGGCTCCGCCATTATTAAGCGCTCTGAGACGCTGCCAGTAGTGGAGGGGGCTATATAAGTGCAAGTTGTTGTTGTTGCCGTGTGCAATTGGCTGCCGCAACTCGCTCACAAAATTCACTTTACAGTATGTTCTGTGAAGCGCTTTGTGACATCTCGAAAACATGATAAAGCGCGATATCAAATGCAACAATCATTATTTATTTGTAGGCAAACACATCCGCCAATTTGCACACAGTATTGTCCAGCAAACAGCCTTGATCAATTTTATTTGGGGATAGTTGGCCAGGACACTGACAGAAACCAACTTCTCTTTCCAAATAGTGCTATGGGATAATTAACATCTACCTTAATAGGCAAACTAGACCTTGGTTTAATGGCTCATTCAAAGGATGGCACCTCACCAAGTACTTTATTAGTGATTGTGCAGCTCAGAGGGACTCGCCCACAATGCTTGGCTCTCTTGCTCTGATGATAATGTTGGATGTCACCGAATATCATGTCGGCAATGACAAACCATATCCCTTCTCAAGCTGTTTGATATCGCTCCATCTGTAAACCCCAGATTATATCTGAACTGCTGGATTTTATTATCTTCAATGATTCCTGCTTCAGACAAGCACAGAAATCAAACAGAATCTATGATTAAAATGATTAATGTTATTAATCTTCTCAAATGCACCAAGCGAAAGTGCTACAATCAAATGCTCACTGAAAACACATGTCCCTAAAGCTTGGGCCAGTTCCTATTTCTATTTTCATCAATCCTACATCCCAGATCAGTGCAGTATCAGCAAACTGTCTCCTAAAACTCTTAACATTAGCTGGTATTACAATGTATTTCGTAGGCGATTGCCACATTCGATTTGCGCTCATGTGGATTACAAACATTGTACACACAAAGTTCTGTGTTAAGCACTTTGAGAAGCCTCTCGATGTGAATGAAAATTGTATTGTATTATATTAATATTGTTCATTCATTCATTCTTCAGGTCCAGCTTCAATAGCATTGATGCCTCTGAACTCTATTTTCTATTTCATCACCGCTTGTTTTTTTAAAAATAATCTCTCCAGCTTTTGCCTCTCTATACCATAGACCTGCTGTGGCGAGGCGTATAATGGTTGGAGATCTATCTTCCAAATAGCACTGTTGATATTGAAATTGAATAGATATGAACCTACACCTGAACTTAAAACCCCACTCACTACCAACCTTCACTCTTTGGATTAAAGGTCATTCTGCTGAACCGTGGAAACATTGGATGGATTCCACCTGTTTCAGTGAATCAGGGGATGTGAATTCTCAGAATGTATTGAGATTATTTCATATCAGTGATAATGACGTAGAGTTACACAGAATGATATGCCATGGAAACAGGTCATTTGACCTGACCAATCCATGCCAGTGGTTATACTCCACACAACCCCCCACACATTCCCTTCTCCTATACCCCTTCTATTCCTAGCTCTCTCATGTATTGCATCAAGTTTTGTCTGAAACATGTTGGAATTTTTTGCTACAACCATAGCTTCTAGCGGTGAGTTTCACATTCTGATTACCCTCTGGTTAAGGACACTCCTAAAAATTCCCTATTAGATGTGCTTCTGGTTATCTTATATTTACGTCTTGTTGAGGACTCACTGACAAGGGGAAACATCCTATCAACATCCACCCTATCAAATCCTTTCATATTGCAACAATTCTATCAGGTCCCCTCTCAATCAACAACAGTAAGCATTTATATAGCGCCTTTTACGCAGGATAGCATGTTGAAGCTCTGTTTCAACTCCAGAGAGAAAAACTGCACGCTGTCCATATCTCTCATGATATCTATATCCACTCAACTTTCAAGTACTTTGAGACGTCCTCCCTATGTGAAAGGTGCTGTATAAATATAAATTGTATTGTATCCTTTTAAATCTACACTGTACGCTCTGTGGAGGAAAGCCAGAAGAAGGCTGATTATGACAAGTTGATGATTCAGAGGCACTTCCCTCGCAATCCAACTCGCCAAAACACTGCTCTGTGACCCGGCACATCCTGGAATGCAGTTCACTGTCTGGGATCCTTACAAACTGCACATCATTAAACCAAATTCCCTTCTGAAATCTTGTTGTGGGTTCATCTTTCAGGGCTCTCAGTGGTGTTCCCCCAGGAAATATCTACCATCTACAAGTGGCTTGGCGTTCAGCCTGAATTTCATTTCAGAGCAACAACCTGATTCCTTCTTAGACTTAAAAAAAAATTGTCAATTGGCTTGTGATTTCTTTATGCTAATAGCTTACCAAGCAGAGCAGTTGCCAACTCTGAGTGGGTCAAGTCTGTTGACTGCAAGGATTATTATTATTATTTGAAGTTCAACTCCAGTCTGTGACAGTGAGCCAAACGGTTTCAGTAATACCTCTCTTTCACATTGCATTCTCTCTTAAACACAATACAAATTTACGTTTATATAGCAACTTTCACGTCAGGAGGACATCCCAAGTGTTTGCACCTGAGTTGGGGAGAGGGGTGCGGGCTGAGTGGGTGGGGGACAAAGGGGTGATGAGCGAAAAAGATGACCGCGGTCAAAGAGGAAGGTCGTTTCGTGAAGATGCATCCTTATTTTTAAGTTATCTTCTTTTCACTCTTTCCCTTGGACTCCATATAAATGCAACCTGCTGTTGTCCACAGTTATGGCTGACCCTTTCCTAGGCCTCCAGCAGTAGTTCTCTGAGAAGATGCCGGAGACCAGACCAGCTGTTAAAGACCAGTCCAGTTTCTGCCTCACCACCATGTGAAAGCAAAATAGCCAAGCTTCACTCGGCATCTCTCCACATCAACCCCTGCAACGGAGAGCTCTCCCTGTCCAACATTCTCTTTTAAATTCACTGATCAGAAGATTCTGCCAAGCTGCTGTGAAACCAGTCAACATCTTAAGATGTACAGAATCATGTACATACAAAGTACGCTTGGCACCTTTCTGTTTGTCTTGGTTAGATGGGTTCCTGAAGTATTTATTGCTTTAGTTTTCCTGAGAGAGGCTCCTGAGCTGATTCCATCATGCACAGTAAGAACACTAAGGGGTGAAATTTGCCATGTTTTGTTGGGCAACTATCACATTGAATGCAATAAACAAGTTCCACAAATTTCGAGCCATTCCTGAAGTATTGCTGGGGACTAATCACCCCTGCACCTTCCAGAGAATTGTTTCTCCCAACTGCTCATAATAATAATAATAATCCTTGCATTTGATATAGCTCCTTATCACATCGAGACGTCTCAAAGCGCTTCACAGCATATAATGTAAAGTAGATTGACTGTATTTTGTGGGCAAAATCACCTTGAATGAGGTTCAGAGGGTGAAAAACGGGACCTCAGATATGATAATTAGCATTTAGGTGTCAGCCTGGCTCAGTTGGCAGGAATCTTACTTATTGTTCAAAAGTTTGTGGGATCAAGCCCCACATAAAGACAGCTCACAGTCTAGGCTGCCACTGTAATACAGTGCTCGTTGTTATAGCCACTGGTTATATATATTCTATATCAAAAGAAGGATTATTTATTCAATTATTTAAACCAATTTCTGTTACCAGTATTTACAGCTCTTCAGGATACAGATGGTGAGAAGATTGGCAGTGCAGCTGCTTTCACTGAATCATTTCATCGACGCAATCTCCTTGCTGAACGCGGAGTCAGAGTCAGGCTCCGCCACTGTTAAGCGCTCTGAGACACTACCCTGCGTGGAGGGCGGTTATATAAGTGCAAGTTGTAGTTATTGTTGTTGTTATTGAACTGACACTTTGATGCCATCATTTTTTATATAAAATCAAGGCATTTCAATTCTCCAGTCCATCTCCTATTCAGTGGTTCAAAGTTAATCTATTTTGGGGCTTGCATCCCAGTAAATGGCAATGTTGATCTATAGCCAGTTTTAAAATCCTTTTCAAAATGTTTAACTTCCCATCATCATGGCACTAACAGCAGTACATCTGGGACAGATTCTAAGAGCAGTGCAATTTTGCCCCTTGCTGTACAGTAATAGGAAATCTGTGTTCATCACGCCAAACCTTCAGCTCTCAAGTGCATTGAGCAGAGCGATGCAGTGCATTGGCCCTGAAATATGTGATGGTTACTGTACACAACATGCATGAACCCGGCCTCAGGACCTGCAGAATGTGACATGAAGTGGCGTGACTTGAGGCTTCACAGCAATGACGTGAACCGTTCTCCATCAGCTGACATTACTGTACACCACTCTGTGCAAATAAGTCCTGTGTCCATTGTGAAAATGTTGAAACGTGTGAATACCCAACAAAATCCCATAATATGCAAAACACAACAGCATCCTACAGTGCCCTTCACACAGGATAGAGTCTTGAAGTGCTATCTGATGTTGCATCTCACATGTGAGTTACATGACCACACCTGATACCTTTGGTATTTGGTAACAGTTTGCATATATCCAGAGCCATTGGCTGTTCAGTAATGGAATGGTTTTGTTGCCAGATGTTACGTACCTCAAGTAAAAGCTGGCCTGCTGAGGTTCGGTTCTCAGCCATAAGGGTGGGCTCATTGACTCCCATATCATTTTTGGTGAGTTGGTGGCTTTCCTTCCGTGACTCCTTCTCCCCAAAGGCTGTAATACAAACAGAAAATCAAGAGTCAACTCCCCTGGATATCACAGTACAGGTGTATTAACAGTAGGAACTAGCAAATAAAGCATGTATGATAATAACAATCATCATTGCATTTGATATAGTGCCTTATCATGTCATCTGAAATGTTGGGGACTGTTTACCAGGACAATTGGAGAAACTTCCTTTTCTTTTCCAATAGTCATCGGATCATTTACATTCACTTGGATATGCAGACAAGACCTCAGTTTGATGTCTCATCCAAAGGGTGGCACTCCTGATGATGCAGTGATCCCTCAGTACTGCATCGGAGTGTCAGCTCGGATCATATGGGCTCCAAGTCCCGATGTGGGGCTTGAACCTACAACTTTCTAACTGAGAGGTGAGAGTGCTACCAACTGAGCCAGCCTGACTGACAGAGCTAGGCTGATATATTTATCCCGCTATTGATGAATTAATAATAGTTCTTGCATTTGATTTTGTGTCTATCATATTGAAATGTCTCATGGTACTTCAACGGAGAATTTTTGAAAAGTGTAATAACTGTATATTTGTACACGAGTGTGGCAGTGATTTTGCAAAGGCAAACACCCATGAAATGGATGATCAATTTTATGTGATGGATTGTTGTAATAAAGGAGTTCCATACAGATAGTGCGATAACCCATTGAATTAGTGAACCTTGTAGACTGAATTGGACATTCAGTCCATTGGGTTTGATAAACTGCAACAACTGGATAAAAGGAGACATTTTATTTGCCCTGGTGGGAGGGGACAACATTTCTTTCAGTGGGTTGAAAGAATGGCAAAACTTGGTTACAATCAGTTTGCCTGATAGGGCATAGGCCAAAAGGTGAAACGTAATATGGCCCGAGTAAGCAGGCTTCAGTAAACTCCGGGCATAGTCCTGTTCAGCTTGTGGGTTGACACTGCATGTATGAAGAGTTCAGCAGTTCAGGATTTTAATGTGCTAGTAAAGGTTAGGGAAACCAGTGTAACCGGTTTAGAAACTGAACTAATTTTCTACAAACCAGCAATGAAATGTTGGAATCAAAGCACTCAGAGCACGTTCAAGGGCATGGAGTGTTCCATGGCTCCACTAAGGTCTTTGGTTGCAACCATTTGAACAAAGTGTGGATGTGTGTGTGTGTGTGTGAGAGAGAGAGGGAGAAAGAGAGAGAGAGAGAGAGGAGAGGTTTATATTCCCAATCATCAACTTGGCCATCACCAGCAATGGAATTCTGACATTGTCCTGCTGATCACCAGGGAGAATTTTGACAGCGAATGTCACATTTTTCCACTAGATGATAAGACCAGTTTGATGCCAAGACAACAAATAACTTTCCTTGCTTAATCGGCATCACCTTCATGTAGAAGTAGGTGCAAATCTACATTGCTTTTTGATCGGAGAGGAAGACCAACCCCACACTCACTATATCCGCGACATGTACGCATGATGTGACGATAGCGCACTGAAGCAATTTACTCAATTTACCCAGTGCCTTGGGATGTCCTCCCAAAGTGAAAGGTGCTATATGAACGCAATTTGTTGTTGTTGTTACGTTTCAGGATAATGATTGAACCAAATGATATCCTGTAAAGCAGGATCTGAAAAGTCTCTCTTTAAAAATAGCGGTGAGGATGGACAAGCCTGCACTCAGCTCTACTCAGCAGAAATCCAGGACGGGCACTTTCATTCGCTTTTGAGTGGTAACGTAATTCAGAAGTTGAGGGAGAGGGCACACTTCAGAACACATTTCAACAAGGTTCCTTTATTTAGGGACAAAATGAATCTGAGAATTTGACCCTAAGGAATGGATGTTTCTTGTTCGGATGGAATTTCCCATCACATAGCAGAAAAGGTGCATAAGTCCAAGTCTGTCAGTCAGTAGCAAGCTCACCTCTGGACACATAGGTTGTGAATTCAAGCTCCACAGCATCACTTGAGCTCATAGACTAGCCTGACACTCCAGTGCAGTACTGAGGGAGGCCTGCATTGTTGGATGAGATGATATCTTGGGCCCATTCCTATAGCTCAGGAAGACATTTAAAGATCTCCTGGACCTATTTTGAACAAGACTTCTCCCATCGTCCTGGCCGATTTCCTTTCTTAACTCAAATTCACCAAACAAAACATAAATCTTGTTGTGGTTTGTGGAATATGCCAGGTACAGATTACTTGCCCACATATACTTACATAACAATAGTCTCTACACCGCAATATAACTGAATATGTGAAGTACTTTTGACACTTTTCAATGTGACAAGTCACTCTGTCAAACACAAGTGTTATTTCTTAATTTATGTAACAAAAGGAGCTCCATACAAATAATGTGATAACATTAGAGGCAGACCACACAGCCAACATTGACCAGACTGCAGTTTAAATCCAAAGTAACTGAGGCCATACTCTGCTGAGCGTTGGTACCCTTTCCCTCTCTGTGCAAACACAGGCTTTCAGCAATGAACCATTCTTTTGACAGACACACAGCATCACAGGGTCAGCCCGCAGCAGTGCCTGCACGGCTCAGAATCAATTCACCGCAAAATCTGATGCCATTTGACCTGAGATTCCTGTGCACAATGTTCGTGGTTTTCATTTTTTTTAAGGTAAAAGACGCCTGCCTTACAGTTGCATTCCCATTTCCAACGCAATGTCAACGCAGGCCATGCTTCTTAAAGAATCAACTCCTCATTCCTCAGCATGTGAGACATGCCAGTGACAGTGTACATCCTGCTTGAATCCTGAGAATTCCGAGTCGTGCCCTGAGGCTTGCACAGTAGAACGCTGCACGCGTCTTCAGACATTGTGGGAAATGTACAAACGAGGCTATAAAAAGCATTCAAGCCAAGGCCAGGGTACTGCCAACAATTGACGTTTCCTCCCATCCTTGTAATAGATTAATTAAATGAACCAAGCAAAAATTGGGAGAATACCTGCTCTTTATTGCTGGCTTCAATCGATCCAAGCAAAATTACACTTAGATAGTTTTGACACATCAGTTTGTTTTGATAAATGATAATAATCCTTGCATTTGGTACAGCGTCTTATCATATTGTCGAGACACCTCAAAGCACTTCACAGGATTTTTCTGTGAAGTGTAGCGACTGTCTATTCTTAGGCGAATGTGGCTGCCAATTTGCGCATCGAAATGACCCACAAACACTCATGAAGTGAATAATCAATTTTTATCTGGAGGATTCTTGGTCAGAGAAATTCATTTCATGTTTCAAATAGGTTTCATGGGATCTTTAACGTTTACCTGAACAGGAAGGCAGAACCTCAGTTTAACACATCATCTGAAAGACCACACCTCCAACAATACAGCACACTCCCAACACTGCACTGGAGTGTCAGCCTAGACTGAGTTCAAAGGCCCAATGTAGGGTTTGAATACATAAGCTTCTAGCTCCGAGTTGAGAGTGCTACCAATTGAGTCAGCCTGACACATGTGTATTTTACTGACATTTTACTCCAAAGTTTGTCTATGAAGCAAACAGTCACAACACTTTCCTGTGAAGCGCATTGAGACATCCTTCCAACATGAAAGGAGTTATATAAAATGTAAGGATTATTATTATTAAAATACAAGTCAGCGGGATTTTTTCTTCAGGGTATGAAGAGAAGCTTTCTGTGGCAGAGATGCCATTTTTCTAGGTATTACCAGGGTTTATTTTCATTTAGCTTTTTAAAAATTGCTGTAGTGCATTTTTACTCATCAAGACATTGCAATATATAACAATAAGAACTTGTATTTATATAGTGCCCCTCACACAAGCTAGCATTCAAGAGCGCTCTATAGTTGGAGCCCCATTCACCAAGAGTAGAACCATCGATGAGCATGGCTACTGTTTCCTTATTCTTGAGGCAGGAAGAAGGAGGAATGCAGAGTCTCTCCAAGGACGGGATTACTTCAGGGTGACACCCTCGGGGAAGGGCTAGAGGAACAGAGTGATGTCTCCATCCATTGTGACATCCTCACTGTGTGATCTGATGCCCCAGCCATGGAAATTGAGGGAACTATTGATGATTGACCAGCCTGCTTCATCAGTGAGCTTGGAGGGATGGGCATTCCATTGGGGGAAACAAGATTTCCCCCCTCTCACCTTCTAATACCTCTTTAAATCAACATCCTAATGGGTAGGATGGTACCAGCTGAAAACCCACATGCTAAGTAACTCATGCACTGGATTCAGTGACTTTCTGACATTTAGCACATTGATTGGGAATTTGGTTTGCTGGAGCCGTTCCCCCTCTGACACTCTCCTCAATCTCCTTGTCCAAGATGCAGACCATGTCATACAAGTGAATGAGATACTTACTTAACTGAGTGGGATACTGTTTACAATCAAACAAAGTAAAGATGGCATCATGCTAGGTGACACTCCAATGTTATATGAAATAATAATAATAATAATCCTTGCATTTGATATAGCGTTTTCACGTCTTCTCGACGTCTCAAAGCGCTTCACAGAATATGCTGTAAAGTGAATTGACTATATATTTGTGGGCGAAAGTCAAATGCTTGGGCCAGCCGGCTTCATGGATATGACTACCAAGAAAGATGTCGAGGGGGGAGGGAGAAAAATGCTATCACCACACTGGGCAAGAATGGGAGCAGGCTTGGCAATCATGCCCTCCACATTCAAACTGCTGACACTCTCTAGGTTCATCCATGAAGAATGGCCACTCAGGTGAGGAGACTGACAACCATACCTCAGTCTAATTTATAGAAGGGAGTTTCTCCCAATGTCCTGGCCAACCGGCCCTCGGATAAAATTGGTCACTCACTTCATGGCTGTTTGTGAAGGGCACTGTATAGATGCAAGTTGTTGTTGCTGAGTGGTGTTTTGAAAACACACTCGGCAGACAGTCCATAATAATAATAATCTTTGCATTTGGTATAGGGCCTTTCATGTCAGGAAGATGTCCCAAGTACTTCATAGGATTTACTGTAAAGTGCAGTAACTGTGTGTTTGTAGTCAAACATGGCAGCCAATTGCACACTACAATGTCCTACAAACAAATGGCCAAATTAATTTGGGAATTATTGGCCAGGACACCAAAAGAAACTTCCTTCTCTTTTCGAATAGTACCATGGGATCTTTAACATCCACCTGAACAAGCAGACGGGACCTCGGTTTAATGTCTCAACTGAAGCATGACATCTCAATCAACGCAGCACTCCCCAAGCACTGGACTGGTGTCAGCTCAGACAATGCGAGTTCAACAACAACAACAACAGCAAGATTACATCTGTATAGCGCCTTTCATGTCGGGAGGATGTCCTAAGGCGCTGGACAGAGTACAGCATTTCAGACCCGAGCTGGGGTTGGGGGGGGAAAGGGAGGGGAAGGGGGGTGACCGATGGCATGGTCGAAGAGGAGGGTCTTGAGGCGGGACTTGAAGGAGGCTAAAGAGGGGGCAAGGCGGAGTGACTGGAAGGGCCTGAAGTGGACTTGAACCCACAACTTTCTGACTCAGAGGCTCAGATGTTACCAACTGAGCCAGGCTGACACGGTCTGACAAGTGATGGTCTGAGTAAAACACTGGCAGACAGTCTGCGAGTGACTGTCTGAGCCTTGCAACCTTGTTCGGACGGCGGGAGGACATCCCAGCGCCTGTGACCTTCCGACATGAAAGACTCTATATAAATGTCATTTGTTGTTAAGACACCCGGCAGACAGAATCAAGTGACAGTCTGATCACTTCTCGGCCTTTTGGCTAAGATCAAGTGTAATGCAGAGTAAGACACCGGCAGACTGGCTGACGACACTTGTTGCAAAGTTCTGGCAAACTCCCCACCTCCATCCCTCTCTTCTCTGTGTGCTTTTAAAAACAGGGAGCTCCAGACAGCAATCTAAGAATTCTGACAGGACCCCAGCACCACCACCGCCCCCCCCCCCTCCCCCCCCCCCCACATACACACATACAAATCCTCTTGTAATCTTTATATTTCTATGTCGTATATGTTTCAGAACGGCTGTTCAATGAAATTTTACCATCTAAACAACCATGAAAGGGTTAATAATTGGGTCAAGTTAATAATTGGGATGTGCAGCAGATAGTTGTGTAACAGGATATCTGTAGAGAGGCAGCTGAAAGGTTAAAACCTCCTCACGAGAAGGTCTTGTAATTTTGAAAGCCCAGATTTAGCGGTTCCTGAAATACCTCTTCCTCTTCGAAGCAACTTCGATGTTGGAACAGCACTTTGCCATTTGATGTGCTTTTTTTTCTGCACAGCATATTTCTGATGAAGAATGTCAAGACTTTTTTTTGCCTAATGTCCAGTTTATGCACTTTTGTGACTGGAGTAAGAAGCGGGAAAGAAAGAGAGAGAGAGAGAGAGAGAGAGAGAAAGAGAAAGAAGGAAAGTGTGCTCAACTTCTGTTGACTGTACATGGATTTGCAGGGTTTTATTTTCCCTCACGCTTTATTCTGGATCACCAGGATGCCATGTCTCAGGATTAATAACCTCTCACGCGTATCTAAACACACTCATCCCTGACAGCATTGCGTGCAGGCAGCACGGGAGATAGCTTCACTGGAGGCACATGGGCGGGAGTTGGGCATGGAGCCATCTCATCAGTATAACTCCGCCTGGCTACCTCCTCCGCTTTCCTCTCCCCCACCCTCCCCCTCCCCCAACCTAATACCAGTTAAAATCCATCCAACCAGATCACCGGAGGGAGGGAAGGCTTTTTTTGGAAGACAAACTGCTGTTTGACCAAAGCCCCACTGTCACGCAACGCAGCAGACTGTCAATCTCTTTCAGTCGCTGACAGGCTGCTGGCACACAGTCAAACCATTGCGTGCAAACGGGCAGGCCACATAACTCTATAAAGAATTTCATAATAACAACAGCTGTTAAATATTGATGACTGCTGGCAGGCAGTGAATGCTGTTCTGAAAGGTTAAGCCCGACTGTAATGGAACCTAATTCATTATTATTTGTTGTATCAGATATCAAATGTTTTTTTAGGCTCCTCGGGACTCTCAGTTATGACCCCAAGAGGGCGTATTTCCCAGTAAAACGAATGTGCCAAAATACTTCACACAGAGAGGAGAGATTAAACAGAAAGAAGAGATGGAGAGAAGAAAACAGAGAAGAAGAAGAAAGCAGAGTGAGACAGCGGGGTCGAAATTGCAGGATTCCTAAACACGTTCCATTCCTTATTTAAGTTACAAGGTTAAAATGTGGATTCCTGTAGCTCAGTGGTTAGAGCACTCGGCTAGCAAGCGAGAGAAACCTGGGTTCGATTTCCAGCAGAGCGAAACATTGGGAAAGTTTCCTTACTCCGCACGCCTCTGTTTACCTAGCAATAGTAGGAACCTGGTTGTTAGTGGATTGGCTTTTCCAGTGGTAATAATTCCTTCAAAAAAAAACTAATAATAAATTGGTCACTTAATCCAGGACTGTTTGTGGGACACTGCTGTGTGCAATTAATTGGCTGCCGTGTTTCACCCACATCAATATACAGTCAATTCACTTTACAGTATATTCTGTGAAGCGCTTTGAGACGTCTAGAAGAAGTGATAAGGTGCTATATCAAATACAAGGATTATTATATAAATATGTTTTGCAACTCCAATTGAGATATGCCCATAGCCCGGGAAGGGCCAATGAAACAATCCGCAAATGGAAAAAAGGCAGACACGAGGGGCATCAAAGGTGATGGGTGCTCGTGAGACCAGAGGTGATGGGTGCTCGAGAGAGCAGAGGTGATGGGTGCTAGTGAGAGTAAAGTTAGTAGGTTTTAGTGGCTTCCTTTCCCTTCAGTCAAAGCCACAGTATCAAAGTTACTTGGATAATTATTGCCTGGAATTCCTATGTTTCTTAACAGATTTGATGCAATAATTATCTGACGAACATGAGCTTTATACTTCAGCATAAAACCCAAACTGCGTTCACTGTGCAAAACAGATTTTATACACAACAAATCGCCTTCTTAAAAAACGAGCTGTGACCTACAATTCTTGCATTGATTCCCTTGTATATGGAGCATAGAGCCTCGTGAGAAGCTGGAGAAGAAGATGGGGGGAGAGGAGGGGGTGAGGGGATGTTTGTTTGACAAATTGACCACTCTTGCTGGTAGGATGTTTCAAACGTACATCATCCCTGCAGCCACGAAATAGAATGAAGTGTAATTATATCGAATGAATTGGCACGGCATGTGGAAATAATTACCACTGTGTAGAATGAAAGGCCATTGTATAGAAGATGCATAGAGCAGCCCAATTGCATGCATTTGTCTGGGTGCAATATTTCATGTCACTTCCTACACATCGTGGATACACGGGCAGTGCGCACAGAACGCTGCTGACATCATTTCCTTTACGAAATGACGCCAGAATCACTTCCAACTCACAGTACATGGGTATATTTGGAACAAGCTCCAAACTTACATTACTGGCACATAACCGTGGCATTTATTTTCTCCACTTCAGTGAAACTACTGGTGTGGAGTCCTGTAGCTCAGTGGTTAGAGCGCTCGCCTCGCAAGCGAGAGACCTGGGTTCGATTTCCGGCAAGGCAAAACCTTGGGCAAGTTTCCTTACTCCACATGCCCGATGATAATCCCTCAAGAAAAAAAAACAATAATAAATTGGTCACTTCAATCCACGATTGTTTGTGGGACACTGCTGTGCGCAATTGGCTGCCGCGTTTCGCCCACAAATTACGGCCAATTCACTTTACAGTATAGTCTGTTAAGCGCTTTGAGACGTCCAGAAGACCTAAAAAGCTCTATATTAAATGCAAGGATTATTATTATTTATTATAACTGGTTTGCTAGAGGCAGCGGGTTGTAAGTTGGGAACCTCAGTTTAACATCTCACCTGAAGGACAGGTGTCTAACAACAATTGATGTTGTTAAAGAGGGTTTATAATCTTGAAAAGCTGCAATTGTGGGATTTATTGCACCATGTATTACATAGGAATGGCTAACCCGAGTTGTGTTCAGCGCCACATATTATGGGCCGAATGGCCTCGTTCTGTGCTGTAATATTCAGATTTTTGATATAGTGTGGAGTCCTGTAGCTCAGTGGTTAGAGCGCTTGCTTTGCAAGCAAGAGACCTGGGTTCAATTCCAGGCAGAGTGAAACCTTGGGCAAGTTTCCTTACTCCACGCGTCTGATAATAATCCCTCAAAAAAACACAATAATAAATTGGTCATTTCAATCCACGACTGTTTGTGGGACATTGCTGTACGCAATTGGCTGCCGCATTTTGTATAGTCAATTAACTTTACAATCTATTCTGTGAAGCGCTTTGAGACATCTTGAAGACGTGAAAAGCGCTATATCAAATGCAAGGATTTTTTATTATTATTATTATTATATAGCGACTTATCACATCTTCGAAATGTCTCAAAACACTTAATAGAATATTCTATATTGCAGGTCTATGCTATATATGCTTTGGCACATCCTCTCATAGTGAAAGGCACTATATAAAGGAAAATTGTATTGCAAGTCCAGCCAGGAGCTACATCACAGTTCTGGGGCTGATTTACTTTTTTGTTACTTTCTCCAGGTTTGATTCCCTTGTTACTCGTTTAAGAGCCATCCTTTCAGTCCCATTTACCTGCCCTTTCCCCATACCTCAGTAGTTAGATTTTTTTTAGGTATTTTATATGGTTAACTTTTGAAAGCGAATACGGAATCTGCCCCAATCACTGCTCCTGGCAGGGCATATCCTGACTACTCTGTGTGAGAAATGCATTCGCCTAACCTCCCCATTTGTTCATAATAGGTAAACCTATTAAGACCATAGATAATAAAAATAATAATCCTTGCATTTGATATGCCTCTGATCACATTGTCAAAAGAGTTTAAAAGTCTGTCATAGGATTTTGCTATAAAACGTGGAGTGACTGTGTATTTGTAGAAGATAGAATAACAGATATTGTAATAAAACAGAAAGTAAATGGATAGCAGATTGTTGTTTGACAATGAACTGGTTCAAAATGTGAGAGAGAGAAAAAAAATCGGAATGAAGTAATATTCAATTATAAAACCTTGATTTCCATTATGTTCTGGGTCTATTTTCCATTTTAAGCGAGTTGAATTTGGAAGCTTAAGACGAAGGTTGGTTTAAATAACTGGCTTGACCCATAGATTAAATACTGCATGATCCCTATAACTTGAGGACTCTAATGTTTTAATTCTAGAGTCCCTCCAACTCACTCCCTCCCTCACTCACTCCCCTCTTTCAAGGATGACTCAAAATATACCTCTTTGACCACTCTTTCAGTCAGCTTTCCCCTCCCCACCCCACTCAGCTCCCACCTCCAGCTCAGATGTCCATCCTGTGCTGTGAATGTGCATTGGCACAATCTCTCATAGCGAAAGGCATTATATAAATGTAAACTGTATTGCAAGTCCAGCCAGGATCCACATCACATTGCTCCGGATAATTGACCTTTTTTTCTCGCTTCTCCGCGTTTGATTCCCATCTAATTTGATTTCATCACTGCCAAGATATTTAGAGATGTGATTCTTAATAACTTGGGGCTTTTGGGATAAAGTATCCCCCTTGCAGAGTTAGAATAATCAATGTAGACAAGAGGTTGAGAAATATTAGTCTCCTCAGATGGATCTGGGGGAGGCAAGAGGGGTTTGGAAAATAAACCCACCTTCTGGGTAAATTCATGTGTGGCCCTTGCATTGCATTAGTATTTAATATTGTAATACAGTGGAACTCCTTTATAACACCACATTTGGTATTCCTAAAATCCTATCCCATGTTATATAGTGAGGCACGATAACATATTTTACTGTGGACGCACACAGCCTGTAAAGCAGGATGTGATGTTGGCAGTGACCCGATGAACTGGAAGGCAGACATTCGATTAAGCACAGGAAGTAAAAAATGAACAACATTCAGGTCATGAGGCCCCTTCCAACATCACTTCCTGTCTTGCATAAGCTGGCAAAGCAGGTAGCGATATCGAACCCCACCTAATGTTAGCAGGATGGCTGCATAGTAGTAAACAGGATCCCCAGTGCAGCCATGCTGTAAGCAAATGGTGAATAATACAGTGAAGCACATTATAATAGCCTGCTTAATGTCTCCCGTCCTATCTGTCCCATAAACAACAGATTTTTAGCCATTCTGCCCCCACACTTTGAAACTCCATCTGATTTGCTTCCTCCCTCACCTCATTCAAGGTTTGTCTCAAGACCTACCTCTGTGACCATGCTTCGGTCATCATTCCCTTCCCCAATGATCCCACCCAACTCCCTCCAGTTCCCATCTCAGCCAGTATTTTAAGCGCTTTGGGACACTGTCCCACTGTGAAATGTGCTGTATAAATAATAATCCTTCCATTTGATATAGCGCCTTATCACATCTTTGAGATGTCTCAAAGCACTTTACAGAATATACTGTAAAGTGTATTGACTGTTTATTTTGTAGGCGAAGCTCGGCAGCCAATTGTGCGTAGCAGTGTCCCACAAACAGTCATGGATTTATTATTATTTTAAATTTTATTTTACTGAATGAATTATTACTCCTGGAAAAGCGATCTGCCATTCGATTAACAACCAGGTTCCTACTTACTGCTAGGTAAACAGAGGCGTGTGGAGTAAGGAAACTTGCTCAACATTTCACCCTGCTGGGAATCAACCCCAGGTTTCTCGCAGTGAACAACTGAAGTTGAACTCATAACTGCATTTTTGCTCTGCATCACAGTGTAATTGTATTTAATACGATTGTACTACTATTAAATAAGACATTCAGTGATTTTTTTTAAAAAAGTCTGGTTACATCCAGATAACCCACAATTAATTTCCCAAGACAAATTCTGGCTGGTTCTCAATTACTATAAAAGGCAAATAAAAATCAGCCAATTGCTCAGTCTAGCCGGCACAGGTCATCCAGTGTTAAGCCTCCTTATAGCAAGATACATGAGGAAGGTTGGCTCACTCATTCTCTCTCTCTCTAACTAAGTCTGTATTGGCCAACTTCTAGGTCACCGTCAACATCACTTCCTACATGCAGGCAGTGACATCAGTGGCAACTCAGTGAAGAGAAAATCGGCCTTTTTAGCACAAAGGCCAACTACTTTTGGAAAACTGTTCATATGCACAGTGAATGAGGACCAAATTGCAACTCCATTATAACCAGATTCATACTAAAATACAACGGACAGAGCTGCACTGTAATTCTTTTGCTATTACTGACAAAGAAAAATCCAGAGTTTTCACACTTGTCAGCATTCCTCGTTTTTTCACAGGTTTCAAAAGATGTTTATAACAACTATTTGATAATTATTTACAATAGATGGTAAAGCACAGAAACAGACCATTTGGTCCAACTGGTGTGTTTATACTACATTAATTTCCACCCACTCCTTACTCCCTCCCATACCCTTCTATTCCCTTCTCCCTCTTAAATGTATCTTTACCGTTTCAATCACAAGTTCCACATTTGCGCTACCCTCTGTGTGAAGTACTTTCTCTGAAATTCTCTTTTAGACCCTCTGGTCGCTACCTTATCCAGACATAGACAATTCCATTAAACAACCAAGGCTTGGTTTGGACTCCATAACATAGAGAAAAGATATGGTACTTGATATTGGCAGTGACTACCATATTTTCTCTCTACGTTAGAGAGAGCTCCCAATTTATACAGAAACCTGAACAGCCCTTGACTTATTATCACCTTCACCTTTGATAATCTATCAAATTTCCCATGTTCTGCTTTTCACCTAGCTCCCTTTATAAAGGACTTGCATCATCCTTCAAACTGTACCCCAGAAATCCATGTCCATTGACCTCCCACTCCTGCCAATAACCACTTTTGGGAAGGGAGTGCTCTTGTACTCAGTCACAATCCCTAATCACTAGCATGTCAAACAACCACAAACGGAATCAAAATCAGACGGGCAAAAACGTTGCTGAAAACCATCCAATAACAAGTCTAAATTCTCCCGAATACGTAACTCTGTTACAGTAGCTCACAGAAAGCAGCTACAGTACCCAAGAAAATCAAACACCAGTGCTTAGTATTTACACTGAGGAAAATTCACCCTAAATGACGTTGACAGCAGTACCCAAGAGCTCAGGGAATTTGTTTCAATTTAGAACACTCTTAAGAAATCATGCGTGTTACAGATATGCTGAGCGCAAGCTGCAAGCCTTTTTTTTGTGTCTTGCTGATGGAATGATGAACCCATTGTACCTTAATGATGCCCATGATATCACGCAGGCTCAGGAACAAAAGAAAACAGGTTTACAAAGCATTCCAATTTCTTCAAGCCTTTCGTCAGTACAAACCCAGAAACAGGTTTGTGCGAATGCTCCTCCCTTATCACTAAAAATTATTTTGTAATCATAAGAAACCTTGCATTTGAAAAAGTTCCTTATCGCATTAGAGAGACATTTCAAAGCACTTCACAGTAAATGAGATGTCGTGACTGTGCAATTTGTGGATGAACGCAACAATCCATTTCTGCACCACAATGTCCCACAAACAGCCGTGAAGTGATTGATCAATTTTATTTGGGGGATATTGGGAGAAACTCACTTTTTTTTTGAACAGTGCTATCGTATTATCTTTAATATCCCCCAAAACAGGCAGACAGGATCTCAGTTTAACGTTTCATCTGGAGAATGGCAATTCCGACAATGCACTACACCCCCAGCACTGCACTGGAATGTCAGCGTTGACTGTGAGTTCAAAGTCTCACCGTGGGACTTGAACCAACGACATTCTGACTCAGTGGCAAGGTGCAACCAACAAAGCCAAGTTGACACAATAATATAATATTCCTTACATTTATTACAGTGCCTTTCACGTCGGGAGTATGTCTTAAACAGCTTGACAAGTTTTATTGTTGAGTTGTCGTGATTGTGTAAATTCTAGGTGATCACAAAACTATTTACACACAATAATGTCCCACAAACAGGCATGAAGCGAAGGACCAGTTTTACCTGGGGCACTGTTGGCCAGAAAACCGTGAGAAATTCCCTTCATTGCACTGCAGTGAATTAATCCATGCGGTGCAGTTAATTCTGGGGGTTTAATACAAATGTCCAGAGGCCACCTTAACAGGAATTTGCAGGGAATTCTAAAACAATTATCACTAACATAAAGCGGAAAATGAAAAGCTCCATTTAAAGTTAATTTTGCCAAAACATATGGTGTAGAGAATATCTGGATCATTTCAGCCAGACAGTGACAGGATTGAAGAAAATAACCCTTCTCAAAGACGAATCTCCACCTTACTTTTCAAACAGGTGCTTCCAGTTTAGTAGCAATGGCCAAGAAATTAGAGCCATACTGCAGCGTGTCAGTGCAACCACTGAAACTCAGGCATTTGTCTCAGAGAAAATATAGGCTAACCAACATCCGCTGCTCTATAATTCTAGGGGGATGGTTAGGTAAAAGCTTCAAGGTAGAAGAAGGAGTGAGAATAATAAAAAATAATAAATTAATAAACCTTGCATTCGATATTTTGTTGGGATTTCATGCTGGATAACATTCATTTTGCATTGAGAGGACATCTCAAAGCACTTCACGGGATTTACTGTAAAGTGTGGTGACTGTGATTTGTGGAGTCGAACACCTACGAAAGGTGAGAGACAGAAAGAAACTGAAAGAGAACAAGCTGCTAGACAGAGCGAAAATGACAGCATTGCGCATAGGAATAGTACCAAAATGACAGATATTCCCTCTGTGGGTTGAGGCTTTCTGTGTGCTGTAGATAAAGAATCTTAGTTTCTTTGCCACTTGTGATTACAAGTTTGGCATTTCTACAGTTTTGTGGATGGGGCAGGTTGGGCAGTCAGGAATGCTCGAAGTTGGAATTCAGGAAGTAATTTCTGGAAGTATAGCACAAGTCCATGATAGTTCAAAGAAGGCAGAGTATTTTTCATTGCCATTGTAACCACTTCTGGAGGTAGGGGGGTGGGGGGGAGGTTGACAGTGTAATCCCTTCAAGCAATTCATAGGAACCATAAGCAGTGTAAAGCAAAACACTTCTATAATAGTTAATTGGAAGGGGCAACTGGTGCACAGATATCAATAACTATGGTGTTCAACAGAAAACTCGAACATCATATGACGCTGACTTTAATAAAAAGGTCAGAAATCCACAGTAAATCATAACTCGAAGTTTCTATTACTCTTGCTGACGTCCTGTAGAAACAGTTCAAGTGCTTTGAGACATCTCAACAACGTGATAAGGCGCTATATCAAATGCAAGGATTATTATTACAGTTCAGTGATTGATAGAGATAGAACAATGTAGGAATATTTGTTTCTTATTCTGGAAGTGGTTTGATTGACTGGAAAGTTCTTTTCTATTCCTACACATCTCTATGTACCTATCTCCGCCTGCAGTTTTCCCCAAAGTAATGAAATACTTTGTCATGGGTACAAGTGGCACAATGAAGTACTAAATAGAGCCCACGGCTCATTTAGTGCTTCACAATATTGATAAGCAGTCACGTAATGGGATTAATTGGTTGATTAAAGTAGACGTGTTATAATGAAAGCTTCTGCAGAAGTAACTGTGCACCATGAAGAGAACAATATGTACTTTAAACAAAGCTTGAAGTAGCCCCATTCAACATTCATCCCAGGGAACTGAAAATGAAGCAACAACTCCACACAGTGTCAAATTTTGTATTTAGCAAAGTATACATTGTCGTAATGAGATGTTTCACGTTAAACACTTCCGACAGCAACAGTTCTGTAGCTGATTTACAAACTGAAGGAAAGCACGGCATTAAGTCTCTAGAGCTCATAATTTCCAGCATAGCTCTTCATCCAGTGAGTGTTTCATCTTAATGGAATTACTTTTCATGCCAAAGTTATGAGTAAAAATAACACACGCTCGTATCCGTTATTATTATCAGCTGGGCCGCCTTACACACGACAGATCCCAACAAATGGAAACAGTCATAAATGGGGAAGCGGGGGGAATCACAATCTGGCTTTAGTAACACCCAATTGTATTGCCTTTTATTTATTTTAATTATTTATTTAATTACTTGTTTTAATTATTTATTTTAATTATCTATTGTCCAGTTTACCTCCATTTTACCCCTGACCAGCAACAACATTTTACACTTATAAAGCTTCTTTCACATCGGGAAGACGCTGTACACAGCTGACAGCAGGGTGGAGCGTACAAGGGGGTGGGGGAGGTAACCAAATGCACAATTGAAAAGGCATTTCTGCAGGTGCTTAGGGCCCTACAACAACAACAAATTACACTTGTAATTACACAAATTACAAATTACACCCTTCACGTCGGAAAGAAGCCCTAAGTATTGAATATCAAATTGAACACCTATATTTGCTTATCTGGCTGGCTTATCAAAATATCAACTTTCACCTTCATTTCTAATCAACTGTATTTAGTAAAGCCCTTCAGAATGTTAATTTTATGTGAAAGACTCTCTATAACTCCACCACTTTGAAGTGCTCCGAAACGTTATCCTAAGTTGAAGGGAGCTATAGAAATGTGGTTGTGTGGTTATAGCAGGTTAGATTCCAGCAGTTCACCAATACACGCTCGAGTTCCCCAGGCCTTGGCTCTTCTCAATCTGCACCCAATTATTCAGAATCAGGTAAACTGGATGTGTCCCTCCAACAAGATATTGAACCTTCCATTCCCACTGAACTCAATTTAGTTTGGATCTCTTAAGCATGATAATGGGTTTCCACACGTGTTAGACACCCAGCTGACAACAACAAAATACTGTTAATATTACCAACTGTGAGGGCCTCACAGCTGTTCCACGGAAGCATGGAATTTAACAGCATGGAAGGAGGTTGTTCGGTCGATTGTGTCTGCGCTGGCTCTTTGAAAGAGCGATACATTCAATCCCGTTTTACCTGCCCTTTCTCCAACCCCTTGCAAAATATTCTTTTTTAAGATACTGATCTGATTCCTTCTTGAAATTGAGTACAGATCCTGCCTTGATCACTGTCCACGTGCTATCTTCAGCTAACCACACAAGCACAGCAAGACTGCCATTCAGCACATTGATGAAGACAAATTGTCACAATGTCTACAATGGTGACAAATGCACTGTGCTTCCCAGAATCTCAGGAAGTGCTGAACTGAAGGAAAGAAATGACTAGTGTTTCCTGAGGCAAATTTCCATTTCCTTCTAAAATCTATAGGTGAATATTCCATTCAGCATTACATGCATCCGATGTCAACAAGGAATGGGATTTCCTATTACAGTCACGCAAATGCTTTGTGACATCCTCTCTCTTTTTTTGATCAGCTGGGTGTCTGACACATATGGAAACCCATCACCATGCTTAAGAATCCTGCTTATCCAATTTCTGGGGAGCATTCTACACTGGTTGGTAAGATCCAAGGCTTGAGGACCCCAGAGTGTGTGTTGAGGTACTGATGGAGTCTAACTAGCTTAAAACCTCATAACTTGCTATTGAAAATACTGTCTAGCAAGCTTTTCCACTGCTTGTTCATCAAGGACCACCCTGCCGGTTAGGGTTTTGGCTTGCAGGGTTAACAGGAGCTGAGTGGGAAGACTCCCTGCCCCCAGTGACTGGTTTGCTCTTCCAAGTCCTGCCGATGAGCCAGGTGGCTGCGCTGTTATCAGTAGTGCCCTGGAGTACTGCAGACCCGCCTGGCTCAGGAACCAGACTACAGAGACCACCAATGAGGTTTGGCTCGATTCTAACATTTCATTGCCGAGCATGTCAACAGTTCTGCTCCAAGGAGACACAGCTTACCTACTCCCCAAGGAGGGTAGTTATGACTATGTCAATGTAAAGGCACTATATAAATGTAAATTAATTAGTATTATCTCACCAAAGGAGTTATGCGTAACAATGAACAGAATTTTTAACCAATATGTTTTGCACTTATCTCTCTGCATAGGATGTGAACAATAATCCTTGCAATTTATATATTGTTGCCTTATCACAACAACAACTTGCATTTATATAGTGTGCTTCACCCAGGATAGAATCTCTGAGCGCTACACAGTGGCTGGGTTGTATGCTGAGCAAGGGAAAAGGGGATGAAGCAGTTGAAGAGGTAAGTATTAAAGTGGGATTTAAAGAGGGCGAAGCAGAGTGATTAAGGCAGGGAATTACAGAGGTGGGGGTGCAGTGGCTGAAAACCTCAAACATTTACAGCCTAAACTATACAATACCATACAAATTTACATTTTTACATCACCTTTCATGTCAGAAGCCCTAAGGTGCTTAACAATGCTGGCTTGGCACTCAAGCTGTAAGTGTGAACCAAGGGGGAGCTCAAAATCTCTTACACGCGACTTGAACTCACAACCTCTAACTCAGTGACAAAAGTACGAACAAACCAAGCCAGCATGAACCTGGATTGAATTTAAGCCTATTGTGTTGGACCAAAATGAAGGCAAGTTAGAATGTCATTAAAAGTAATTAAATGCTGTTATGACTGGTTAACCAAAGTGAGAGATAGTGAAACATTATTTTGTGTGAATTTAAAAGCAGCCCCAGGAGATGCAAAATATTTAATTTGCATGAGTTTTTTTTCTTGCAATACATTCAGCACTTATTGTCCTCGTAGTGAGCGTCCCTCCATTTATCAAAGGTCGTGCAGCATTAATCGATGTCATATTTGAGCATCATCACACGTCAATGTCATGGGTGTTATCTTAAGAAAATAACTACAGACATTTCAAAAGCTATTAAATCCACAGCTGTGAACGTTATAACCAAAAACAACTAAATGGAGTTACATTCCTGCAAAAAGTAAGCACTCTGCCTGTCATGTGAAACTTGTTTTTTTGGGTGTGTTAGAAAGTGATCAGTTTGGGCCTGATCTCCCCAAGTTCTGCAAAACAAATGGCTTGAAGACACATGAGACGTCTCGAAGATGTGAAAGACACTATATCAAATGCAGGGATTATTATTATTACTATCTGAATGACATAGAGTTATATTAATAATCCTTGCATTATATTAATATCCTTGCAAATGTGGGTGTTGGAGCTTGACTTCATCATAATGCTACAAAAGAATGGACTGATGGTTAAATCATTTCCCCAGATGTCACTACCGTAGAAGCAACAATGATGTAGTTAGGATAGAAATTAAACTCAATGGGTTATGTGTAGAAGAAAACCAAAGCTTGACTTTTTATAGCACCTTATTACACTTAAATGTCTCAAAGCACTTCACAAATAATCACTGCGTAGTTTTTGTTGGAAAAAGTGGCAGCTTTACTGCAAGATTTCAGAAACAACTATGAGGTGAATGACTAATTAAACTATTGAGGAGTGTTGGCCAGGATATGGTGAGAAACTGCCTTCTCTTTTCAAATAGTGCCACAGGATTGTTAACAGCCAGGCAGGACCTTGGTTTATTGTCCAATCCATAAGGATATAATGAATCAACAGCAAAAAAGTACTAGTCTCACAAGCAAGAGGGCCCAAGTTTAATTCCTGAATAGGGCGAAACGTTGGGCAAGTTTCCATATTTCACATGCCTCTGTTTACCGAGCAGTAAGTAGGAACCCGGTTATTAGTTGATTGGTAGATTGTTTTTCTGAAAGTGATAATCTCTGGNAAAAAAATTGGTCGCTCAATCCACGACTGTTTCGTTCACAAAAATATACAGTAAATTAACTTTAACGTATATTCTGTGAAGCATTTTGAGATGTCTCGAAGACGTGATAAAGAGCTATATCAAATGCAAGGATTATTATTATTATTATTGCCACCTGTAATTACTTCTGTAAAGGTGCGTTTGAACATGGTTGATCCTATTATGCAAAATGTTGCATATGGGTTGATAATCCAACCCACAAATAGGATTCCACTGTCTCCATGAGTACAAGAAAATTTCAGTTATTCGTCATAATGGAAGGGACTCCCGACGGATGAATGAATGAATGAATTAATGAATGCCATTAGTGACCATTATCCCATGCAACAATTCTGAAATAGAAAATAATGTACTGTAGTAAGAAAAGACAAGGATGAGAAAAGATGACCCTGCCTTTGGTATAGCTTCATTGTGAATATTCCTAATGTATTGTCTCTAGTATTCCCAAAAATAAATATTGATTTGACATTCATGCTTCCAAAATACATACAGGGGTCAAATCTGTGGTATTTTTATGGGATTTACTTAATAAGAAACATAGTAAGAAATCCTATTTGCATTGCCATTGACTCCAGTGAGAACTGAAGTAGATCTCTTGACAGATGTGCTCCTATGGGTTAGAGTAATGTATTTCTGATTGCCATATTAAGAAATCTTATTAAGGTGGGATTTCTTCTCCCAGGTGTCTGGTAAAAGCATTTGATCATTACCCTTAGTGGGTAAAAGCAGAGCAGCAGATCACACAGAGCAGAAGGGTTGACTCCTGGTCTATGCTGAGTTAGCTGATCTAAGGGCAGTATTTGAGGTGCTATAATTGGTCTCATCACCCCCAGAACTATCGTCTTTTATAAACGTCTATCCAGTGAAAACAAGTTAAATTGGAATAACAAATTAAGGATTCGTAAACATGAAAATGTGTATAGATATGGTCATGTAGATATGATCTATTTTTAGATTGTGAGCAGCCATGACCTTAATGAAATTATTTCTGTGTTTTACTGAGAGCTCCCTCTCTTCTGCTCCTGGCATCTCTTTACAAAGTGCTCCGGGACCCTATCACGTGTGAAAGGTGCTACATAAATGCAAGTTGTTGCTGTTATCTATGCTTGCTGTGCACATACCCAAAATGTCAGCCAGTCAAACAGACCAGAAGATCAGCAGGTTTGAACCCCCTCCTGGTCTATGCTGAGTTAGGTTGATCTTAAGCAGAGCAACAAGTGAGATGCTACAATTAATCTCCCCCAATTTTCAAAATGAATGTGCTTATTAGACATTACCCACATATCTTAAAACTGCCCTTTCTGAATACAAGTAGAGTAACAGAGCACTGTGATATTGCATCAACAAGCAGCATATTAGGGGGAGTGTTTGGATGATTGCAGAACACCTCTGGATGTGATGTTGAACTTCAGAGATCAAAAGTGTCCACTTAAAGTTCAGTTGGTAGCACTCTTGCTTGTGCATCAATAAGTTGTGAGCTCAACTTCCATATCTGGACTTTGAGCTCACGGTCTAGCCAGACACTGCAGTGCAGTTCTAGCAACTCAGCATTCTCAGAGGTGCTGTAAGATGTTAATGTTAATTTCCTGTCTGTCTATTCAGGTCAGCGTTAAAGATGCCACGGCATCTGAAGTGAGAAGTGGGGTTTTCCCAGTGACATGTTCAATAATCCTTCAGATAAATCGGTAGGACTTGCAAGGACAGACCAGTCACTGGGGGCACGGAATCAACACACTCAGCTCTTATTAACCCTGCAAGCCAAAGGCCTAGGCTGGTCCTAGCTGGACAAGCAGCGGGAAAGTTTGCCAGACAGCAATATCAATAGCAAGCTGTGCAGTTTTAGCTGGTTAGACTCTAGCAGTACCATTACGCACACTCTGGGGCCCCAAGCTCGGCTCTTGCCAACCTACACCTTTTACTTTCTAGAATTAGGTAATCAGGATGCGTCACTCCAGAGAGAGAGTGTGCATTTCATTTCAACAATCTGTCTCTGGGATTTCCGTGTGTAGGTGAGATGCATGGAAATCTTAGCTTGGTTTGGACACTCCTAAGTATGGTGATGGATTTCAGCGTGTGTCAGACACCCGGCTGACCAAAATAATAAATAAATTGACTTTTCACATCTTGGCTGTTTGTAAGACATTGATGTGTGAAGATCAGGCTGCTGAAAATCACTCACCCACAATAATTACTGTGAAGAGCTTTGAGATGTTTTGACATTAAAATTGCTACATTAAATACCAGGATTGGTGCCAGTATTTCTGTGTGGGAGATCAGTGTGAGAGAATCTGAACTTTCACATTCTGACAGAGCTATCATTGCCATCAATTAAAGAAGTGAAACTCAACTAAGAGGAAAAATAATACAAAAATAATTATTTTACCCGAAGGTCGAAGTTTTGAGTTCCCCTCAAAAGTAAGGGTAATTTAAGGATCCTAACTTGTGCAGAGATACTGTTCACACACTGCGAAGATCTGAGGTCAGCCTGAAGTGACTTTGCCAATAGCTCTGCGCTTTCCAGAATGGTTGCGTTTTTTTCATCTGGAATTTGTCCTGGGCCCATATCTCTAGTGAAATGGAACTCCAACTGCTTTATTGTAAAATTAAAATGATATTTGGAGGAAGCCATACCACACAAGCTGAGAAATACCAAATAGTGCCAACTATGTGCTTTCTAATATTTCGCACCTACCCATTTCATCCCCGGTATGCAAGGCATTGCTTGTGTCAGTGATAATGGCTCACACTTTAAGATACCAAAACATGTTCAGGAGTAGAACACCATGGAAAAGAGTGGTGGGAGAGAGTTCAACAACAACAAATTACATTTGGAGGACGTTCCAAGGCGCAGGTTTCACACAGGTATTTCACAGAGATAATTTTCAAGGTCACAATAGTTGAAACGCGAAAATCAAACAGAAAATAAACGTTCACAGTGACAATGGAACAAGTATCTTACTTTAAAAACTCAAGCCTCCTTGAATCCTCATAGCTGTTCAGTTTAAGCGAAAGGAGAAGTTCTTTACTTAAAAAAATTCTCCCCTCCTCTCCTGAATGCACATTCTTCCATACAAATCAATTTCTCCTCTGATACCTTGTTAGCCTCGAGTTTAAAATGTTAGTCTAAAGTCTGACAAACTGGTGGAGGGGGGAGCAATGAAGCAGTATCACAGTTAAGCTCGATCCTGTCTTCACCTCAATATACACATTCACATAAAATTTCAAATAGGTGTTAGTGGATAGCAATCTCAGGCACCCTGAAGCCAACTGAAGTATCCCCAAAGCCATTTGAAAAATCCTCAAAGCCACTTGAATGGTTGACTCAGGACAGACCAGGGATCAAACTGAGGCTGTGGATTGAGAGTTGGGGACGGGGAAGGGGAATGCCAATGAAGCTGTTGTCAAGTTGGTAGATGGCACAGAACATCATTTTAACTTCATCAATTACTTACACTGAAAAGAAAGGAACAAACGTGTCATTCATATATATTATTTTTTATTAAAAGAAACTCTTTTTATGTTTCAACCACAGGCATTTCCACTTGTAAATGACTTCAGCATGTGAGACATGAAACACTGCCGATCCTTGTACACATCAACCTCGGCTGTTTACTAATTGGCACAGCACAGTTTAAGACATAAGGGCACCATGGAGTCAGCCTTTCATGATCAGTGGATATAGGCTGGATGATCTAACTTAGGATCAGGTACTGGACAGTTCAGTCTCCACAACACATCCTCAAAAACTCCTTTCATTAATATTTGACTTTTTCCCTCCACTTCGAAATGGCACAATTGAATTTTAGAAAACGATGAAATGTTTCCTCATGTAATCTACCAGTGACAAGATGTTCAATCATTATGTGCCCTCAATTGGTTTGTTGCAGTGATGTCTCAGACACAGGAGAGTAGCAGGGCTAAGGGAAAGGAAACAGTTGTGCACTTTTTATATCTGGTCTTCCTCAAGCCTGATTTAATGCCAAAATACTTTCCTTCACTGCAAAGAATCAAATTTTTATGGTCTGTGTGTCAGCCTGGCTCAGTTGGTAGAACTCTTGCCTCTGAGTCAGAAGGTTGTGGATTGAAACCCCACTTCAAGACTTAGAACTCATATAGTCTAAGCTGACTCCAATGCAGTGCTGGGGGTGCACTGCATTGTTGGAGGTGCCATCCTTTGGATTAGATGTTAAACCGAGGCACTGTCTGCCTGTTGAGGGGATGTTAAAGAAAAGAGACAAAACCTTCTCCCAGTGTCTTGGCCAACAATTCGCAAATAAAATTGATCATTCATTTCATGCTGGAACTTGGTCACCACATTCACTCACAAAACTCACAGTCACTGCACTTTACAGTATCTCCTGTGAAAGTGTTTGAGACATCCTCCTGATGTGAAAGGCCTATACCAAATGTAAGGATTATCATTATTATTATTATTAAATCACATGCAAAATGCAGTTCTATTTTCTTTGTGGGAGGCATCGACGGCATGCAGACCTGAGAAACGGTGTCAAGCAAACATCATCAAACATCGTCATTATTTAAATTTAAATTAACTAAGTCTTGAACTGTGGAGTCCTGTAGCTCAGTGGTTAGAGCACTCGCTTTGCAAGTGAGAGACCTGAGTTCAATTCCAGGCAGGTCAGGGCGAAACCTTGGGCAAGTTTCCTTACTCCACACAGAGCCTAATAATAATCCCTCCAAAAAAACCAAAACAATAATAAAAAAAAATTGGTCATTTTCAATCCATGACTGTTTGTGGGACATTGCTGTGTGCAATTGGCTGCCGCGTTCGCCCACAAATATACAGTCAATTCACTTTACCGTCTATTCTGTGAAGCGCTTTGGGAAGTCTAGAAGACGTAAAAAGCGCTATACCAAATGTAAGGATTATTATTATTATTATTTAACTCCACAGAACAGAATGGTCCAATGTTCCATCACCAGTCTGCACAAAGAAAACTGATTTCACTCTTGGATTTTCCCATTCTAAAGACCTACTCAAAAAAGATTGCGGTAGTAAAAATCCTGGGTCTAGATTTACTAGACAACATAACAATTCAGAATGACAGAATTCGACAAATTCTTAAATGCAGTCTCTAATTTTGAATTTTTTTTTCCTGTAACTTCTTTTAAGATATGCAGAAAATAGCCTTTGATGCTAAAACTAAATTCAACAATTTGCGAAATTCTGCACATGCTGAAATGTTACATTCATAGAGAAAATCTAGACCCAGGTGGAATAATCCCCTCAAAAACTACTACTAATAATAATTTGGGCACTCGATCTACGATTATTTGTGGGACACTGCTGTGAGCAATTGACTGCCACGTTTCACCCACAAATTATACAGTCAATTCACTTTACCGTATATTCTGTGAAGCACTTTGCGTACATCTCAACAACCTGATAAGATGTTATATCAAATGAAAGGATTATTATTATTATAAATCCCTGTTTTTCTGGGGCTGAGTAGTTTCCTTGGTTTTCAAACCGAAAATAAAACAAGAAGCTAGACCCTTCTATTCCCCTCCACATGAGGTGGAGAGGAATAGAAGGGTATGGGAGGGAGCAAGGAATGGGAACTTGTGTAGAGTATAAACATGGTCATGGACTGGTTGGGCCAATTGGCTTGTTTCCAGTCTGTGTAGTCCACTGTGGTTCACCTCGCATATGCCAGGATCCTGCCCCACAAGTTCAATGCGATAGCACTGTCCCTCAGGGGGAGATGGCGATTCAGAGTCTGGAAGTGAAATAAGTGTGACTGACTGTGTGACACCAAGTGGCTCAGTCGCCTCATTTAACTTACAAAGCTCAGTCTCTGGAGGAGATGTACAGTTGTGAGTTTAACCAGGCAATACCGTTTTCTCAAAGATCACAGGGAAGTTCCAGTCAGTATGTAAACTAGGGGACATCCGATTCATTTTCACCTGCTTGTTGGCACTACAACTGCCCTTCACTGCTGTGACAATCATAAACAATGATAGACCTGGAAACTGCAACAAAGCAAGCAGACAAAGAAGATTATTTGACTGTGTATGCTTTATGTAACACAACCGCTGCTGTCATACAAGCACTGTCTGCTCTGTTCTTTCTTGCGTGGCTGCGCACTCCACCTTGTGGAGCCGGTCCACAACCTCAGTGTCTTGTTTGACTCCCAATCTTTCAAACCCCATATCTGTGCTCTTACCCGCTCAGCTCCTAAACATTGCCCACCTCCTTGGGCTGCAAGGCCCTAATCTGCATCTTTATCACATCCCGGCTTGATTAAGCCAACACCTCCCCAGCTCCTCCCTTACACAAGCTGAAGAATACCAGAACTCTGCAGCCAGTGCCCTCTCCTGTAAGTCCCTCCGACTCGCTTCCTCCCTCTTCTCTTTCAAGGCACCTCTGAAAATGTACCTCGCTGCCTGTGCTTTCAGTCACCTTTCCCCTCGCCACCCGCTTTGGCTTCCACCCTTAGCTCAGGTGCCCTTCCAGCACTGTGAAGTCCTTTGAGACATCCTTCTGACATGAAAGGCGCTATATGAATGTAAATTGTACTGTATTGTGAGTTTACCTTTTCAGAAGTAACTCCGAGACAATATTTCAATTGGAAACAGCATGACATCATGAACTCAAAATTAAATGAATCTTTTAAAATCGGATTACATTTATTTATAAGGGCACAAACAACTGATTCAGGGACCTTGCTGATTTCAGCAGAATGGCACTTAGATCACTCCACGGAGTGTCTGGAACATGCCGGAATCAGCAGTTGGTGAATACGTGGGAGTCACCAGAATCTGCTTTGTCGTCAAAAGTGTTTGGGGAAGATATCTTAAAAGATTTGTAAATGCTGATTTTAGGTGTCAGCCTGGTTCAGTTAGTAACACTCTTGCTCCCAAGTCAGAAGGTTATGGATTCAAGCCCCATGTCGGGAAGTTCGCCTCATATAGCCTAGTTGACCCTTTTAAGGCAGTACTGGGGAAGTGCAGTACAGGACACTACCCCACGTAAAGGGCGCTATATAAATGCAAGTTTTTGTTGTGGGGGAGCGCTGTAATGTTTGAGGTGCTGTCCTTCGAATTAAAAATCTCGTGGCACTATCTGAAAAGAGAAGGGAGTTTCTCCAGGTGTCCTCACCAACAATGCTCCAACTAAAATTGATCATCCATTTCATGGTTGTTATTGCTGGGTGCAAATTGGCTGCCGTGTTCACCTACAAAATACACAGCCACTACACTTGACAGCATATCCTGTGAAGTGCTTTGAGACATCGTGACATGAAGGGCATTAGATCAAATGCAAGGGTTATTATGATTATTATAAATAAATCAAAGGCGAGATTGAATTGTGATATCTCCACCGGGAAAAGGGTCAGTGCACCCAAAGAGTTAACACAAAATCCGTCTGCTTACTTAGCATCAGATAAACACACTGCTTCATAAGAAATTTCTAAATAACATCCTTCATCCAGTCAGTATTGTCCTTCACTGAAAACGTTGCATAAATATTGTGCTATTTGTAGGATCGGAATGTTTTGCTGTCATTTTGTGATACATATAAGTAGACTTTGAAACAAAATACAAGCAAAAATAAAGTACAACCAAAGATGAAATTTGTAATAATAATGATGATTATAATGTATGCAGTCACTCAAATTCAGCAACTTAAATCGTTTTAGGGCTAAAGTGATGCCAACATTCTGATCCAAGATCCAGGAAATGAATGACTACACGCAATGTATTCCTACCCAGTCATGGGTCTGTCTGTGCTCAGAAATAAATAGCACAGTGAAATACCTAATTTGCTGCAATGCTTCACAGTGACTACACTGTTCAGCTTCAGTAAATTATCAGCCAAACTACTGACTATCCATCTGGAGAGGTAGTTAAGTGTGGTCTCCTCGGAGCTGAGCTGGCTCCAAGGTGATGTGCTTGATATTGAGATATCACAATCGAGACAATCCTTTGTGGCGGTCTCGGTAGTCCTGTTACTGAGCCTGGCGGGTCCGCAATACTCCAAGACACAGCTGATGCCAGCGCAGCCAGTCTGGCTCATTGATATGACTTGGAGGTACAGACCGGTTAGTGGACGCAAGAAATCCTTCCACTCAGCTCCTGTTAACCCTGTAAACCAAAGCCCTTACAGGTAGAGCTGTCCTAGCTGGACAAAAAGTGGGAAGCTTGCCAGGCAGTGCTCTCAATGGCGAGCTATGCGGTTTTAGCTGGACCACGGTGCACACTCTGGGGTCCCCACAACTCATCTCTCATCAACCTGCACCTAATACTCCCATAAGCAGGTGTATCCCTCCAGGGAGCGAGTGCAAATACATTTCCATGTGAAGGCGGCAGACATATGTGGAGTTCTCAATTGGGTTTGGATATTCTTAAGCGTGGTGATGGGTCACGTGTCAGAAACCTGCTGACAAAAACAAGTTAACTATCAGACACCAGTGCAGTGCCTTTTAATGTGTGTTTCTATGTCTCCATGTGCGTTTGCGTGTATTTGTCTGTGTGTTCTTGTGTGTGTGTGTGTGCACCTCTGTGTCTGCTTCTATTTGTTTGTTTCTGCATCTCTGCATATGTGCTCATGTGTTGTATATATTTATATATATATATATGTGTGTGCGTATCCGTGTATGTCTGTTTGTGTCTGCTTCTATGTGTGTGCTTCTGTGCCTCATGTGTTTGTATGTCTACGTATACTTCTGTGTGCTTGTGTGTGTGTATTTGTGTGTGTGTGCATTTCTGTATGTGTGTGTGTGTGCGTGTATTTGTGTGCGTGTGTGTGTGTGCGCGTGTATTTCTGTGTGTGTGTGTGTGTACGTGTATTTCTGTGTGTGTGCGTGTATTTCTGTGTGTGTGTATTTCTGTGAGAAATCTCCTGCTGCTGTCCCCCTCCCCCCACCGCAGCTGCAGGGAGAAAACTCATTTTTGCATTGCTGGTCACTTCTGCAGCACTGCGCTGTTCCTCTGATCAACAGATCGTTTTCATAACCACTTTTCTGAGGTCACAGGCGAGTCTGCTCCAGTCACGCAATCTCCAGCCTATTGGGGTTTACTATTACACTACAGAGGATGTTGTTGGAGTGCCTGGATGGTGCTCCCATTCAGAAAGTGCCTATTTTCTATACAGCGCTGTTAACCCTTTCCACACAACAGAATCAGACTTTGTCTTAGTTCATTGGGGGAGAAAAACACACAACCGCGAATTGGTGAATAATTGCTCTCTGTATTTTAACTATTCCCGGCTCGTAGAAGCCAAAGGCATCTTTTTGAAACCGAGTACAAAATAAAAGCAGTATTTTGTACACAAATATGCAAAATCAAATAGATTTCAGTCGTGAAGATCATCTCACGCAACTGCATACATAAATAATAATAACAATTCTTGCACTTGATGCAGTGCCTTTCACATTGGGAGGATGCCTCAAAACGCTTCACAGGATTTACTGTAAAGGATAGGGACTGCGTATTTTCTAGGTAAATGCTGCAGCTAGTTAGCGCAAAGCAATATCCCACAAGCTGCCATGAAGTGAACGACCAATTTTATCTTGGGTATTGTTAATGAGAGAAACTCCCTTCTCTTTTCAAGTAGCGCCATGGGATCTTTACCATCCACTAAACAGGCAGTTGGGACCTCGATTTAACATCTCATGTGAAGACATGGGATGTTAAACCAATGCATATCGCAGAGAGTTCTCACAGTCTGTTTTGCATTGAACTCTGGAAATTTTTACTAGAATAATATTCTGCGAGCATGTTTACTTTTTTCAAAGTAAGGAACACGTTGAGATGTGGGAGTGATAAAAAACATGTGAATTGTATCAATTATCATTACAGATGCTTGAACAAAGGGTAGCTTCCCCCCACCCCCTCTCCTCCTTCACTCTCCCACGCCCCCCCCCCCCAACCCACCCCGCTCCCCATCATCATTCATAACCAGTGGAAATTAGTCAATCTATAAGCCAAGCTGTAGTTCTGCACAATAAATAAGCACAAGCAGAGTATGGCCTCTTTACATGACTCAATTTGAAAAAGTTCTTTATCATAAAACTTATCTTGTAAAATCTGTGCTCTTTAAGGTGAGCTTTTCTAGTGGTCGGAAATGTGCTGGAGTCAAACACTCCCAGGTCAGTATGGTTAGATGTAGAGCAAAGCTCCCTCTCTCTGCCCTGACAATGTACCTCAGAACCAACATCTGACAAATGCTCCATTGCCCCAGCGTAAGTTCTTTCCTCTCCTGCACCAGCTGTCACCCTGCAGCCGCTCTGAGTGGGTTTTACCATTACAACAACAACAACTTGCACTTATATAGCGTTCTTCACACAGGGTAGCCTCACGGAGTGCCCCGAAATAAAGGCAGTTTTGTACTGTGATGCCAAATTCACTTCACAGTGCTACAACAACAACTTGTATTTATATAGCGTCCAAATGAAGGACTTATTATTTTTTAATAATACCAGAATAATACCAGAAGTAAATGTATTTTGTAGGAATTGAGGCACATTGAATCGACTGGATGGTAAATTATGGGGTCATCCATTATCTTGCCCAGTTTCTTTTCCAAATAAAAGCAACAGTACATGACATGCTGGAGGCATAGGGACAGGAATGACAACAAACAACAAATGGCATTTATCTAATACCCTTACCCAGGATAGCGTCTCGGAGTGTTAACAAAACACCAAATTTTAAAACCAAATAGCTACAAAAGAATCCTGATTTCTTTCCATTTCAATTCCTTTTCCTTAGGCAGTGACTGCTGGATTGAGTTATAGAGGCTGAAAGTACGCAGGGGAAAAGTTAACATTGCGTATAGACTATCATTAGATTACACGTTAGCCAGATTTTAGCTTCCAATCTCAAACCCAATGATACCATTAGCTTTCACTGGATCAACAAAAATGTTCTAACATATTGACAGAACAAGGTCAAATTAAATTACTTTGAGATTTCAAGCGCTTTGAGACACCCTCAGAATGTGAAAGGTAATATATAAATGTAAACTGCATTGTAGATGGTTATGATTATTTAGCAGTTTGGCTTTCTAAAAGGGATCTAATGCAGAGAGTATCTCTCTTTTAGATGAACGTTATCAAGCCTAAACAGTACAAACTGCAGCAGCACTCAAATAACTCATATCCAGCAGCTGCTAGCAAGAAAACAGACCCAAAACCTGAACAAACTGCACAGTAAAGTTTCAGCATCCATCATAAGAAATAACAGATGCCCTGGCATCAATCTAATGTCGGGATTCAGATAATGGCCATGAACCCCTTTGAGATTTGCTTGAATAATCACTCCCAGGTAACAGCCATTTCTCAGTGAGCTCATTTGTGCAAATAAAACCATATAATATTGAAGTTCAGATTGAATGTGCATCTTCCACATAAAGGGCAGTGCTGGAAAGATACCCAGCCGTGCGCACGGAGCAATATTTTGCTTATTCCGCAGTTGTTTTTAAAAAAAAGGAGAAATGGACCCTCAAAAGCATCCTTCGGTTTATTTGACAGGTACGAGAGATGGAAGCGCTGAGCACAGTTTGGCTGGACTCCTGCTGTTCCCCTCTGAGTGCACTCACAAGGAGCTGCGATGTTTGTGGATGACATCATGCCCTCCTAGCCACTAGCCATCCCTGAGTTGTTTCACTGAAGTGAATTAAGCAGCAATAAGCACGCACAGGCATGCCTTGCCAAACTAAGGACATGCAGTGAGGACTATAGTCGAGTCTGGCTATCCTGACGTTAGACCCAAATAAATCATTATTTCTCTTTTGATTTTATCCTATTGCCTGTCAAGTTTTCATTTGTAACGTCTGTGATTATTTTTTTTTGCTCTTTCTCCACTTTTCTCTAAAGGGATAGATAAAAGATAGAGTGGACTTGAGCCTCCGATGTCAACCATGTCAGCCACAAGGAACGCGTTGTCTGAGCTCTTTTTATTGCATGGTCGCCTGAAACTGTCGTATTTATTGATTTTGTCCTGTAAATGTTATTCTCTGTTGACATTCCTCTTTTTAAAAATCTTTGTATCTATTATTTTGATCTTTCTCACAATCCACTGGTTCATTGTCACCAGCAAACTGGAGACCACTTATGGCTATTGGTTGTTAGTCGATTGGAGGATAGCTTTTCCAGGGGTAATAATTACTTCAGAAAAATTATAATAATCACAAAATCATATATAAGGAATTCTGTAGCTCAGTGGTTAGAGCCCTCGCCTCGCAAGCGAGAAACCTGGGTTTGATTCCCGGCAGGGCGAAATCTTGGGCAAGTGTCCTTACTCCACACGCCTGATAATATTCCCTCAAGAAAAAAATAATAAATTGGTCAATTCATTACAAGACTGTTTGTGGGACACTGCTGTGAGGAATTGGCTGCCGTGTTTCACCCACAAATATACAGTCAATTCACTTTACAGTATATTCTGTGAAGAGTCTCACCAGTCTCGCCAGCTTGTGCTCTCAGTAGCAGGCTAGGCTGTTCAGCTGGTTGGAAGTACCCTAACACATGCCCTGGAATCCCCAAGCTTTGGCTTTCACCCAGTTAATAATAATAATAATAATAATAATCCTTGCATTTGCTATAGCACCTTACAACGTCTTCAAGATGTCTCAAAGCGCTTCACAGAATATACTGTAAAGTGAATTGACTATATATTTTGTGGGCGAAATGCAGCAGCCAGCAGTGTCCGCACACAGCATTTTCCAACAAACGGTCGTGGATTGAGTGACCTATTTATTTATTTATTTATTTATTGGAAGGGATTATTACCCCTGGAAAAGTAATCCGCCAATCGACTAACAACCGTGTTCCTACTTACTGCTAGGTAAACAGAGGCATGTGGAGTAAGAAAACTTGACCAACGTTTTGCTCTGCTGGGAATTGAACCCAGGTTCTCTCACTTGCAAGGTGAGTGATATAACCACTCAGCTACAGTTATAACAATAATTGATTGCTGGATCATCAGATCACCTCTGATGTCATTTATTACCCAGGTTTGGTATGTGCAGGAAGTGCCATTGCTGACTCTTCACAAAGGAAACAACGTCAGTAGCATATACGATAATAATAATACCAGCTCGTCCTTCGACTCCATCCCTACCCCTCTCCTTACCTCGCAGCTCCACCTCCTTACCCCTCTGCTCACAGACATCATAAACCTCTCCCTGTCCACTAATACTGTACCCTAACACGTGCCCTGGAATCACCAAGCTTTATAAAAAACTTTATAAGCTTTATAAAAAACGCTGACATCACTCCTATCCTTAAAAAAAACCCTCCTTGGACCCTTCTCTACTCCCAAACTACAGCCCCATCTCCAACCTCACTTTCCTCTCCAAGGTCCTGGAACAAATTGTTGCTTCCTGGCTTCGCTCCTTCCTCTCCCGCCACTCCCTTCTCGAACCCCTCCAGTCGGGTTTCCGTGCCGCCCACAGCACAGAAGCAGCCCTGGTCAAAGTGACGAATGACATTCTGTCCATCTGCGACCAGGGTTCCCTCTGCCTCCTCATCCTCCTTGACCTCTCTGCTGCCTTTGACACCGTCGACTACTCTATCCTCATCCACCGCGTCTACTCTTACCTCAACCTTCACAGCTCTGTCCTTGACTGGTTCAAATCGTACCTCTCACACCGCTTCCATTTCATCTCCACAAATAGTATCTCCTCTACCCCTGAACCATCTGGTGCGGCGTTCCTCAGGGCTCTATCCTTGATTCCCTCCTCTTCAATATCTATATGCTCCCTCTGGGAGACATCCCCTCCCTTGCCTACTTCAAGACCCATCTCAAGACCCTCCTCTTCAACAGTGCTTTTGATCACCCTGCTTCCCCCCCGCCCTCCACTCTCCCCGATCTCAACCCCCAGCTCGGGTCCGAAACTCTGACTGTCCAGCACCTTGGGACGTGTTCCCGACGTGAAAGGCACTTCACAAATGTAATTTTGTTGTTGTTGTTGTAATAATCCTTGCATTTGATATAGTGCCGTATCACATCTTCGAGTCACAGAATATACTGTAGCGCTTCACAGAATATACTGTAAATTGAATTGACTGCATATATTATGGGCGAAAATATAACACGCATGCACAGTGCACAGGAAGTAATGTCAGCAACAGCGTGCAACAAATAACATCGATCTGGTGCCCCAGAAGATTTTTTTTATGGACTCAGTTATAAGGCAGCCGCTAAGACTTTAAAGGGGTTGCTGAGCTGTCAGATGGAGTAAAGACTCAACGTTTCTTTCCCTTCCTTCTAGAAAAGACTTATCTACAATTAGGTAAAAAGGGCAAACTCACACATCCATCATTAATCAAAAATAAATAAGACCCATATTGAATTCTACGAACACATTTCCTTTCAAATGTCTGTCTTTGAAATTCCTATGTGTAGCATTTTTCCTCTTGAGTGATGCACAAACCTGAAGTGAATTATATTACAATAAAATATGGCACAGAGTCCAGTAAGGGGCCTTGTTTTTCTCACACTATAAGAAAGGTTTGACGTCAAGGAAATGTGTGGGGGATGTCCACAGGAACCAGCTCACTTATCACATGGGACACGTATTTCAAGTTTCACACAACTCTATACGCTGCAGACATGCAAACTTGTGGCAACTAATTTGCAATATTTGCAAACTGATTAGTGACTATCCTCCTTGGTCAGAGAGCTAAGCGGGATCTCCTTGGAGTTGAACTGACTCCAAGCAGGTGAAATGCCTGGTAATGGAATCTCAGAATCGATTTAACCCTCTGTGGTGGTCTTTGTAGTCCGGTTCCTGAGCCAGGTGGGTGCAAAGTACTGCAGGGCACTTTAAGCGCTTTGGGATGTCCTCCCAACATAAATGTAGCTTTGGAGTCCTGTAGCTCAGTGGTTAGAGCACTCGCTTTGCAAGCGAGAGATCTGAGTTCAATTCCCGGCAGGGCGAAACCTTGGGCAAGTTTCCTTACTCCACACGCCTAATAATAATCCCTCCAAAACCAAAAACAATAATAAAAAAAAAATTGGTCATTTTCAATCTACGACTGTTTGTGGGACATTGCTGTGCGCAATTGGCTGCCGCGTTCGCCCACAAATATACAGTCAATTCACTTTACAGTGTGTTCTGTGAAGCGCTTTGGGACGTCCTCCCGACGTGAAAAGCGCTATATCAAATGCAAGGATTATTATTATTATTATTATTATTAAATGGTGCAATATAAGTGTAAATTGTACTGCATTGTTTTGATGTCAGATCAGCCTGCTTGGCTCATCAGCAGGGCTTGGATGTGTAGACTGGTCACTGGGGCAGAGATTCTTTTCGCTCAGCACCTTTTAACTCTGCAAGTCAAAGCCCTGACTAACATGTAGCATGGTTCCTAGATGGACAAACAGTGGAAAGTTTGCCAGACAGCACTTTCAATGGTTTGATAAACAATTTCCGCTAGTTAAATTCCAGCATACACGCTTGAGGTCTCCAAACCTTGGCTCTTGCCAAGCTGTACCTGATACTCTCCAGAATTAGGTAAGCATGATGTGTCCCTCTAGGGAAAAAGTGCGCTTTCCATTCCAACACAGGGGAATTTCCATTTGTAGGTTGCATGTTTGGAATTCTCAGTTTGGTTTGGTTAGCATGGTGATGGGTTTCTGCATGTGTCACACAGCTGACCAAAAAAGAATCATTTATTGCAACTTCCAGTTGCAAATACTGAGAATCATTTTGATTGCGATATTCGTAGAATGACTCATTGTGATTTCTCTTATTGATGTAGTCAATTTGATAAACATTCAGCTAGTGATTTGATTAATCTCCTGACACGTATTTCATTCCCTTTTATGTTTATGTTTCACTTGCCAATATTATGAGGCAGGTAATTCCCGCTCCTACCCATCCTCTGAATGAAACCAACACAGATTTATTTGACATGAGATATCGGAGGTTAAATGCTGGCTGAGATACTCATGAGCACCCAATTCTAATTCATTTTTTCCCAGGAAAGAATTCGCCCACAAATATACGATCAATTCACTTTACAGTCTATTCTGTGAAGCGCTTTGAGACGTCGAGAAGACATGAAAGCGCTATATCAAATGCAAAGATTATATTATTATTATTATTATTCTTTCCAAGGACCTCAAAGTATGGAACTTCTTCCTACAATTTGCAAGGTATTCAAATCCAATCTTGGTGTTATATAATTAGTTCCGCATATAAACCTCCATTTGGCCTTCCCAATAAAACATCCGCTTAATGGTAGTTTGTCTACAAGTCTATCGTCACGACAGTTCACAGTAAAATCCTGTGAAGTGCCTTGAGGCGTATTCATGATCTGATAACGCGCCATATCAAATGCAAAGATCATTAAAAATTATTATAGTTATCATTAGGAGGGGACGGGAGATGTTGTCTTTCCCAACAGTAACCCCCTTCTCTCCAACCCACCCCCATCCCCGGGCCAGTGATAGTTGGTGGCAACTTTTGACCACATTTTTAGTGAATGCAATAATTATCGCTAGTGGGAATAATAATAATAATAATCCTTGCATTTGATATAGTGCCTTACCACGTCTTTGAGACGTCTCAAAGCACTTCACGAGATATACTGTAAAGTGGATTGACTTTGTATTTTGTGCACGAAACGCGGCAGCCAATCGCCCACAGCAGTTTCCCACAAACAGTTTGGATTCAGTGACCAATTTATTATTATTTTTTTTTGAAGGAACTATTACTCCCAGAAAAGCAGTCCGCCAATCGACTAACAAACAGGTTCCTACTTACTGCAAGGTAAATAAAGGCATGTGGAGCAAGGAAACTTGCCCAACGTTATCAAGTCCAGATGTCAGCAGGTTGCCAATAAACCTCGGTGACGGACTTTAGATTCTTTTGCTGGGGAACATTTTCAACCTGGTGACATCTCGGTAGCCAGTGGTCCCTGGTCGTTGTGAGTCCCAGCACACACGAGTGACTTTAACACCTGATCAGCTATGTTTGGCCGGTCATTTGCTCTCGCCAGACCGGTTGCGTTGGACAGACAGAGGCCTCTCTCTTAACTGACCGCATGCTGAGAAACACATCTCTCATTGAAAGCATTCAGGAGATGTGACTCAGATAAAAGTGTGGGCACAATGAAGAACCTCACTAGGTTTTAAAATCATTCAACTCGTTTTAAAATGCGAACTTAAGGAAAACCACACAACTAGGCAAAAATGTCTTTCTTTTTCCCTCAAATATATGTCCCACCTGTTGTATTACAGAGCACATACATTTACACCCTGGCTTGATTTGATCACACACAAGCACAGTCATCCACCCATCGTTGGAACCAGATCAGATCAGTCCGTTTACACTGCCCCGCACGTTGTTCGTGAAAGCGTAGAAAACGGGAAGTGTGCGACCATGTCCTAAATAAAGACTGCATTGACATGCACATCTGCACAAGACAAGGTTTCAGCAACCACTGATGAAAGTCGCATGACCAAGACAAACCCACGCATGAAAGATAATAATAATTCTTGCATATGATGTAGCGCCTTATCACGTCGTTGAGACGTCTCAAAGCGCTTCACAGAAGGCTATGGATGCTCAGTCCTTGAACATATTCAAAACTGAGGTTGATAGACTTCTAAAGGATAGAGGGATTAAGGGATATGGGGTAGGATGAGTAAATGGAATTAGGTTAGAAGATCAGTCATGATCTTATTAAATGGCAGGGCAGGCTCAAGGGGCCGAAAGGCCTACTCCTGCTCCTAAGTCTTATGGTCTTATACTGTAAAGTGAATTGACTGTATATTGTGTGGGTGAATGATTGCCTGAATGATAGCGTTGAGTTAATGGCAGAGTCAACTCCAGGCACTGGATCCTCACAGACTGAAAATATCTGACAAGGATAGATTCCTTTACTGCTGTAAGGAGCCCCAAAGTGTTGAGCTATTTAACCCCTTCCATAATCTCTCTACTCCAGCCTCAGGTGTCTTTCTATCCTACAGGCACAATCTGCTGATGTTTACCTCCTGTTACCCACACTTGGTAAAAACCTGTAGTTGACCCTATAGGCTTTATTCATAGATTTATAGATTCATAGAATGTTACGGCACAGAAGGAGGCCATTCGGCCCATCGAGTCGGTGCCGGCTCTTTGACAGAGCAAGTCACTTTCACTAACCCCAATCACCAGCTTTCTCCCCATAACCCTGCAAATCCTTTATAATCTCTTTGATGTAAAATTTATGTTGCTCCCGGCACATACATTCACTATTTTGTGTGGGTAACTGCAATAAGAAAGTATTTTAACTCACCGAGGGATGTTTACAGATTCTGAGAAACTAGTGCTATCTTCTTGAAACAGATACCAACAAAACACAAGGAAGAAAGATTCCACTACCAATGAAAGTGGGGGTAAGATATGAAACATGTCCAGATTCCTAGTGTGCTCTGAAGAATGCTGGGAATGATGTAGTCCAGTCGGTGCTAATTTGGCTTGAAGGAACACTCAAGGTTTTACTTTGACTGCAATGTTAATAACCAGCACTTACTGGTAATGGAACGGTATTGGTTGGATCGTATCGTTGGTTGCTAAGGTATTATTCTTTACGAATACCTCATAGCAGATCATGTCTTCAGTGGCCATTGTCATTCAAGTCTTTACAGCATGAATGATTTCCCTCAAAGTATCTACTGGATTACACGCCACCATTTCTCACCATTCGGCCCATTGTGCCAGCACAGGCACGATGGATCGAATGGCCTCCTTCTGTGCTGTAAGATTCTATGATTCTATTTGGAAATGTCGCCTTGAGCGCTCCTTTCATTTGTAAACCTTAAGTATTTTCTGTGGGTTACACCAATTCAAGGCAAACCTGCGATGATTTGTTTTAAGAATCTGGCATAAACGTGGACTGGTACAAGAATACTGCAAGAACCCCTCCCCTCTCTCCCCCCCCTCCCCCCACACACACACAAAAAAAGCTCAATTCTTTGATTAATAAATGAACGTTGAAAGTTTAAAATACCACACATGTCATCTTATGTCAATAAACCAGCATGCTTTTCCACGAACTCCAGATAAACACGTACTAAATCCAAACACAACTCTGCAAACCCAAAAATTCCAACGCACCAAACCACATCCCAGCCTTTCCCATTGTATGGCATTCCTGATCCAAGCATAACATTCAAATACAATATTCTGATTCAAGCAGAAAATCTATCTATGTTTCAATTCCAAGATCCGTTTCCTAATTTTACCTGAAAGGCAGAAGCGCGTTTCAGAAATCCAATCGCTATTCATTCAAAGCACGCGACCAGCATTTTATGTAGCTTCAAAAATAAATTGAATGACTCATGTCCCTGCTCTACCACTGCATCAGGGAATCATCAGGGAAATTTGAAATGTGAAACTTGATTTATAGGAGTTTGCTTAAAATTGTAGAAGTTGAGGAGAGCACTGCACAGCCACAGATAAGTTTAATGTTATTAAAGAGCTGGGTGAGATCCTCGCAAGCGAGAGGACCTGAGTTTGATTCCTCGACAAGGCGAAATATCAGGCGAGTTTCCTAACCTCCACATGCTTCTGTTTACCTAGCAGTCTGTAGGAACCTGGTTGTTAGTCAATTGGTGGATCACTTTGTGCGGGTAATAATCCCTCAAAAAAATAATTTGATCATTCATGACTGTTTGTGGGACACTGCTGTGAGCAATTGGCTGCTGCATTTCGACAACAAAATATACATTCACTTTGCAGTATATTTTATGAAGCGCTTTGAGACGCCTCAACGACATCATAAGATGCTGTATTAAATGCAAAGATTATTATCATTATTGTCGAAAGTCATCCAAATGGATTACTCAGGAGCTTTTAAACTTTGTTTTCTGTTTAATATAACTTTGATAGTTGATTGCAAGTGGTTGCAGTTAAAATGGATATCTTCTGAAACCGATGGCATTGGCCCTGCTCCAAAATGACTTCTTGGCTGCAGTGTGATTTATAATTCACAAGACGTGTTCGGATGAAGAAGGCCCTACGGCCCATTTAATCTCATCCTTTCAGAATATCCGCTCTGTCATACTCCCATTACAGTTTCTTAAAGATGTGCAGAGTCCTGGTCTTAACCATATTTTTTGCAACACTGTACCTCATGGAGACTTTGGCGTGCAAGATAAACAGTCAATACATTATACAGTAAATCATGTGAAGTGCTTTCAGGCATCATGCTGACCTGAAAGCCACTATATCAAATGCCAGGATTGTTATTATTATTTAATAAAATGTGGTTAATTGAAGTTCTCTTGGTTCCCAGTGTGCTGGATCTGCCAGGACATACCAGATCAACCAACTTTATAGCCAGTTTTCCCACTCCAATTTATCCCACTGCTTAAGTACATTGCATTATTGTTCTGACGATAGTCAAAAAGCAAGCGGAATGTAATGACTCACTCGTAATCTTAGATCGACATTGTTTGCAGTGTTAACCTTTGTACACAACAACAACAACATTTTTACATTTATATTGTGCCTTTTATGTCAGGAGGACATCTCAAAGTGAACTGCTAGTGGGGGAAGGGGATTTAGGAGGTGGGAGGGGGTGGAATGTGATCAAAAACACAGTTAGAAAAATAGATTTCTAAGATGGGCTTCAAAGATGGAAACGGAGGGACGAGATTTGAGAGTTCAAAAGAACAGGAACATAATGCCTGAAAGTTCACCCACTGATGGTGTGGATGATTGGGCAGGGGACATTAGGCAGACCAGTGTTTGTTGAGCAGAGGCAGAAACTAGGACAGTAGGGATGCAGGAGGTTGCAGAGATATGATGGGTTGAGACTGCAGAGGAATTTTGGTCCCTTTGTTCATAGTCTTAACCATCGAGTCTTAAAATTGAAGATTATGCATCAATTTGGAACATTCTTATACTTAAGTATCAGTTTGGAAGTTGGCATACATGAAGTTCTTGTTTTATGATTTTTTCAACATTCCACACGGTCGTAAAGTTTAAGACAATAGTCTTAGGCATAAAATTGAGGAATTCATGCCTCTGGTGTCCAAAATACTATTATATACATTATACTTGTTCTTTCACAGTCACTGCACTTTACAGTAAATCCTGCACAGAGCTTTGGAAGGTGCTATATCAAATGTAATTATTATCATTATTATTAAATAGATTCTATTGGTAAAAACGTAAATCTTAATTCTCCTGGATCTACAGCCAATATCAGGCTTGTGATCATAATGTCACATCATGCTGTGCTTCCGAGACTCACTTCCAGCCCACAGAGGACATTCGGCTCCTACAGCCAAAATTCTCCCAAGTCAAGGACAATTTATAAGCCACTGACTACTATGTTGCACATTCTGGTAAAAACAAAATGACAAGGAAAATAAAACCTCTACAGTTTCTAAACTCTTCCCAACCTTACCTCTCTGACCGAGCCTTTGATCACCTTTTCCCACCCCTTCCCTTCGCCTCCCCACTTTCCATCTTGTCTCACAATGTCCATGTAGAGCAACTTAATATTCTTCTATAGGAAAGATACTATGTAAGTGCTCGTTGCTGTAAATTAAAAGAGGGAAATACTTTTGTGCGTGATATTGACCCGATTATGCATACAGTCGAACCCTGCTATATTTCTTGGTTGTTCTTCTTGTTGCACACCAGTTGTGTTTAGTCCTCTTAGATAAGTGAGGAATTAATCACTGACCCGTTTCCATTTTGATAACCACTTTACAGACAATTGATTAATATCGTGAAGCAATGTTATCCTGCATCTACCCAACACCTCCAACTGCACTGAGTCACTACTGTGTGAACCCTACACTGATTATTTTCTCAGTGCAATGAAACTCCACAGCTAGAGCTTTCTGACTGTGCACTCTCATTTCTCATTTCTGCACACCTTCATTTTGCTGTGGGCAAATCTGTTGCGGACTGATTCTGTTTTGATCTTCAAAGAGGATTAGTTGCTTCTTGTGAACCTTGAAGACCGTTACCTTTAAGTGAAAGCTACTTCTGAAAATAGCAGCATTTCTGGGGGGTGGGAGGCGGAGGAAGACAGGAGAAATCTAGAACAATTTCAAATGGGATCCCTTAAGTAACGAATTGTAAGGGAAGAGTCCTGACAGTAGCTGGAAACATATGCAAGCGCTTAACAGAAATCCATTGCCCGGTGTGAGCTCCCACGAGTCCGGTGTACTTCCAGATTGCTTAATTAAGGAATCCCATCAGGCATCACATTGCCCTCGTGTCCAGTAGCTCTTGACAGCTGAATGGAAAAGCTTGATGTCCAGCACAGTCGTGGATCATGAGACTTCTTCAAATTAATCAACTGTATAGAAATCCTCACGATGTTCAGGAATTGTTTCCATGTTTCTTGTGTCATATGTTGTCTGGACGTAACTCAACTTGACAATCTCAGTTTCTATTTCCGTAAAGCCAGACTGTGGCAAAAGAATATATATGTATATATATAAATAATAATCCTTGCATTTGATATCCTTGTGCCTTATCACGTCTTTGAGACGTCTCAAAGTGTTTCACAGAATATACTGTAAAGTGAACTGATTGTATATTTTGTGGGCGAAACACAACAGCCAATGGCGCTCAGAAGTGTCCCACAAATAGTCGTGGATTGAGTAACCAATTTTTTTTGAAGGAACTATTATCCCCAGAAAAGGGATCTGCCAATCAACTATCAACTGGATTCCTACTTAATGCAAGGTAAACAGAGGCATGTGGAATCGAACCCAGGCCTCTCGCTTGCGAGGTGAGTGCTCTGACCACTGAGCTACAGGACTCTCAAAGAAGACTCTTGGTGCCCAGCAGAGGATCTGCATCCAAGCAGAGATCTGTCGGGGCAGCCAAGATATATCCAGGAACCTGTAGGATTCACAATGTGCAAATCGTTTTCAAAACTCACAAATCGGAGCGTGTTTTGATTTAAAGGAGGGAAATTGAAATGAATTTGCCAGCGGAGAGAAGAGAATGTCAGTGTGGAGACCTTGGCGTCTGAATGTCTTCCACCACAGGGGAAGCTCTCACATATGATTGTTTAAAGTGAGCTCAGGCCTGCACTCACACACTAGTCTGGCTTGTTCTCATTTGAAAGCTCTTCAATAAAGCACAACTGTGTTTTAATAATAATATTATTATGCTTAATCAAAATGAAATGACTATATTCTGGATATTTTGAAAAGAAAAGTAAAAATGTCACAATTCGCAGTTTCATTTGTCAGTAGATGATTCTTGTCTGCATTATTATTAATCCGCCTGCAAAATACAGTCAAAATATACTTTACAGTAAAATCCTGTAAAACACTTGTGACCCAACAACGACAACAACAACAACAAGATTCCATTTATAGAGCGCCTTTCACGTCGGGAGGACGTCCCAAGGCGCTGTACAGTTGGGTCAGGACCCGCGCAAGGGGGAAATGGTCAGGATGAGGGGAGGGATGGGAGAGAGCGAGGAGGGGGTAGAGAGTCGAGAGGGGAGCTGAAGGCACGGTCAAAGAGAAGGGTTCTACATCAAACACAAGGATTTTTAAAAATATTTATCACTACTTCTTTATCATCTTCCCAAAAGATGGTGCAGGCTGATGTTTCAAGCAATCCAGTCCGCTTTCTTTGTAGCTTCTAATTTTTCAATGTAAGTCAACAACAATAGCCACAACTTGCCCTTATGCAGCACTCTTCACAGAGGAATGGCTCAAAGTGCTTCACTGAGATGGAAAGGGAACCCAAATAAGGTGGGAGTATAGGCAGGAGGTAGTCGAAGACATAATCAAAGGGAAAGAACCCTTTAAAAGGGTTTTGAAAGAACAGAGGGAGAGACGAGGTAGAGTGAATTAGACATAGAATGTGGAGCAAAGTAGCTGAAAGCTCACCCGCCAAACACTGACCAAACAGAAACACATCAAGTCAATGACAATTTCTATGAATTAAAATAATTGGTATATTTCGTCCGCAAAATATACAGTCAATTTACTTCACAGTATATTCTGTGAAACGCTTTTGAGACGTCTCAAAGACGTTATAAGGAGCAATTGCCTGATGCGTCTCGCCCATAAGGCAATTACAAGGATTATTATTGTACAGTTTCTAAAGACTGGATTAGAACAATTGCAGCAAGTTTCACGAATGACGACTTGCCAATCCAAGCCAGCAATGTCTGAAAAAAGACCAGTAAGCAAATCAATGGGCCGCTTGGTTATGAATAGTGGAACAGTCTATTGATGTTAACCTCCCTACCAACCTGTCCGTTCCCTCCGTTCAGCGGGCTCCGGCCTGCTCCATGTCTTCCTCCTGACCCACCGTACCATCGGTGGCCGGGCTTTCAGCCTCTCTGCCCCCACACTCTGGAATTCCATCCCACGGTCCCTTTGCCTCGCTTCCTCCCTTGCATCCTTCAAGGCCGGTTTCAAGACCCTTCTCTTCGATCGTGCCTTTGGTCTCTCCCTCCCATCTTTCTGCCTTCCCTCACCCCTACACCACCCCCCACCCCCCCCCCCCCACGCTCGGGCCCCGACACCTGACTGTTCAGCGCTCTGGAACGTCCTCCCGACGTGAAAGGCGCTCTATAAATGTCATTTTGTTTTTCTTATTAACCTTATCAAATCTCCCCATATTACAAATGTCCCACAATTGTTTGTCTGTGCCCAATTGGCTGCCGCATTTCGCCCACAAATATACAGTCAATTTACTTTACAGTATATTCTGTGAAGCGCTTTGAGACGTCTAGAAGACGTGAAAAGCGCTATATCAAATGCAAGGATTATTATTATCACCTTGAACAGACATAGGGTACAGTACCTATAAGCTCAGGGGAGTGCATCTGCCGCTTGTTAGTTTATGATTTTTAAAAATGACCTGCAATTTAGAAACAAATGCACCGAGGTGGGTGTGGAGGGGAAGAAATCTAAAATAAATACGTGTTCAAAATGTCCTTATAATTGCAGCTTTGAGGTCTAACCTGTGACTATAATAAGAGTTTGCTTAGATATTGAATATGAATTACTCAAGACTTTCCCACACTCCATTCTCAAGGCCATCATTCTGAAGCTGGGCTGTGTGTCTGAGTGCAGGTTAGCAAGATTGCACTTTTACTAAAACTCAGTGTAAAGCCACCATCCTGCTAACCAGCTATCAAAAACCTGTGATCTGTGAGGAGGAAGATGAATACATGACCAGGGGGCAGGGAGGGGGAACAGGCTTTCCACCACCAGTGCACTCCAAGACTCATATTTCATACCCTTAATTCAGGGTTGGTTCAATACTATTTTAAGAGCAGATACTACTGAGCTTGGATAGCTATTGCCTTTTCATAGCATACAGAGAGAACACCAGCAGGACATGAAAGAAGCTGATTTGCCTGTCCTGTCTCCATAAGCCTCTGCATTACTTCCATGTTCCTGGCACTGGCAATTCCTTCTGGGAGGCAAGCAACTGGGTCAAACCCTCTTATTTGCAGAACAAATGCAGGATTCAAATGAGCTTACAGTAGTTTGTTGAGAACGATTTTGTCTATCTTTACTTAAAATGTCCAATGCTATCAGAAATGCATCAGAAATACACAGGCAGATACACAAGACCTATGAAGACAGACAGACATACACTAGACCTACACAGACAGATACACTACACGTCCTACACAAACGGCAGTCATCAGCTTAGTAATGAGCAGTGCCAGTACTTGACATTGCCAGATGGATTATTACGCAAATTACTGGTTTGCAATTACAGTATTACTCTTGTAACATTTTGCCCACCACATTGCAAGATTGTGTGTGATTAGGTCTTATTGTCAGCAGCTGAGGTTGGAGTTCCAAACACGATCGGTATGTGGACACTTATAAAAGATGGACAAACGACTTGATTTAGAGCAAGCACGTGCAAACTTTCCAGAGGTTCATCTCTTAATAATTATTTAAATGTTTGCACATTGAGCATGCCTAAGACGTCACAGAAAACATTTTGAATTTCACAAGTAGATAGCAAGTGGCTGATTTGTCAGTATACATACTGAGGGTGACCTGTATAGTTTGGTGATTATGTCCGACTCTCTGCGAGATGGTAAATTTACCCATCTTACTAATTGTAGTACTTTACTGATGGGAGAAATGTGTGCGATATGATAAATATAACTGTTGCTAATTATCACATCAAACACTGTACCGATCACAGTCAACATTAATCCATCAGTGCCACAAACACAATCCTTCGCCCACAAAGCCATCAAGATATGTGATGACAACGGGGAGTGAGCTAACATAATGAAAAATAGAACAAATAATAATCCTTGCATATGTTGAGAGGACATCACAAAGTGTGGCTCAGATTTATTGTGCAGTGTCTAGTGACTGTGTATCTTGCAGGTGAATATCTGTGGCATCTGTTTTGCTCTATGAGCCTTTTCTCACTTTGACACCATTCGGAAGTGCTGGGCCCCCAGGAGTGAAGGTCAAATTAGACCCCACTGATTTTTGCAAATATCGCAAACTCGACCCTACTATGTGTTTTCTCCTGTAGCTCAGTGATTAGAGTGCTTGGCTCGCAAGCAAGAGACCTGGGTTCGATTCCCAGCAGGGCAAAACCCTGGGCAAGTTTCCTTACTCCACACACCTCTGTTTACCTAGCAGTAAGTAGCAACCTGGTTGCTAGTCAGTTGGTGGATTGCTTTCATGAGGGTAATAATCCCTCCACAAAAAAAATTATAATTACAATAATTTGGTCACTCAATCCACGACTGTTTGTGGGACACTGTTGTGCGCAATTGCCCACAAAATATAGTCAATTCACTTTATAGCATATTCTGTGAAGCGCTTTGAGATGTCTTGAAGACATGATAAGGCACTGTATCAAATGCAAGGATTAGTATTATTATTACTAATATGTTCCCACTAGTGGGATCTAGAGAAAGAGGTCAGAAAAGCTCATTTGAGCCTTCTCGCCTGGACTGGGGTCAGCAATTCCTGAATCCCTTGCGCAGAATTGGCCGGAGAACAAAATAGACAGGGTATGTGGACTATTGATCTGCAGCCTTCATCATACATTAGTTTTGGGTGAGGAGGGAAGGGGCGTGGGAGGATGATACTAATCGTTGAAGGTCTCACAGTCTCTCATGGCATTGATCCTGCCTTCACCAAATCTAGCCCATAAAATGTTCAGTCACTGCACTTTGCAGTGTATCCTGTGAAGTACTTTGGGACATCCTCGGGATGTGAAAGGTGCTCTATTAAATGTAAGGATTATTATTATTATTATTATTTTGTCAACTCGCTTTTCAGACTGGGCCATGGTTAATTATCAGGAGGAGAAAGCATGAATGTGCTTTTCCTCTCTAGCTCAGTGTAGTGCGGTCAGTGGAAATGCTTCTAGTGCAGATGCCATTATTCCTCCTTCCCCACCCCCTCCGAAAGCCCCCCACCCACAAGAGATGAAACAACTGAGCACGGGTTTGAAATTCCAACATGTTTTTGGTAAGTAAGTCAGTAAGTGAGACCCTATGCCTGATGTTCGCAAGGCTGGTGTATAATGTTAACAACAGCAGTGCAATCATAAATTCATTTCAATTTTGCTTCCAGTGTTGCTTTTATGCACTCCCAATATACCCATAAAAAAGGAGTCCATACAAATGTAGCACCAGAATGCATTCAGAAGCAATTTAAACTAATTGAGTCAGGTTCAATAAAAGTGCAAGCATGTTCAAACATTCTCAAAAATGGTACCTCATCGTTACCTTGGTAAGATCTCGTAAATTTGTGACATCCCTTTTTAATGCCAATTGACCCTTCGCAGCACAGAGAGCCTTTAATGCCAGGCTGCACTGAGTGAACCCATTTCTTTCCATTAAACAATGTTTTTTTACCACAAGGGCCCTGGCTGGGGTCATATTGTAAAACATGGTCCAATTACAATAATCAGGAATTCCACTAGCTAGTAAAATTATCAACATTGCTAACAGGCACTTATGATGGGGAAACATCATAAGATCATAAGAACATAAGAAATGCTAGACGAAAAGCGACCAAGGTCCATCCAGTTCACCTTCAACCTTCCTGGCGGTTGCACACATGTCCCGAACTACCTAAGTACTATATCCCATTATGTTATTTCCTAAAAGACAACTATCTAATCTGTGTTTGAAGGAATCGACATTTCCTGCTTCAACTGTCCCCCTGAAGAGTCTGTTCCACAGTTTCACGATCAGCTCACTGAAATAGTGTTTCCATAGATTCATTCTGAATTTATCCCTCTTCAATCGCAGGCCGTGTCTTCTGGTTTTGCTATTCTGGACTTGTTGAAACAGCCTGGCATGATCTATATTGTCTTGCCCTTTTAGAATCTTAAAGATAGCAATCATATCTCCTCTCAATCTTCTCTTTTCTAGGGTGAAAAAGCCCAATTTACTTAGTCTCTTTCTAGTCCAGTCCCTCCATTCGCTCATTCATTTTGGTTATCTTCCTCTGTAACCCCTCAATTTCTCCCATTTCCTTTTTGTACTGCAGCGACCAGAACTGTACGCAGTACACATCTAACTAAACGTCCTGTGACATGGTGGTTAGCGCGTTCGCCTCGCAAGCCAAAGTATCCAGGTTTGATTCCCGGGTGGGGTGAAACATTAGTAGGCAAGTTTCTTTACTCCACACGCTTCTGTTTACCTAGCAGTAAGTAGGAACCTAGTTGTTAGTCGACTGGTGGATCGCTTTCCTCAAAGAAAATATGTTCACTCAATCCATAACTGTTTGTGGGACATTGCAAAGCAAAAGAAGATTCTGACCCACAGAACTCATACCCACAGTGTGTTGGTCTTGTCAGCTTGTGTCTTCAACTGTTATACCACTGTGCCACTGTCGCCCACAAGATAAACAGTCAATCCACTTTACAATATATTCTGTGAAGCACTTTGAGACATTTCAACAATGTGATATGCGCTATATCAAATGCAATGATTATTATTATATTATTATGAAACCCATGCTGATCAGTGGACATGTGTGCTGGAGACGTTGGAAATAAACAGAATAAAGATTGCTGGAGTAGTTCTTTCTATCTTTCAGTCCACAACCGATATCGGTTGCGTGTAAATATAGCTATTCATATAAGCAACGGTGAGCAAACATATATTTTTAAAAAACAAAAGATATTAATTGCTGCAGTAGCAAATCAACGCAAACCTAATAAAATGAACCAAGAAAAGAGTTTGGAATTTACAGATATTTTACTTTAACAAGTTTAGCCATGTTCACATCTGATGGAGGTTATATGGGGGACGGAAACAATTTAATGGAGCTGCACAGTTTAGCAGAGAAAGGCTCAACTGATGTAGATGGATTAGTGAGAGGGAGAGAGAGACAGACCTGTACCTGCGACAGCCTCAGTCACAAAGGTCACCGGTAACTCTGCTTCCAGCCTGTAATCGGAGGCCACTTCCTAATTTCCTAATAGTGTCCATCTGCTTAATTACAATCGCTCGGTCTGTGATAACAATGGCTGATACAGACAAGTCATTCTCTGTTACCAAGTCACAAATTCTCTGATTTTTAAATTAAAACCACATAAGATGGTTAATATGCAAATATTAACTTCTCCGCAAAGCACATTCAGACTCGATCCTCCTTGATGCACTGCATCCTGTGAGCAAATAAAGCTCGAATGTGTTCAGGCCTTAAAGGATGTTAAGCTCCTGCCTGTGCAGCCTTAGCAAAGAAAACGAAGATCCTGATCCACAGACCTCACACCCACAGTATGTCAACATGTCCTCAACTGTTGTGTCATTGACTGATCAGAAATAAACAACTTGTCAAAATATAATAATCTCTGCAAGCCAAAGTCCTAACGGGTAATGGGGTCCTAGCTGGACAAGCAGTGGAAAAGCTTACCAACAGTGTTTTCAGTGGCAAACTATGCAGTATTAACTGGTTAGACTACAGCAGGGCCCAATGCACACTCTGGGGTCCCCAAGTCTTGGCTCTTGCTAAGCTGCGCATAATACTTTCCGGAATTAGTTTAAGCAAGATGCCTCCCTTCAGGGAGAGGATGGATGCAGGGAAATCTCAGTTTGGTTTGGATATTCTTAAACATGGTGATGGGTTTCCGCCAGTGTCAGACACTCGATTGGCCCTGTACGGTATATTCACAGCAACAATCTTCGTGTTAGTAAATTTGCTTTGATATCGTAAAGATACTGGTGGAAAGCACTTCTTGAGCTGGGTGATACCAGAGAGTCCAAAACACGTGAGTCACAACAGGATTAGTAAATATTGAATCCTGCCGATCACCAGATGTGCATCAAAGAGCAACTCACAGGAACTCCGTTTCAGCGAGCATTGAAGGAGATTGCATCTGAGCACAATTCCTGCAAGTCAGTGTGATGCGCATCTGGTTACCAGGATTGCATATTTATGAATCTTTCATAAATCCTGTTGCATAGACCATACCATGTTTTCAACTCCACTAGTGATAATATCCAATCTTGTGTTAAAGTGAAGGAATGGAGTTACATTTGGAAGGCAAAATCAAATGTAATTATAATACCAGAGCTTTTCTGTACATTACACCCTGGCCTGCACTTTAATAAAGGACAAAACAATTACCTGTAGCAAAACTGGAAGTGCATTACATTAACCAGAGGGACATTTTTCTGAAGCAATCTACTTTTAGACTAGAGTTACTGTGGTGGGTATGACATACTTCCGATTACTCCACTCTAAGTAAGGAGACCCCATCCTGCATATCAGACCCTAATGTGGGACTCCTCTTTGTGGAGTCCATTATATTTTGTTTACAATAGACTAGTTGACTCATTAAATGCCACAGCTATATTTGTAAGGCAGAAAAGGTGTTTTCTTTAAAGATCTCTCTCAAGGAAGCAAGTATAATGATTACTCTCAAAAACACAATGACCAACCCAAATTCTTAGCTGAAGGTGCTTTGTACATGTTGAAAGAATAAATGTCCAGTTACAATAGTGTCTCCAAGAACATGTTTTACAGCTACAATGGGTGTTGAGATTAATATTATTGCATCTACTCTCATATTATAGCGGAGTCCTGTAGCTTAGTGGTTAGAGCACTAGCCTTCCAAGTGAGCGGACCTGGGTTTGATTCCCAGATAGAGCGAAACATTGGGCAGGTTTCCTTATTCCATGCGCCTCTGTTTACCTAGCAGTAAGAACCCGGTTGTTAGTCAATTGGCGGATTGCTTTCCCGGGGTAATATTCTCTTCAAAATAAATAAATAAAATAATAATAAAAAAATAATAATTTGGTCACTCAATCTACGACTGTTATGTATAAATCCATATAAATCTGGCAAAATGTGTGTCAAATGCCAAATATATCCCTTAACACTGTTGCCATAAGGGGAAAACTGTGGTAGATGGAATTCAATGTGGGGAAGTGTGAGGTCAACCACTATGAATCCATAAATAGCGAAACAGAATATTTTCTGAATTGTGAGAAACTAAGAATCGTGGAGGAGCAAAGGGATTTTGTTGTCCGCGTACACGAATTCTTAAAAACAAGCTCACAGGTACAAAATGTTATTAAAGGATGTTGGACTTTATCTCAACGGGGCTAGAATATAAAGAAGTGGAAATTATGCTTCAACTGTATAGAGCTTTGGTCACACCTCATCTGGAGCACTGTGTTCAGTTTGGACACCACATCTCAGGAAGGATATATTGGCTCTGGAGGGGGTACAATGCAGATTCACCAGAATTATACCAGGGCTTAAAGGGTTAATTATGAGAATGGGTTGCATAAATTTGGTCTCTATTTCCTTGAGTTTAGAAGGTTGAGAGGTGATCTGACTGAAGTTTTTAAAATAATAAAGGGATTCGATGGGGTAGATAGAGAGAAACTATTTCATCTGGTGGGGGAATCCAAAACAAGGGGGTAAAAGTCTTAAAATTACATTTTAAATTTAGAGCTAGACCATTTAGGAATGAAATTGGGAGGTAGTTTGGGGATATTATGGAACATTCAGAATAAGTGGAGGTCACTTCATTTTTCTCTCTTCCTTTGATAGATACTATTATTACACATTTTATCCCAGACCAGGGGAACAGTCCAATAATGGTCATTTCCGCTCTGTGTTTCCTAGGTGTTTTCTGTTCAGTTTCAGGCTGTGATGGACACTGTTTTGCCAATTCTACTGGAGCCTCTTGTAATAAAGAAAAAATTGGATTAGGTATTCAGAACTTTGTGGTTAACTTCCAAGTCTTTCTCCTTTGACATCATTCGATTGCCAATTGCTACAAGCACCAGAGAGAAACAGGTTGGCCTTTCATTAAGACTTGGTTGCCCCTTAAACTTTCCTGTGGGTGAATTTCACTTCTCTCTATTGCCATTCTGCACTGCTAGACTTGGTAAGATGTGAAAGATCTATTATCCAGACAGTCAGGCCCCTGAGCTGTGAATTGATCAAATCATCAGTCTTTTGCATTGAAAATGCTGCGGATAATTAACCTTTTTCCATTCTGCCAACATGTTTCAGGAGACTTAAAACATTTGTTTGCGTTCCAAGCAAAAAATTGGCTACATTTGAAGAATGACATCTTACCTGAACCAAAATGTACCTTAAAGCTAATATCTGGATTTATTAGTTTCCCATTAAACAATTCACACAAACCACTTTTTTTCTCTCCTGTGTAAAATGGCTATGGTGACAGCTGCTCATAACACATCCTCCTTCCTTGAGGTTTTTGGCCACAAGCAAACACTGCAGGCCATAAGGGACTTTGCAGCTGTGTGCAGGATATTTTTCCAGATTGGCAGCTCGCGTGATAATAATAATAATCCTTGCATTTGATAAAGCACTTTTCACGTCTTCTAGACATCTCAAAGCGCTTCACAAAATATACTGTAAAGTGAATTGACTGTATACTTAGGTTGCTTGTCTTGGAAGTCATTCCAAAAATTTCAGAGGCTTCATACATTCATCTCCATCTCAGTCACTGAGCTGTTCTTCTGTCAGATTCTAACCCCTCGATCTGCGAGGGCTAAAGACTATCACTGCAAGACAGACTTCAGCTTAATTACCCAACTTTATATTTGGGCTGCAGAAGCCCCTTGTTTAATGGGGGCGTCAGAACGAGCCATTAACCAGCTGGAGTAGTGAAGCATTTACTTAAGGCACAATCTCAGAACCAACGTATTGCACTGATATCGCACAAAGCATTTCTAAACTCAAACAAAACCATCGTCCATTTCTGTGACGATTAAGTCGTCTTCATAAAACAACGTATGTTTTCATGAAGGTGACTTAATCAAATCCTATGGGCTTGATTAAGCAGCTAAACAGCATGAACTCCAGAAAAGGTACCCTAGAAGTGAACTCTGCTTTCTGCAGGGAATCTTGTTTACCTCACTCCACATTGCAAGCTGGGACACTAATGAGATCTCGGCTTACACCTCAGGTCTCCTTTTCCGTTAATTACATGGTGGAAGCAGTTCCTCCCATCTCTTACTTTGCTCATGAGCCAAAAATCATCCTTAATCTTCAGCTGTCACATGTGTTCAAGTCATATCTATTATGAAGTGTGTCAGATTTATCGGCAATATCATTTCTTAGCCACTATTAAAGCATTGCTGCTTCTTGTTGGTCATTTTCATTGTTTAGGTACCAATGCCTTGGATTGGGTTGCATGATCTGATCTCATCCTTCCAGAACATCTACCCCATCGTTCCCTCATTACAGCATCAAGCTGCTCTTTAAATGAACCCAGTGCCCTAGCCTCAACTGCTCTTCCTGGCAACCTGTTTCAGTCATTAATTATGTTCTGCATTAAGAAAAAACTTCCTGGGATCTGTCCTGAAATTACCCTTTAAAACTCTAAACCTTGTTCTACTGTCTTGGTGCATCCTGAAGTATTGATCTGGATTTACTTTTTCAAACCTACTTGAAATTGTGTTCACCTCTATTAGTTCCCCTCTGACCCACCTTCTCGAAATTCTGGAAAGCCCTATTTTGGCTAATTGTTGCTCATAATTCATTCTGCTAACAGTGGGGATCATCCTCATTGCTTTCCTCTGCATTTTCTCTAGGGCCTAGGCAGCCCCTTTATGTCACAGTGACTAGAACTGTATGCAGTACTCTAGGTACTGACCAGAGCAATGTACACCTGTGTATGACATCTGGGGTTTAACTGATTTGGCAGTATAGTCCAGCATTTTAAGTGACCCAAGGCACTACCCCGCATGAAGTTTGCTATATAAATGCAAGTTGTTGTTGTTGTTTCTGCATCCTGTTGTTTATTTGCTCTTTCTTACTCACAGTCATGGCTAGGAATTTCCTTTGTGGTGAAGAAGATATTGGGGTCATGGTCCTTGTCAATTTCCGTCAGGGGCAAACATTTCTATGGATCCAGTTTGGATGAGAGCTAACTTTCTTCAGTTGAACGTCAACAAGAACGAGGCCCTCCTGATTGGCTCCCGTCAGTGCATCTACACCTCAGGCTCTGACAGCATCACCATCCATGAATGCACACTCCACCTTACTAAGGCAGTCCGGAATCTTGGCATCTTGTTTGACCCTTAACTATCCTTTCTACACCACATCCATGCCATGACTACTCTGCCTTCCCCACCTCCACAACATCGCTCAGCTTCACCACTGTGTCACACCACAAGATCGCCAAAACCCTCATACACCCATTCATAATGTCCAGGTTTGACTATGCAAACTCCCTGCTTGTCAACCTCCCCAACTCCTCCCTCCATAGACTGCAGATCATCCAGAACTCTGCAGCTCATGTCCTCTCCCGCACTAGGCTCCGCGACCCTATCACCCTCATCCTCGCCCGACTCCACTGGCTGTCCATCACATAGAGGATACAGTTCAAGATCCTGGTCCTCACTTCCAAAGCCCTCCATGGCCTCGCTCCCCCTTACCTCTGCAACCTCCTAACCCCCTACCAAGCTGCCCACTCCATTTGCTCAGCCGGCTCCAGCCTGCTTCACATCCCCCGCCTCGCTCACCCCACCATTGGCAGCAGGCCTTCAGCCACTCTGCCCCACCCTCTAGAACTTCAAAGTCCCTCCTCCTCGCCCCCTTCCTTGCCCCCTTCAAGACCCATCTCAAGACCCTCCTCTTCGACCATGCTTTTGATCATCCTTATTCCCCCCCGTCCCCCACCCTCCCAAGCTGTTTTCAGAACTCGAATATGATCCCTGATAACCTGGAATTGATGATTGTAGTCTCCAGGGCTTTCAGCCTATTTTGGGTACTGCCAAAATTCAGAGGTTGTGGAGAGTAGGAAGGGAAGGGATTTCAAAACACATTTTAGACTTGTTTGCTAAATAAGAAACAGACTTTTTAACAATGCTACAATTTTTGACCCCATTATTAAAATTATTTCATTACAAACTCCCTGCTTGTCAGCTTTCCCAATTCTTCCCTCCACAAGCAGCAGATCAGCCAGAACTCTGCAGTTCGTATCCTCTCCTGCACCAGGCTCCGTGACCCCATCGCCCCCACCCTCCCCTGGCTCCACTGGCTCCCAATCTCCCAGAGGATAGAGTTCAAAATTGGCCTTGCTCCTTCCTACCTCTGTGACCTGCTAACCCCATATTGACCTGTCTGCTCCCTCCACTTAACAGGATCCAGCCTGCTCCATGTCCCCGAGCCGGCCCGCCCCACCATCGGCGGTCAGGCCTTCAATCTCTCTGCCCCCACCCTTTGGAACTCCATCCCACAGTGCCTTCAACTTGCTCTCTCCCTTGCCTTCTTTAAGGCACGTCTCAAGACACTCCTCCAAGTACCCTCCTTGTCCTCCACCTCTCCTGATCCCAATCTCCAGCTCGGGTCCAAATCCCTTTTGGATTGTCCAGCATCTTGGGATGTCCTCCCATCGTGAAAGCCACTATACAAATGTCATCTGTTGTTTTTAAGCTTTTAAAACAACTTTTATTTTGTCAATCGAAAAATGTAGAGTTTTTTTAAGTAAATACAACTCAGGTTTGCATTTGGTGGGTTATTCCTGAAGCAGGAAATGATAGAATGCAAAGCCCTGGGCACAGTTCAAAAGCAATAACAAGCCCAATAATTGTAAGTGATCTTCCAGTTTTTCCATGTGTTATAATTGGAATGGACTTGCCCTTTAAGCTAATGTCACTTCCACATGGAAGCCCTTTGCTTCTCAGTCAAGTGCTGTTGATTTTAGTACAGCTGCAAAATGACCCAATGTAATTTCAAATGAAACTGGGATCACGGATTAAAAAAACACTTTCCAATGGTTCATATAGCGCATTTACATTTTTTAAAAAAAATCCTTTACCAAATAAAGAACACCAACACATTTATGATTATTCAGCCCAATCTGACGAAATTCTATGCCAAACAGCCTCAAGGATGTAACGTTTTGTATTATAGGCATCTAAATGTGTATCTGACCACACCATAAGAATTCACACCGCATGCTACAGGAATCCTGGAAGTGATTGCCATAATGAAGGATTAACTACTAAACTGCCAATAATCCATCCATCAGAAAACTATTACTGTTTACAGCTGCCAGGAGGTTACCCGGCTGATTGTAACTCTTTCCTGCCAAGAATTTTCAGTAATTGCCATGTTATCCAATGGGAGTTTGTTTCTTCCTTATTATCGTCTGAGAGGGAGAGGAAAGGATCTATCTGGGCATGTTAATGAAGCTCTCCTGGACCTATGACCACAGAGGCAACTTGTACCACTCCAATAATTTCAGTTTCAAGTAGACAAAGAATGGAAAAATTCTCTGCCATGCTGTAGCTGGGATCTCAAGGGCTGCATTCTCTTCCCGGTGGCCAAACAATGTGCTTGTGTTTCCGTCACATTGCATCTATTACTAAACCGGACCAGTGCCAGACAGCAGTGTATGTACGATGGTGCCATAGGCTCCCACACCGCAGACAGAGAAAGTTTCAGCCCGCCTTCTGTGCTCGAGCTGTTACTGTGTATTGTCTGCCTTCTTATTCTCTTCCCTCAGTATAGCAAGTTTCTGAGAACAAAGTAGTCTCAAAGTTCAGGTTCTTGACAAACTGCTGACCCTTCACCGTCGTGCACACAGGTGGACTCTGTGACCGGCGTTTTCTAGGACCTGGGAACTTATACAGCTGACAAGGAAAAACATTTGCAATCAATTTATAACTCAAAATATTCTTAAATAGGATTAAAGAGAGCCAGTCAAAGGTCCCTGGTGACATGTTATACTTTAATCTTAAAAATGTGTTTATGATGTGTTATTTCACCCTTGTATTATTTTCTTTGCAAAATCCATGTAATGTAACTTCATAGGAATCTAAAGTTATAACCCAAACTGACAGCAGTGAAATGTTGTACTTTTTCAATGCCCAAAGTGATGGTGATTATAAGTGAGGGATTAGATTCTGTCCGTACATTGTGAATTCACATGGCTCATCACTGGGGAGCTCCTCACCCCAGTGACTCAGTGAAACCCAGTAGCACTGAAGCATGCAGACCAGCAACATCTTAGATACAGTACCTGATCTGCGCTGAAGCAATGGATCTCAACCATGGCAAATCTGATATTTCCCTCTCCTCACACCATTGGATGAAATGTCTGTGGATACTCATTGTCAAAGCTCACATATGAAGAGTGCAACAACAACAACTTATAACATCCTTCACGCAGGGTAGTATCTTGGAGCGCTTAACGGTGACGGAGCTTGACGCCAATCCAGGGAGAGGGGGGAGGGGACCGTAGGCACAGTTAAAGAGAAAGATCTTCAGTTGTGATCTGAAGATGGGCAAGGAATAATAATAATAATCCTTGCATTTGATATGGTGCCTTATCACATCTTCGAGGCATCTCAAAGCTCTTCACAGAATATACTGTAAAGTGAATTGACTGTGTATTTTGTGGGCGAAAGGAAGGGACAGGGCAGAAGGTTTGAGGCAGAGTATCAGAGTTTCAGGGCATAGTGACTGAAAGCATGGCTGCCGATGGTGGAGTAGAGGAGACTGGGGACGTGCAGGAGGCTGGAGCCAGCTGAGCAAAGGAGGCAGGTAGAGGAGAGGCATGTAGGCAGGTTGGAGAGATAGATCTTGAAATAGATCCGTTCTGCAATCAGGAGCTAGTGGACCCTAGCAAAGACTGGGGTAATGGGGGTGTGGAGTTGGTGCAGGTGAGGATACGGGCGGTGAAGCTTTGAATCAATTGGACTTCATGAATGATGGAGCTGGGGAGACCCGCGAGGAGGGTAATTGAAAAAATTAAGGCAGGAGGTGATGAATGCACAGATAAAGGCTGCAGCTGTGTGGGTGTGAAGTCCAATCGGAGGTGGGCAATGTTGGAGAGGTGGAGGAAAGTGGTCCTGGAACTGGAGTCCAACCTTGGTGCAGTACTGAGGGCTACGGACTGTGGACTGATATCCCAAAACTAGGAGGCAGGTTCAGAGAACTGAAAAAAAACATAAATGACGGAACCCCTAAATAGCAATTGGTCATTGAATCAAAGAATCTTTATAACACATGAGATCATCCAATCTGTTCCGGTCAGTGTCATGAGAAAAACCCATAGGCACAGGAGTCGACCATCTGCCCCATTGTATGTACTCCGCTAATAAGCCGATGGCAACTTTCCTCCCTTCTGTTTCCTCATTTGTTCTCCATATCTCCTAATATCTTTATTTAACAAGTTTTCTCTCTCTGTCTCTCTTTTTCTGTCTGTCTGTCTCCGTTTATTTCTTCAATGCACTCTATCTTTGACTTTCAGTTGTAGTTGTATCCATATTCTCATGAGCTTTTGTGGGGGGTTTTCTGGATTCGTTCAGTAAAGTAATAGAGTTGTAACAACTGTACACTGCCTCAATCACCAAAATGTTGTTTAATGATTTGTGGATGTTTTGATAACATATAATACAACTTAGTTGGTGGACAGAGAGTCAACTACACAGTCATATCACTGCTTCATTATGATCTTATTACCCATGTGGAAATGTCAGCTTTACTTCCACCGTTCTGGGACCTCCTGAGTGTTATATTACTGGACTTGGATCAGCCCGAGGGAAGGTACTGATTAGGTGAAAATCATTGCAAGCTGTATGCTGTACACTGGATCACTATGAGATCAGTGTCAATGCTGCGATTAGCTGCCACAGCTCTATCACACTTCAGGAGACCCAAAATTTCTCACAGTGATAGCCTTAAGACCACTGTCATAAAACCTCAGATCATGCAGAATTGTGGAAAATTCTTAAATTCATTCTTAATTTGGACACAATTTTCCATAGCTCTTTTTAAGAAACGGCTTCCAATTTAAGGTTCAATTTAAGAGTTTGCTCCAACATTGCACATCATCAAATTTTAAGAGACCGGATTTAAGGGAAAGACTATGAGGGAATTTCAGGTCCCAGTGGTTCGCTCCCTCAAAATAACTTGTGCCTTCTCCTCTGGCTAACATAGCTAGAATATTCAGCTCAGAAATTAAGAATTGTAGACTCTTTACCTAATTTTTAATTTTAAAAGTTTTTTTTAAAAATGTTTTGGTGTGAATTTGGTGCTCGTCTAATTGAGGGTTGTTAGTTGTGGGAAATGAAACATTTTTGGGCAGACGATGTCAGAGTCAGTATGACATGACTCTGAGCCCTGCATACAATGTTTTTTTGTGTGTAAAATTCTCTATTCTACATTGATCATGACATTGATCAGCCCTAAATTCAGAAGAGTGTGTCCTACTGCACCAATGTGGACATCTTAAGGCTACTTAAGCTCTTTGAGACTTCCTCCCAATGTGAAAGGTGCTATATAAATGTAAACTGTATTGTATGTATATTCTCTACATCAGCCATATTATGATCACTTTGAACGCAAATACCAATTTAGTCTCAAATTGAGAACAGCTTTGTGCTATGAGGGTTGATTTGGGTTGACGCAGCCCAGACTGATTTTGTATAAAACCTTTGCAGGCTGCAGAGAAAGGAGATTTTCATCTCATCAATCTGAGTCGCTTCGAAAATCAACAACAACAAATTATATAGCATCTTTCACGTCGGAAGGACGTCCCAAGGCACTGAAAACCAGTGCTCAGATGTGAAAGGCCATGGTCCAAACCCACTCCAACATTGCCCACCTGTAAACTAATCGTTAGCACTCTTGCCTCTGATTCAGAAGGTTGTGGGAGCCCTACGGGTTCAAGCTCATGTGGACAATAAAAGGCCAGCACAGACTAGTTGGGGCAAATGACCTGTTTCTGTGTACAATCAATGTAAATCCACATTGGGGACTCTGAGTTCACACTCTAGGCTGAAACTCCAGTGCAGTGCTGGGGAAGCAATGCATTGACAAAAGTAACATCCATCAGATGGAATATCAAAGTGAGATCCCCTCCACCTTTCTGTCTGTTCAGGTGGAACTCAAGGAACTTATAACACTATTCAAAAAGAGAAGGGAGTTTGTTCTGGTGTCCTGGCCAACATTCCTCCAGATAAATTAGTCATTTACTTGATTGCTTGTTTGTACAACATGCAATATACAAAGTAACTGTCGTGTTTCCTAGACATTTAGTCAGTGCACTTCACAACTATTATTGTAACACACTTTGAATGTTTCGACATTGTGGTTTGAGACATTATACACACTGTATGAAAGGCCCAAATTATTTTTAGTCTTATCCATTTTCCCTTCCGGCAGCAATAATGAATGGGAAGGTGTGTGTCGATTGGGTATTTAAACTATGTTAGTGGTTGCACTAAAGATCAGTTTTATATCCTTCTCTGGCAACCCTCACCCTAATTATTTATTTCATGCCTTTTTATTCACAATCAGCTCCTGGCACATGTGCAAATCCAAACCAGAAGGACTGATGTACAAAGAGGAAGTAATGGAAAGCTCCGTGACAAGATTTCTCTTATTAAGATAATACCATCTCTAACATGTTGCTTTCATTTTCATAGAAAAAATATCACACTTCTGCTTGTAGTAGCATGCAATTGATTTTTATCTAAAAAGCATTACGTAACTAGATTTTTAAAGAGATAGTCCACATATGCCGTATCCAATTGACTGCCGCATTTTGCTTACAAAATATAGCCAATTCACTTCCTCGTGTATTCTGTGAAGCGCTTTGAGATGTCTTAATGGTGTGATAAAGTGCTATATGAAATGCAAGGATTATTATTATATCATCATGCTGTTCCAATAGGTATTGATTCCTAATGCGTCACAGAGAGATGTTGGCACTGATTTTGTATAGGAAATTCATTCTTCCATAGTAAAAATAAGGGGGTAACAGATTTACTTCTCTTTTACTGCATAGGAGAGCTTTCTCATTGGATATGAATAAGATGCCAGTGCCTTGAATGATGTAGCTCAGCCTGCGGTAGTCTATCAATCGTTCAATATATAAAATACAGTAAATTGACCAGGCCACTACCTGAGAGACACAGAATGTAACATAATAATAATATAATAATCCTTGGATTTGATGTAGCACTTTATCCCATTGTTGAGAAGTCTCAAACCACGTAACAAGATTTTACTGTACTAACTATGTATTTTGCAGGTGAATGCGGCAGCCAATTTTGCACACAGTAATGTCCCACAACCAGCCATGAAATGAGTGATCCATTTGATTTGTGTGGCCGTGATACTGGGAGAAATATCCTTCTCTTTTCTTGTGCCATGGAATCTTTACGTTCATATACAAGGATTGTTATATTACTAGCATTTCACACCTTTTTGTAAGATTTGCTTTTTTTTAAGCTTTCCTTTGCGCTTCCATCACACTCATTATGCATTTTGGAAGCTGGGAGTAACTTTTTTAAAACAAATCTATTGTCTGTTTTTCGTTGGCTAAAAAAATGACTTTACAAATTTTCGAGGCAAAGCTCAAATACTGAAGATTGACAAGGATACATTGTGGATACGATTACTGGTGTGATTGTCACATTCAAACCAGGAACCAATGAACAAACACATCTCAATGAGTGGAACTAAAACGACAACTTGCTCTTTTATGCAGTCTTTCATGTACATCTGAGCACTCAAAGTGCTTTATATAATGAGAATAGGAAAGTAATAACGTATATGGATAGGGTTAAAAATAAAAGTAGAAGAGAAGGAATGGGAGAGATAATGGAGGAAAGGATGACAAGATTAGTAGAAGTAAACAGTTTACAATTTTGGTTATTTCAAATTATTGGTGTTTATTTTAGTTTTAGGGTCAACATTGCAGCAACCAAGCTACTGCTGACATTTCACAGCATGAGCGGTCGGCTCAGGAAGTCTGAAATATCCCTGTACCCTGTTAACTATGTCAAGTATGTCAATAGATGATGAAATATTGTCCTGCTCCTCCCTCATCCAAATTCACACAAATAAACAGCTCAGTGGGAAGATGCTGGTGTGATTACTTGTCAGGAAATCAATCATTCACACCAAGATCATAAATCATTAGTTCATTGTTCATTGTATAAAATGTTATGAAACAGTTCAGCCGTGATAAACCACTGTATCAACTGCTACTATTATTTTTATTTTTAATATCATTTATTCCAGGAGTGTCAAAAAGCAGTGAAAAATGCCATACTTAATGCCATAGTTAGTGGTATGAAGGATTTTGTGGAGGGATGAGATCAAATGGGCCAAAGGGCCTTCCTCATCTGAACCAAACTTATAATCTTGTCAATGTAACTAATACCCTGTGAAGCAGCACACAAACTCTGGAACAGAAAAAGGATCAGGACATCAAGCGGGAATTCAATTTGGTGGCAAAAGATTTTGAAAATAGGCTTTGGGCCAAACCACTGTTACAAAGTGGATGGGAGGGGGAGGGTTTTAGATAAAAACTGGCTTGGATTGCAATTTTATCACCTGTGACAATAAGAGCATCCAATACATTTTTCACCCCACAGTGCTCAGTAATTGATGTATCTGGTGTTTCTCTTCCACCAGCAATAAGTCTATTGAATTAAACTCATATTGGAAAAATGTAATGTGCTGTTAAACAGTCAAAACCAATCAATCATTCACACCAAGGATACTATTTTCCACCTGGCACAAAGTCAAAGGAAAAATGAGGAACCTTTGGAAGGCAGGGCCTCAAATGTTTTGCACCATCTCTTTCTGTTTATGGACATCTAAGATCAAATGCACCTCTTCTTTTCCCCAAACCTCAATAATTTGTTAATCAAACCATTCTGTTCACAAGTTCTTCACAATTCCAAATTTAGTCTTTAACACAGAAATTGTATATAAAGGTTGACGGAAGGCTGTTTGACTGGGCCCAGATGTGAGGAGCACACTTCTGGGATTATTCTGGAGTATGTTAGTGACACAAAGGGTTTGCACCAAGTTTTGCTTTATGTTCATTATTGAAACCATAAACATGGAAAAGGCTGAAAGTGAAAAGCTCTCTTTTTAAACTGGAAACAATAGGTGGAGATCCACAAAGCAGGATCCCACATGGTGAAACGTGCAGGAGAAAAAGCAAGGTAGTGTTTGGACATTCCAAGTGTTTGGGTTTTATAAACCTGTAAATAGTAAGAGTAAGGGAAGACCAAAAGGATAAATGCCTCTTAAGTTCATTCTTTTTAACCTTGTAAAGGATTTATCTCACAAGACCTCGACTACGGAATTTAGTTCTACTGCCAATGGCGCCAATTCCATAAACCGTCGTGGATTGAGTAACCGTTAGTCCTAGAAATGAAAGGATGGTGCACGAACCCACTGAACTATACAGTCCTCATAGCTTTGGTCTTTAAATGAAGAATTTGTCAGCAATTTCAAAAGTTAATCAGCACACAATAAATTTTGCACAAAAAGCCCAGTTCCAAAAATGCCAACAAACATCTTGGGTACAAAATGTGTGGTTGACTCACCCTTTTGTTTTTAAGACTGGCATTTAAGATACTGATTCCTGATGAAACAAGGAGGGGTTGGAATCGCACATGTTGGATTCTGTTCAGAATTGAATTCAGTGGCCCTGCCAGCGTTGTGCCTGACTTCTGTCTCCAGAATATGATCAATATGTAATAACGAGTTAAGGAGGAAAAAATCCACTTTGTACTGTCAGGAACTATCCTAATGAGCGTTCAAAAACTGTGCTTGTAAAGCCCGAAGATTGCAGGCAGATGTCAACAACTATGTATAAGTGGAGGCAATGGGGAGTCCAGTTTGATGTATTAACTGATTTAATGTTGTTTTAGCGTGTTTAACTGAAACAGCATGCATATATGTAATTCATTTTGAATACAAAGGGGACACAATTTTTTTTAAAAAGAGGAACTGAATCTCCCTTGACTTGATGGCTATTTTATTCTGGATATATTCTCATGGCATTTATTGCAACACTGATAAGCAAATGGCAGGTACGCCAAAAAGTATTAGAACATCATTAGGATTCTTGTAGATGCTTATAAAAATTTAAACAGTTCTTTACTTTGTGTTCCAATTCAAGCTAAAGTTATACACTTTATGTAACTATGCACCATTCAAGCAGTTGTTAGTGTGAGCACTGACATCTTGGACCAACAATATTGAGTGCACTGAGCAATGAAGAGTTAGATCGGGGGGAAAAGTTAGGATTGGAACAGGATTATACACAGAAGAACTAAGGAAGTACAGAAGTACCGAGATAGAACCAAAAAGCAATCTGCCAGTGTTCAGCACAGAACAATGTAAAGTATTATTTTTTGGAGGAAGATCAACAAAAGGAAATAAATCCTTTAAGTATAATAATAATAATAATATTCATAACTTTGGAAAGGTTCAGGATAATGATATGCAGGACTTTAAAAGTGGGAGTGCAAGTAGAAGCTAGCAACAACAATAAATTACATTTGTATAGTATCTTTCACATTGGAGGATGTCCCAATGCACTGGACAGTCAAAGATTTGAAAAGATCATATTAAAGTGAATATTATATAATAATAATCCTTGCATTTGATATAGCGCTTTTCATGTCTTCTTGACATCTCAAAGCGCTTCACAGAATAGACTGTAAAGTGAATTGACTGTATATTTGTGGGCGAAATGCGGCAGCCAATTGCGCACAGCAGTGTCCCACAAACAGTCGTGGATTGAAAATGGCCAATTTATTATTTATTTTATTTTGGAGGATTATTATTAGGCGTGTGGAGTAAGGAAACTTGCCCAAGGTTTCGCCCTGCCCGGAATTGAACCCAGTTGTCTCGCTTGCAAGGTGAGTGCTCTAACCACTGAGCTACAGGACTCCATACAGGACTATGATTATAGGTTTCATAAATATAGGCATTGGATCAGGAGGTAAAGTTACACTTGTACAAGGCATTGTTTAGGCCACAGTTGGGAGCATTGTTATCTAGTTTGGGGTATCACTCTAAACAAACTGGGTCTCAAAAATAAAAACAGAAGTCGCTGGGAACACTTAGGAGGTCAAGCAGTATCTCTGGAGAGAGGAAAGTGAGTTAACGTTTCAGGTCAATGACCTTTTGTCAGAACTGGGGGATGTTGTAAGGGAGCAGACAAGCTGAGAAGGGGGCGCGGAAAGAATGACAAAGGCAAAAATTAGGCTGAGGACAGTAGACAATGAGATGTAGCTCCGCACATTTTTACCCATTTCACGTGTGCCAGTCCTATAAAGTGGTGGATGGTTAGGGCTGGAGGGGTCTGAGTACTCACCCCTCAAGTCTTTTTACAGACCACCTCTTTAAGGTGGAGTCCTGTAGCTCAGTGGTTAGAGCACTCGCTTTGCAAGCGAGAGACCTGAGTTCAATTCCAGGCAGGTCAGGGCGAAACCTTGGGCAAGTTTCCTTACTCCACACACCTAATAATAATCCCTCCAAAACCAAAAACAATAATAAATTGGTCATTTTCATTCTATGACTGTTTGTGGAACATTGCTGTGCGCAATTGGCTGCTGCGTTCGCCCACAAATATACAGTCAATTCACTTTACAGTGTGTTCTGTGAAGCGCTTTGGGACGTCCTCCCGACGTGAAAAGCGCTATATCAAATGCAATGATTATTATTTTATTTAAGAGGAGCTGGAGGGGACTCACCTCTTTAAGGGGAGCTGGGGAGGGAAAGCCTGAGCCTTGAGGAGGACCACAGCCAGTCCTCCAAGCAGTTCCAACCCTCAGCACTGTTATGTTCTCACAACTCAAAGGTAGAAATCACTATTTTATTCTCAGCTCTCAATACACAATCCAACAATACAACCAAAATCCCTTCAGTTAGTGCCCCCTGCATCCTGTTTTATACTTCCTGATCCCCTTTCACTGGTTTCCAGTTAATTGGTCCTTTCTTCTTAAAACGTATCAAAAAGCATCTGCAGGCCCCCTCTTGTCCATCTCCCAATTCATTGGTGGCACCCATTGACTTTCAGTCTGGCGGGTTAGAATTCTTACAACAAAAACAGGAGTCACTGGGGACAATCAGCAGGTCAGGCAGCATCTACGGAGAAAGGAAACTGAGTCAACGTTTCGGGTCCACGACCCTTCGTCAGGACTCACTTTCCTTTCTCCGTAGATGCCGCCTGACCTGCTGAGTGTTCCCAGCGACTTCTGTTTTTGTTTTCAGATTTCCAACATCTACAGTATTTTGTGTCTATAGAGTTCTTACCTCTGACGGGGTGATAGGCTTGCCAGTCGAACCAATGGCTTGTCTGTGTTAAAGGAGACTGATCATTTAATAATAATAATAATGATAATCCTTACATTTGATATAGTGCTTTTCACATTTTCTAGACTTCTCAAAGCGCTTCACAGAATATACTGTATAGTGAATTGACTGCATATTTGTGGGCAAAACGCGGCAGCCAATTGCGCACAGCAGTGTCCCACAAACAGTTGTGGATTGAGCGACCAAATTATTAGTTAATTCTTGAGGGATTATTATCAGGCGTATAGAGTAAGGAAACTTGCGCAAGGTTTCGCCCTGCCAGGAATTGAACCCACGTCTCTTGCTTGAAAGGTGAGTGCTCTAACCACTGAGTTGCAAGACTCCACTTAACTGAATTTTATCAACCCCCTCCAAAGAATATTTGCATCCACCACGCATGCCAGTCCCATAGCTGAAGACTGGACTTGCTATCTCCTGGTCTCTAACTGCAGTGTGCTTAAAACTAAGAACTCCTTTGAACTCTCCATCTAAAGGTGGTGGTGGTGTGTGATCCAGCACAAGTATGTTCTATGGACTTTACCAGATCCTTTTGAGACTCTGAGCTAACACAGACACTGCAGTTATATTGACTGCTGCAGATCATTTGCTGATGTTGGACAGAGTTTCAAGGCAACTTGGCCAGGGTCGAGAGTTTCAATTTCTCCCTGTATTATAACTCCTCTTTCTGTAAAGGTTACTGTCTAATTGAGACCAGCATAATTTCATTTTTGCAGAGCTATTTGTTCTGGAGGCAACTTTGATTTGACTTGACTTGTACAGCTTTCTCTTGCAAATCATTTCACCCACAAAATATACAGTCATTTCACTACAGTATATTCTGTGAGACGTCTCAAAGACGTGATAAGGCGCTATGTCAAATGCAAGGATTATTAAATCATTTAGTTTGGGTTCATATCTGGGGTGGGTGCAAAAGGTATTTGTGAAGGGGGCAGAAGTGTCCATCCCATACAAAGGCATGGTACTGTGGTAACTGTAACTTTACAGGTTTACAGTAACTTCTTAAAACGTATCAAAAAGCATCTGCAGGCCCCCTCTTGTCCATCTCCCAATTCATTGGTGGCACCCATTGACTTTCAGTCTGGCGGGTTAGAATTCTTACAACAAAAACAGGAGTCACTGGGGACAGTAACTGTAGTAACTTACAGTAACTGTAAACCTGGATACACTTGTGGGTCAGAGAATAGTAGTGTAGCTCAGTGGTTCATCATCCACAAAAATTAAGGAACAGAGTGGCAGAAGGCCCGCACGCCAATGGTGGGGAGGGCAAGGCAGGGGACATGAAGCAGGCCGGAGCCCGCTGAGCCAAGAGAGCAGGCAGGTTGGTAGGGCACTCCTTTGAAGATCCTACACATCAAAATATACAGTATATCATATCCACACTGGGTTGAAAGATGTGATGTTTCATAACAGGTTGAATAACGTGTCAATCATTAGATATTCTTATGTAAGCATCAGAATTACATAAAGTGTATCAACTTAGCTTTAATTGTTGCTTGAATAGAAGCGCAAGGGAAAGAACTATATTTTTATAATAATTCAATGAAGAATTGAATCTTACATTTTTCCATCTATTCCTAAAGACTGGTGTGAACGCCCTCACCTCCTGAATTGGGCCTAAAGATTTCAGTGTCTAACATTGTATTGCAATCGCTATGTCTTTCAATGCAGCTTCATGGGATACAAGCTTAACTCAATCGGTAACCCGACAGAATGATACCAGGGATGAGGGGTTATAGTGATGAGAAGAAATTGGAGAAGTTGAGTTTGTTTTAATGGGAGCAGAGAAGGTTGAGAGGGGACCTGATATGTGTATATAATCATGAGGGGGGGTTTGAGAGGACATCTAGAAATATGCTATTTTCACTAGTAAAGGAGTAGGTGACTGGAGGGCATAGACATAAGATAGTCACAAGAAGAGCGAAAGGTAGAGCTTGGGAGAATTTTTTCACACAGATTGTGGGTTTCAAGCAGGAAGTAGAAGGTTAGGGGTATGAGATTAGGGCAGTGCAGTGAGACTGAAATTACAACTTGATCAGAGAGCTGATAGGAGACTCACTGAGCCAAATGGCCTCTTCTGTGCTGTAAATTGTTCTGATTTTATGATTCTAACCTGTGAAACAGACATAAGCAACTCAGCTACAGAATGACCATCTCGGCTATCAGCAGACTGAGAGCAGGGCACTACTGTGGCAAGGGAGACCAGGTGAGAAAACATACTGCATATTCCCTCACAAAAGAACACACATAGATACCCAATGACAAATGAATTTGTAGTTAGTTATCTGAAATAGCAACTTCTTCTAGGTTTATAAAAGAACTTCAAAGTCTTCTTGTCTTTGGTGTTTCAAGAGCTTTTCAAGTTAACTACTTGAAGATGGAAATGTGCAACAAATAGGAGATAAAACAGACAGATAAAATTCTGATTTAAAAACAGAGAGACCTAGAGACACAAGTGAACTGATAACGCTGATAACAGTAGTGTTGCCGTGTGTGCATTCGACAGGCCTACCTTGGAAGAAACTTTTCACTCGGAGGTAGCTGACGCTGAGACGTAGAACAGATAGTTTGTCCAATTTGGAAATAATATCTGGTGGGAATGGCAGGAGGCTGGCCAGATGATCTAACTCAGCATTCAGGCGATCTCGATGTCTTTTGGATGGATTGGACTTTATGCTTGCTGGTGTTGTCTTGCTGTTTGGGACATTCCAAAGATATTATCCATTATTCACAATCACATGCAGAATTACTTTACAATTGTTTTGGTCAGCCAGGTGTCTGATGTGCCAAAACCCAACACCATGCTTAAGAGTATCCAAGCCAAACTGAGAATTCCACACATATATGTCACCCAAACATGGACATTTCCCTATGTCTGGAATGGGATCTGTCTCCCTGGTGTGACACACCCATCTTACCTAATTCCAGAGAGTATATGGTGCAGACTGGCGAAAGTCATGGTTTGGGGACCCTAGAGTGTGTTTTGGGGTACTGCTAGTCTTTGACCAGCTAAAACTGCATAGCTTACCATTGAGGGATCTATCAGGCAAGCCTCCTGCTGCTTGTCGACCTAAGATTACCATTAGGGCATTGGCCCTCCAAAGCTTGCCAGCCTGGCTGGGTTGTTGTTAGCAATGCACTAGGACATCACATAGACATCTCAGCTCCAAGGAGGCCTTGCTTACTTCCCCATTACAACTGCTTTGCTACTTAGGGAAAGTAATTTGCAATGTTTCGTTTAACATAACATAACATAACATAACATAACATAACATAACATAACATAACATAACATAACATAACATATAGGAGCAGGAGTAGGCCATTCGGCCCTTCGAGCCTGCCCCGCCATTCAATCATGGCTGATCTTCTAATCTAACTCCAGCTAATAACCTGATCCTGCCTTATCCCCATATCCCTTAATCCCTTTTGCAATAAGAAATCTATCTATCTCAGTCTTGAATATGTTCAAGGAATGAGCATCAACAGCCCTTTGGGGTAGTGAGTTCCATACATTCACCAACCTTTGAGTCTTGAATATATTCAAGGAACATGGTTCCTTTGGAAATGGTGACTACATATCAGCACAAAATAAATGCAAAATCTTATATCTTGCCAAGGAATGGAGGTGAAAATCACAGTAATCTTAAGTACATTACATTCCATAACAACAACAATTTATAGTCTGCTAAAAAATACCACACTTTATAATAAATCTTGTGAGGTGCTTTGAGACCCGAAGGGAAGACACTGCACTAAATGCAAGGATTATTATTAGTACTATTTATACTATAAATATATATATATAAAATTTATATATAATAGCAGGAGAATTTAAATAAATAAACAAACAAATAATTAAATAGACAGGTAGGTAGCTGGGTGCATGGGTGGTTTGGGTGGAAGTCAGGTAGATAGGCAAGTAAATAAATAAGGAATGGAGTGAATTTAGGAATACTCTCACAATTCTGACCCCTTCTTAAAACATTATACTTTCTGCCTTCAGTCATCATTTTTCAATTAACAAAGGGGAAACAGAGTGTAAGGAATCATTTATCTACAGACTAACTTTAAATGATTAAAGCAATCACTAGAGCGGGGATCATTCCCATTTAGCTTCAGATAACCTTGAAAACCAAAGCACTAATGCAGCCTGACTGGATAAGCAGTGGGAAGCTTGTTAGTACACTGCAATGACAAGCTGGTTAAAATCCAGCAGTGCCCCATTACACATTCTGGTGTTCCAAAGTCTTGGCTCTTGCCACCCACACATACATTCTGAGGGATTAGGTAAGACGGGTGTGTCCTTCTGGGGAAGGAATGCACAGCCCAGACCAGACAAACAGAAACCAATCCTACGTGTAAATCTCAGTAGTTTGGTTTGGAGATTATTAATCATAGTGATGAGGTGGGAGTGCGTGTCAGACACCCGTCGGACCAAAGAAAAACAGAGCTGTATATTCATCACGAGGTCAATGGTTCAGTCACATACATGCAGACATCACATGAATATAGAAAATAGGAGCTCTTCTCTGAAAAATAACTTGTGTGTCTCAGACATCAAGTTTTAAAGACCTGACACTGTCACTCAGTTCATAAGAACATAAGAGCATAAGAATTTGCTAGGCGATAGAAGACCAAGGTCCATCCAGTTAGCCTTCTACTATTCTGGCAGTCGCTTGACATAACTTGTCCCAAATTACGTATTGCATCCTGAGATATTATCTCCTAACAGAAATCTATCTAATTTGTTCTTGAAAGAATCAACACTTTCTGCTTCCACCATCTCCCTTGGGAGCCTGTTCCATATGTTTACAACTCGCTCACTGAAGTAGTGTTTCCGCAGATTTGTTCTGAATTTACCCCCCTTCAATCATAAGCAGTTCCCCCTCAGATTCCTTAACTTCCTCAGTGGGATGAATAGGTTCAATTCCATAGTGTTTAAACATTGGAGGAGAGGGTGAATGCCAACTTGCCAAAGTAATCATTCTTGCATTTGATGTAGTGCCTTATCATGTTGTCGAAGCTTCTGAAATCACCTCACAGGATATAATAATCCTTGCACTTGATATAGCGGCTTATCACGTCATTAAGATGTCTCAAAGCGCTTCACAGAATATAGTGTAAAGTTAATTGACCGTATATTTTGTGGGCAAAATGGGGCAGCCAGTTTCCATATGGCAATGTCCCACAAACAGCCATGCAGTGTGTAAGTAATTTTTTCTATTTGGGGGATTGTTGGCTAGGACACCAGGAGAAACTCCCTTCTCTTTTCAAATAGTACCATGGGATCTTTAACATAATAATAATAATAATAATAATAATAATAATAATAATAATAATAATAATAATCCTTGCATTTGATATAGTGCTTTTCACGTCCTCTAGACATCTGAAAGCGCTTCACAGAATATGCTTTAAGTAAATTGACTATATTTGTGGGCAAAACGCGGCAGCCAATTGCACACAGCTGTGTTCCACAAACAGTCGTGGATTGAAAATGACCAATTTATTATTTTTTTTATTTTCTGGAGGGATTATTATTAGGCGTGTGAAGTAAGGAAACTTGCCCAAGGTTTCGCCCTGCTTGGAATTGAACCCAGGTATGTCGCTTGCAAGGCGAGTGCTCTAACCACTGAGCTACAGGACTCCACAACATCCACCTGAACAGGCAGAAAAGATAAATTGCAAAGGCTGAATCGTTAACACTTTTGAAGTAAAGTGTCAACCCCTGACCAACCCTTAATCTATTAGTCTCCGTAGGCTTGTATCCTTGCCAAAAATGTGATGGGGAATATAGAGCTGAAGCTACATATTTGTAGTTACAACGTCAATCCAATAGCCCTCCAACAGTATTCGGTATAAAGTCACTTCTGTAGGGTTTTCCTCAATGGCAAGCTGCCAGCGGATTGGTTTCGGGGAATCCAAGGCCTGGGCACAAGTTGCTGTATACAGATATTTGATAATTAACGAACACTGGTACTAATTGCGTAATAGCAAATTATTCAGTACTATATAACACCAATATTACATCCAACAGTGTAACATCAGTGCTGCAAACCAATACAGTATATACCAATGTACAGAAAATGTAACAGCAATATTGTATATTAAGAAAGACCATTAATATAACTAAATAGAAAAGTACCTGTGTACATGCAGTAAAAAATCTGTATTATATATTGGTGTATTGGACCGTCAATATCTGTTCACCTGTGTGCAGGCAGAACTGGCCATGAAGTGAATGATCAATTTTATCAAGATTATTGGCCAGGACATAGGGAGAAACTCCCTTTTCTATTCAAATAATCCCATGGGAAGTTAAACATCCATCTGAACTGGCAATCGGTTTGATGTCTCAAAGTGAAATATGGCAACTCTGACAACGCATCACACCTCTGCACTGCATTGGAGAATCAATGTAGACTATATGAGTTCAGAATCTCCATAGAGTGAAACGTCTTGAACTCACAATCTTCTGACTCAGAGGCAAGAGTTAGATTGACACACATTATTGATCATCAGTTAAGTCAGTTAAGACTCCGACCTCCTAAACGCAAACCAATTCAAATCAAATTTACCATCTGTGACTATTAAAAACTTGTCTTAGCCACTATAAAAGAAAACCACATCCGTGCCATGACCCGCTCTGCCTTCCCCCACCTCCGCAACATCCCCCAGTTCCACTGCTGTCTCACCCTCAGGCCACCGACACCCTCATCCATGCATTGATCACACCTAAGCCAATTCCCTGCTTGTCAGCCTTCCCAACTCTTCCTTCCATAAGCTGCAGATCATAGAATCATAGAATCATAGAATTATACAGCACAGAATGAGGCCATTCGGCCCATCGTGTTTGTGCCGGCTCTTTGAAAAGAGCTGTCCAATTCTATCCCACTTCCCCCCTCATTCCACATAGGCCTGCAAACTTGTCCTCCCCCACGCACCAGTGGAAATAGTTTCTCCTTGTTCACCCTATCGAACCCCCTCATAATTTTGGAAACTTCTATTAAGTCTCCTCTTAACGTTCTTTGCTCCGAGGAAATAATCCTAGCTTCTTTAGCCTCTCCGGATAACTGAAGTCCCTCATTCCTGGTACCATCCTGGCAAGTCTCCTTCGCATCCTCTACAAAGCCTTCCTAGAACCGAACACAGTACTCTAGCTGAGGCCTAACCAGTGTTATATAAAGGTTCATCATAACTTCCTGACTTTTATATTCTATGCCCCTATTTATAAAGCCTGGTATCCCATATGCTTTTATAACAGCAATCATCTGAAACTCTGCAGCTCGTGTCCTCTCCTACACCAGGCTCCATGATCCTATCATCCCCACCTCTCCCGGCTCCTCTGGCTCCCCATTCCCCAAAGGTTAGAATTCAAAATCCTCACCCTCGCCTTCAAGGCCCTCCATGGCCTTGCTCCTTCTTACCTCTGTGACCTGCTGAACCCATGTCAACCTGTCTTCTCCCTCCACTCAACAGGCTCCGGCCATCAGTCGGGACTTCAGCCTCTCTGTCCCACCTCCATCCCACATTTCTTTCGCCTCACTCCCTTGCCTCCTTCAAGGCACGTTCTTCAAGATCTTCCTCTTCGAACACGCATTCGGTTTCCCTCCTACCCTCCCTGCCTTCCCCTCCCTGATCCCAACCCCACTCCCCCAACCGCTCGGGTCCAAATCCCTGACTGGCCAGAGCCTTGGGACGTCCTCCTGTATTGTAAAACCGGAAAGACAAAGACTAGCAGAGTTGTGAAAGAGATTGTGTCACAGCTTCTATGACATTCCACCAAAGTGTGAATGAGACGAATATGGTTACAGTAATTTGTGCAATCAAATTTTGCAGTAAACAAATCAACGTTAATGTGTTGCTCGTCCTCTCGCCCCAACTCCACAAATCAAACTGTTTGTTAAAGTCCATAAACTTTAAGGTCAATAGACAAAGGGCTACAAGGGCTGTGATCGGGTTTGTTCAAAGAACAAATGAAAAATTTGCAGGGTGCAAACCAGGCTGTGGAAACATGGCCCTTCCTCTCCGCACCATAATCAGTAGCCAAGCCTTCAAAGTAATTCACCGAATTTACAGTAAAGTGCAGTGAACTCATGAAGGGAATGATGGTTTTTATTTGAGGAATTGTTGGCCAAAGTGCCATGGATCTTAATGTTTACCTGAGCATGCAGATGAGATCTGTTGCTCTCTTTAAGAATCTAAAGGAACTAGACAATGCAGATCATGACAAGACTGTTTCAACTTGTCCAGAATAGTAAAACCAAAGGAAATAGCCTGTGATTGAAGGGGGATAAATTCAAAACGAATCTACGGAAACTCTATTTCAGTGAGCAAAGGGTAAGCCTGTGGAACAGGTTCCCTTGGGAGACATTTGAAGCAGGAAATGTTGATTCCTTCAAACATAGGTTTGATAGTTTTCTTTTAGGAAATAACATTATGGGATATAGGACATAGGTAGTTCGGGACATATGTGCATGCGTCCGTCAGGAAGGTGGAAAACGAACTAGATGGACCTTGATTTTTTTTTCGTCTAGCATTTCTTACGTTATGCTCTTATGTTCTGGGCAGGGTGAAAACCGGACTGGAGGGGTTCAAGTAGGAAGTGGAGGGAGAGGCATAAGCAAAGCTGATTTGCAACAACGTGTTCTAAAACTTTAGCCAGGAAGGGAGGTTTGCAATGGGTCTGAAGGTTGTGAGGTTATAGGGACAGAGGATTTTTTTTAAAGAAGACGAATGATGACAGCAGTTTTGAGGAGAAATGGGATAGAGCCTGAGGAGAGGGACTGGTTGATTGTGTCAGCCAGCAGTGGGCAAGAGGAGGGAGAGTTGATTGACCAGCAGTTGGGTGGGGACCGGGTTCGAGGCAACAGGTGGTGGGCTTCATCCGGGTGATGGTGGGGGAAAGGGAGGAGGGAGTGATGGGTGCAAAGCAGTGTAGGGTGTGGCTGTGTTTGGAGGAGAGGGTGATGAAGGAGGCATGGGGAGTGACATGGAGGGTGGAGAAGGAGGAAGCAGCCAGGCGGATGTTATCTGCCTTAGAGCTAAAGAACTCTAGAAGCTCTTTGCACTTGGCATCAGAAGATCGAGGGTGCTTGAAAGGAGGTGGTGGGTTTTGGAGTTGTTATTGGCCTTGAAAATGACCTGTGAGTAGAAAGCAGTTTTGGCTTGTGAGAGGGAGCAACGGTAGGTGTAAAGATGATCGAGTCACAGTTGGCGGTGAACAGTGAGGTCGGTTTTGTGCCATCTGAGCTCAAGCAACCGGGTTTGGGATTTGAGGGAGTAGAGATGACTGTTGTAACAGTGGGAGCGGGTAGGTTTGAGATGGTCCTGTTTTTCAGGGGGACAAGAGAATTAAAGGTGGAGGAGAGGCGATCGTTTAGCAGCTTATCCGGATCACTGCGGGTAGAAGCCAGAGGGAGAAAGGTCTGAGGAGGAGAGGGCATTTGTGAGAGACTCAAGAAGAAGCATTTTTCATGGGAGGAAAAAGGTGGTGAAGGGCTTGGAGGAGGGGGAGAGTGAAATGAGAGGAGAGAGAGATGAGAGATGACCTTGTGCATGATGGACAGATCAGAGATGTCTAGGCCATGGATGATGACTCCACTTATGTGGCATTTTAAGAGGGTCCAGAATCTGACAAATTGTTAAATTCAGTCTGAACTCTGAAATCAGTTTTCTGTTTCTTCTTAAAAGAACTTACAGAACTCTGGTTTCAAAACTAAGGCTGTATTTTTAAGAAATGCCAGATTTTGGACTCTCTAAAATGATAAACAAGTAGAGCAAATCTAGACCCATTTTAATTTGTATGTATACACAGATGCACAGAGGCAAATAATCCCTCCAAAAAAAAATAATAATAATTTGGTCACTCAATCCACTGTTTGAGCGCAATTGGCTAATATGTTTTGTCCACAAAATACACATCAATTCACTTTACCGTAAATACTGTGAAATGCTTTGAGGCATCTCGACGACTCGATAAGGCACTCTAGCAAATTATTATTATTGTTAAAATGCACAGTCTGTACACTTTACAGTACGTTCTGTGAAATTCTTTGAGGTGTTTTGGAATGGCTAGAGATATGGTCCTGCCTGGTGGTAGTGGAATGACAGCACTGCATGTCCAGTTTAGATATCATCACACTTCTTGCAGCTGAATACACTCAGCTCTTTGAATGCATTTACAGAACACTTCACTAATGGTGTTTTAATGGTGTTGCAATAAACACATCATGAAACTACAAAAAAGCAGTTTATTGACTCGTAGATGTTTCAGAATAAAGACTGCATATTTTTGAAATGTGAAATCAGAAACTGAAACCACGAGGGGTAACGTTTCAGCAATAGAGCTGCTATCACGTGCGAGTTCAGAATGTATTCTGTTTCAGTGGAGGACAGTTATAGGTAAACTCTAACAGGCATATCAATCACAATAACAATCTGCTCCACACCCCCCGCCCTAACCGCCCTACCATCGGTGGCCGGGCCTTCAGCCTCTCAGCCCCTAGGCTCTGGAACTCCATCCCCCAGTGCCTTCGCCGCCTCCTCCCTTTCCTCCTTCAAGGCCGGTCTCAAGACCTTTCTCTTCAACTGTGCCTTCAGCTCCCCTCTCGACTCTCTACCCCCTCCTCCCTCCCTCCCCTCACCCTGACCATTTCCCCCTGCTCGGGTCCTGACCCAACTGTCCAGCGCCTTGGGACATCCTCCCGACGTGAAAGGCGCTCTATAAATGAAATCTTGTTGTTGTTGCATTTATCCAGCGACCTTCACATGGGGTAACATCTCGCAGGGCTGAATAATAGTGGTGCTTGATGCCGAGCCAGAGAAAAAGGAGAGGTGACCATAGAGACTGTCAAAGAGGAAAGGTGTAATGTGAAGATAGGCAAAGAGGAAGCAAGGCGGAGGGATTGGGGCAGGGAGTTCCAGAGTCTCAGGGCATAGTAGCTGAAAGCACAGCTGCTGATGGTGGAGCAGAGGGGGCGAGAGAATGGAGCCAGTTGAGCGAAGGAGTCAGGTAGTGGAGTGGGGTGCAAGTAGGTCAGAGAGGCAGGGAGGTGCCAGTGCAGGAAGCTATTTTGTACTTGAGTGTGAAGATCTTGAAGTCCATTCTGCAACAGGGAGCCAGTGGAGTCTAGCAAGGACTGTTGTGATGGGTGTGGAGGTTGGTGCTGATTTGGATACTGGTGATAGAGTTTTGAATCAATTGGATTTTATGAACAGTGGAACTGGAGAGACCAATAAGGAGGGCATTGGAAAAATCGAGGCAGGAGGTGACAAATGCATGAATGAGGGTTTCAACTGTTTTATGTGTGACATATGGTCAGATGTGACAGAAGTGGAGGAAAGCAGTCCTGGTCAGGGACCAGATGTGAGATAGGAAGAACAACTGGAGGTTGAACCCCAGTTTGCACCAAGATTCCACGCAGGTCCATAAGTCTGAGGGATAGACTGGGAAGGTCAGAGCCACAGGTGACAGTAGCCAATGAGTATAGTTTCTATCTGGTCCATATTAATCCATTTTAGAAAGTCTTCGCTCATCCTGGCCTTGATGTCTGACAAGCAAGTGGACAGAACATCAATGGACCTGGAGTCACAGCTGGAAGAGGAAAAGTAGATTTGTGTGTCATCCACACGCATGTGAAACTTTACCTCATGTCTGGGGATGACATCACTGAGAGGGAGCATGTAGATGAAGAAAAGAAGGAGGCCAAGGATGGAGCCTTGGAGTACACCACAGGCGACCCTGTGGGGCGGTAGGAGAAACCATTTGAGGGGATGAAGTGACGGCGGTGGATAACGTGAGACTTGAACCAGTAGAGTGCAGGTCGAGGAGGATGGCATGTGTAGAAGGCAGGGGAGCGATCCAAGAGGACAACAAGGAAGAGTGAGCCCTGGTCACAGAGAGGAGAGCGAGCTGTGGGTGAAGCTGATTGGCAACAACATATTCCAGGACTTCAGAGTGGAAGGAGTAGTTTAAGATGGGCTAGTAGTTGGTGAAATTTGAAGGATGAAACGTGTGTTTATTTAGAATGGGGGTAAAGACAGCAGTTTCGGGGTAGAACGGTATGGTGTTGATAGACAGGTTAACTGGGTCTGCTAGCAGAAGGCAGAGGAGGGGCAGTCGTGTGGTCAGCAACTGGGTAGACAGGGGATCGAAGGAACAGGTGGTAGGTTTCATGTGGCAATCATTTAACTAGAAAGCAACCAAACATTTAACCAAACATCCTGATTCTTGTGATTTTAAATACATACTTATTTACGTAATAAGCAGATTTACTATGATATTCTTGAAATATACACGTTTGTAAGCATACGTTAGTTATGTATATTTTTAGACTTACAAAGACTGCTCACAAAGATGGAACTCGTGGCAGTAATTTCATTCCCATTAGACGAGGTGGTGTGTCTAGTTAACAAAAATAAGGTGTGGTTGATCATTTCCCAGTTACCAAGTGCCAGTGCCCCTACACGCATGCACTTGGCTTCCTAACTTTTCTGTACAATTGCCTCCCGGCCCTGCTATGAATACGTTTACTTTTTTTCCATCATTACGCTGATTCACTCCAGGTCTGACCTGGAGTTAAATACTCACCTTTCCATCTGTCTTGACAGCTGCAAAGTTTCGCAGGACTTTCGTGCCTGTTTTTAATCTGTTAGCATGATCTCCTGAAGGTCCACCCCTGCTTACACTCGTCTACATTATCGCAAGCAATATCGACGGGATTGCAGTTAGCACCCAATTGTCAGAATAGAACGAAGGGAGCTTTAGTCTGCAGATCAACATGTGCCTGACCTGAGAATGCTTATCGTTAATACAGAGGTGCCTGATATGGCAACATGTTCTATTTCCCATCTCTATTGTACCTTACCTTGGTGAGTGCGCAAAAGTTTTTGAAAAAAAGACTTAATAGCCGAAAACTAACAGTAGAAAATATGAGAACAAAAGACTAGCAATGCTGGAAGGGTCACTGGCAGATAAATCTATTTGTATTAATTGCCTAACTCTGCTTGCAACAAACAATCTGCCATCCAGCTGTTTTATCTCCTGGGAAAATAAAAACAAGATCTTTCAGTCCTTGGAAGAACGGTAACCGGAACAGAAACTATTTGCACAGTGTTCTGAGCCACAGGGCTGCTGTGTTGTGAGAAAACACAAACTCAAAAAATTTTATATTTTCTGGGAACTGGGAGACACTGGAAAAATGCCTTTCCGTTTTACACAGCGTTCCTGACAAAGTAACCACACTCTCACCTCTGCTTTGATGCTGTACTTGCATCACTTCCCATACAATGTTGATTCAAATTAAAATGTGTTAACGATGCAGCCTTTTACCATTGCAATGTATCTTTTCTGCCTGTTCAAGTGGACAGTTCAACAATCCACCAAACTGGCTGCCGCGTTTCACCCACAAATATACAGTCAATTTACTTTACAGTATATTCTGTGAAGCACTTTGAGATGTCTGGAAGACATGAAAAGCACTATAAAAATGCAAGGGTTATTATTATTATATTTTATAAATAAAAAAAATTGCTCACTCACTGCATGGCTGTTTGCTGAAACCGCTGTGTACAAACTGACTGCCATATTTCACCCAGGAAATACACAGCAACTCCACTTTACAGTATATCCTGTGAAGCGCTTTGAGACATCTCAACGATGTGAAAAGCGATATCAAAAGCAAGGATTATTATTATTTTAGCAAATTGTACCTAACACAAGTGAGGGGAGAGTGAAAATCGTATGGGGCTGATCACGAAAACAGCAATTTCTTTAACACCTTTTATGTATAATTATAAAATGTAACTATAAAAGCATAGTTAAAAGATTAGTGTTTAGCTTCAGACTGTGATCTAGCACCAAGTTTATCATTTTACGCAGGAAGAAGTAGTGGTGCCTCCCTCTGGTGGTAAATTATTATGCAAAATACCGGCTGAATTATCCGCAGTCATAAAACGTCATCCGGGTTGTCAGCTCAAGACGTGTTTGTCAGCTCAAGACGTGTTTGTGAGTTGACAACTCAACTGTAATTTTTGTAATATAGGGTAGCGTTTCAAAGTTGTCATTTAGATTTAATGTGAAGCATATTCATCTGAACAGCAATTTAAACGTAAACGTCGTCAACACACCTGCACATTTCCTCGTGCCACTCAATCTGCCTTTGCTGCCACTTCTAATGCATCAAAACTATTGCTAACCAGCAAGTTCTCTGCAGTGCTTCTCCGTGTTTCCAGATTGTTGTGATGCTAATAAAGAACAGGTTCTGAACAAGATAGTGTTGCTCTAAAATAGTCAAGCGCTCCGAGACGCCGTCCGGCATGAAGGGAGCTATATAAATGCAAGTTGTTGTTGTTGCTTTCCAAAGGTCAGTAAATATAAGGGGTGAGATATTTTATTCTCTAGTCAGTAAGGGGATGGACAGCAACAATTTGCATTTATATAATGGCCTTCAGGTAGGACAGGGTCTCGGAGCGCTTAACAGTGTCAGAGCCTGACCCTGAGCCGGGTGGAGTGAGGAGGTGACCAGAAGAGGAAGGTCTTCAGTCATGATCTAAAAGAGGAAAAAGAGGGGGTAAGGCAGAGGGACTGAGGGAGAGAGTCCCAAAGCTTCGGGGCGGAGTGGTATTGGCATTGTGTGCTTGTAATGGGACTTATTTATTGGATCATCATAGCAGCAAAATCTGTACATTGATGGAGAAGCAGAGAATATGATACTCTCGTTCATCTTTCAGAGAATCTCGTTTATTGCTCGCTCCAAGGCCGCCTCGTGCGTTGAAACATAAAACATAGGAAACAATTAAAAAAGGCAACAGTAAGTGCGTACAATTCTTTGCAATTGTTTGCATTCAGGATGAGGTGGGGAATTCAAATGAACATACCTCTCTACAGACTTATCCCGTTATGGTATGATTCAGTACAGAACAGATCCGTTTAACACATTAGCTTACTGTGGACAACAGTGACACTGGTACACTTCCAACTTCCAGCCCTGACTGACTGGTTTCCGGTAAATTGTGAGCATGCGTGCTACCCACAGGAAATGCCATTAATGTCACTTCATGTCTGCTGTGCATGCGCTCTAGTAATAATCCTTGCATTTGATATAGCGCCTTCTCACATTGCTGAGAGGTCTCAGAGCTCTTCATAGAATATATTGTAAAGAGAATTTTATGCACAGGAACCGCACTTTAAGAAGGAAGTCAATCTGATAACCTGGGATGACATGACTCTGGTGACTGGTGGCCATTTGTGCACAATCCTATTACAATGCGGGATCTGAGTTTATGGACCTAAACCACAGATTATAACAGGATTAGCTTACATTTTTCCTGCATCACTTTTTCTCCTGCAATTTTCTCCCCTTTTTCTCTCTTGGAGGTAATCGATTCATCTTTTCCTTTTATTATTATATGTTTGCTTTGCTTCAGAAGAGGAAACTGAGTCATTATGTCAAAAAGCAGCTCATATTTGATCCTGTATAATAACATACAGAGATAGGGATCTGCATTGGGAATTCAATAACAACAATCATTGCATACAATATAGTGCCTTTTCACATCAAAACATCTCAAAGCACTTCGCAGAGTAAAGTGTAATTGTTTGTATTTTTGTAGATGAACACAGCAGTCAATTTGCATAACACAATACTCCACAAACAGCCATGAAGAAATTCTATCTAATTTTTTATCTGGGGGATTGTTGGTCAGGACACTGGGAGTAACTCTCCTCTTTTCGAATCAACCCATGGGATCTTTCAAACAGACAGGACCCCGGTTTTGGGGTAACGGGGTCTCCTTGAAGCTGACCTGGCTCCAGGGTAAAGTGCTTGCCAATGGGATGTCAGGATTTAACCAAAACTCTGTGGCTGTCTTGATGGTCCTGTCATGAGTCAGATAGGTACACAGTATTCCAGGGCACTGCTGATGACAGCATAGCCAGCCTGGCTTGATGGAAGGACTTGAAAGATCAGACCACTCACTGGGGGTAAGGACTCTTCTCAAGCAGCTCTTGTCAGGCAGTGAGTGCTCTCAATGGCAAGATATGCGGATTTAGCTGGTTAGACTTCAGCAATATCCCAACTCACACTCCGGGTTCCCCAAGCGTTGGGTCTTGCCAACCAGCATCTAACACTCTCCAGAAGTTGGTAAGCAGGATGCATCCCTCCAGGAAGAGAGAGCACATCACATCCCAATAAATATCTTTCGAATTTCCATGGACAGGCGGGATGTATGGAGCTCTGTTTGATTTGGACACGCTTAAGCCTGATGCTGGGTTCCTGCATGTGTCAGACATGCAGCTGACTAAAAACAATGTGGAAAACCACACATGAGTGTATCTAAACAAGTCTAACAGCACCACACATAGAAAATTTCCTGTATTTACAATGGCACGAGCCGTCTTTTGGAGGGACACATCCTGCTTAACTAATTTGGGAGAGTATTAGCGACAGCCAAAGCTTGGTGTGTCCGTTGGTTTATTTGCTGGAGTTTAACCAGCCTAAAACTCATAGCTTCCCATTGCTTGTCCAGCTAGGACCATCCTACCCATTAGAGCTTTGATTTCCCAGGTTAAGAATAACCTATCTGCCCTTCCAAGTCCTGCCAATGAACCAGGCTGGCTGATCTGTCATCAGCAGTGCCCTGGAGTACTGCGAACCCGCCTGGCTCAGGAGCTGGGCTGATACCAATTTAAGGGCCATCTGGAGACATGACTCATAGAAACCATAGAAAGTTATAGCACAGAAAACCGTTCAGCCTATTTGCGTCAGTACTTGTTCTTTGAAAGAAAAATCAATGCAGTCCCATTTAGCTGCCTTTTCCCCTGTAAATTACTACTTTTTAGATCTATCCAATTGCCTCTTGAAGGCTAATAAGGATTCTGCCTCAACAACCACACCCTGCAGACAGACAGACAGACAGACATAGAAACAAGAGTAGACTATTCAGACCCTCGAGCCTGTTCCGCCATTTTATAAGATCATGGCTGATCTATACCTCAAGACCAGTTACCCGGCTTTGCCCCATACCCCTTAATACCCTGACCTAACAAATATTTATCTATCTATAGAGCATTCCATATCCTAATAACTCCAGAATCTTCATCCTAGGCCAATCTCTACAGATAGTGATGGATCCAAAATTACATTTATCTGCACAAAAGTAACTGCTATCTATGTTTAGTACTGAAATGTCCAATGAGTGCTATAGTAGCCCATGATCTGCACACAGCCTCTTCATTGCTAGAACCCATGTTTGAAACCATCCCTGATGAACGTTTTCTATCTCTGTTGTCCATGACCGCACAATAAGCTTGGAGAGTATCGGTGTAAAAGATAAAGAGCCATAGGGCAAACAGCCCATAATTCAGTATTAACTGGCAATAAATTGGTAACCTCTAATTGCAAGCTCACATCGTGACAAGCATCATGAGCTTAGACACTAAATTAGTACATTTTATAATAAATAATAATAATAATCCTTGCATTTGATATAGCGCTTTTCACGTCGAGAGGACGTCCCCAAGCGCTTCACAGAATAGACTGTAAAGTGAATTGACTGTATATTTGTGGGCGAACGCGGCAGCCAATTGCGCACAGCAATGTCCCACAAACAGTCATGGATTGAAAGTGACCAATTTATTATTGTTTTTGTTTTTTTGGAGGGATTATTATTAGGTGTGTGGAGTAAGGAAACTTGCCCAAGGTTTCGCCCTGACCTGCCTGGAATTGAACTCAGGTCTCTCGCTTGCAAAGCGAGTGCTCTAACCACTGAGCTACAGGACTCCTCAAATTTTATCAACAAGAGCAGAATAAACGCCATCAAGTGCAAACTACAGAGCATGTGACATGGCTATTTGTAGCCGATTACATAGTAATCCTGGATTTAAAAGCATCTAAAAATATAGATGTCAAGCTGCACAGAAATAAGACAGAATAGCGAATAGTTCACAAGATGCCCTCTAAATGATATGGATAGTTTCTGATCCCCATCTGAAATGACATGCTTTATGTGGCCTGGCATGGTCTGTTTCTTTGAACCTCAACATACAAGATACTCATTAATGTTTATATTTATTAATGCTAAATTATTAACCAATATAAGTGATATATGGGATTGGTCTTTGCCCATTATAACAACAATAACAAATTACACTTGTATAGCGCTCTTCACATCGGAAAGACGCCCCAGGGCACTGGATAATCAGGTGTTTTGGACCCGAGCTGGGAGGTGGGGTCAGAAGGGGAGCAGGGCAGGTGGGGTTAGAGTGGGAGGGTGGCAGAAGGCACAGTCAAGGGGATCACCAAGATGGGACTTGAAAGAGGCAAGAGAAGGGGTGAGGCGGAGGGATTGTGGGATAGATTTCCAGAGTGTGGGGGTAAAGATACTGAATGCCCGCGCCAATGGTGGGGCGGGAAGTACGGGGGACTTGAAGCAGGCCAGTGTCTGCTGAGCGGAGGGAGCGGACAGGCTGATATTGGGTTATGATGTCGGAGAGGTAGGGGTAGCAACGCCACACATGACAGTGCAGGGGCTAGAGGAGAAGCCGTTGGTGGCCACGAAGTGGGAAAGATAGGATTGGGACCAGACAAGAAGAGAACCATTGAGGTGGAGGTGAGAGGAGAAGCGGTGGAGAAGAATAGAGTGGTCAACAGTATCGAAAGCATCCAAGAGGTAGAGAAGGACGAAGAGACAGAGAGAGCCCTGGTCGCAAGTGGACAGAATGTCATTTGTCACTTTGACCAAGGCTGTCTCTGTGCTGCACAAAACCCAGATTGAGTAAATGCATTATTTATTATTTACGAAACCCAGATGTGGGTAAACACATTACCCACACCCTCGGGCAGATTCCATTGACTCCCTGGGTCCCAATGGATCGACTTCAAGATCTTCACCTACAAATCCCTCATGCCCTTGAAACACTCTACCTCTGAGATACTCTTTTGCTCATCTCTCCACTTGACAAACTCAGGCTTGTTATGCATCATCTATCCCTTCTGTCCCACCATCAGTGGCCAAATCATCAGCCACTCTGCCTCCCAATCATCTAGAACTCCCTCTCTCAATCTGTTGTCTCACCTCTCTTTATCTGTCTGAAACCTGCCTAAAACCCTACCTACTTCAACTGTGCCTACTGTCATAATGTGAATGTGAGTTGAATGTCAGTTGAATGTGAACAAGACTGAGGCCCTTCTGATTGGCTCACGCCAGCGCCTCAGGACCTCAGGCTCTGGCAACATCAACCTCCATGGTTGCACACTACATCTCACCACCAGTCAGGAACCTGGGTGTCTTGTTCGACCCTCAACTGTCTTTCTCCCCCACATTCAAGCCATGACTCGCTCTGCCTTCCCTCACCTCCATAACATCGCCCGACTCCGCCACTACCTCACCCCCCAGGCCGCTGAAATTTTTGTTCATGCCTTCATCATCTCTAGGCTCGACTATGCAAACTCCCTGCTTGTCGCCTTCCCAACTTCTCCCTCCACAGGCTGCAGATAATCCAGAACTCTGCAGCCCGTAGGCTCTCACGCACCAAACTCCGTGACCCCATCTCCCTCACTCTCGCCCGACTCCACTGGCTCCCTATCCTTCAGAGGATCCAGTTCAAGATCCTGTTCCTCCCATACAAAGCCCTCCATGGCCTGGCCCCACCCTACCTCTGCGACCTCCTAAACTCCTACCAACCTGCCTGTTCCCTCCGCTCAGCCGGCTCTGGCCTGCTCCACGTCCTCCGACCCACCCGCCCACCATTGGCGGGAGAACCTTCAGCCACTCTGCCCCCAACCTCTGGAATTCCATCCCCCAGTCACTCCGTCTCGCCCCCTCCTTAGCCTCCTTCAAGTCCAGCCTCAAGACCCTCCTCTTCCACCATGCCATCGGCCAGCCCCTTCCCCTCCCTTACCCCCCCAACCCCAGCTCGGGTCTGAAATACTGTACTCTGTCCAGCGCCTTGGGACGTCCTCCCGACGTGAAAGGCGCTATACAAATATAATGTTGTTGTCGTCATCATCTCCCTCATTCCCCAAGCCACTACACCATGTTTGGCACCATCTCTGTAAAGCATATTGAGATGAAGGGCTCTATATAAATGCACATCGTTGTTATTGTTGTTGTTATTGCGGTCTTAAATCCTGTTTCAAATTTAAATTGGCTCCATTACGTACGTTATATTAGGAGACATTCCATAATTCCACCATTTTTTCTCATTAAGTTGTTTTGAAACCCCCCAAAAAAGCATTTAAAAGCAGCAATTTGGAATCCGGTTTGGCAAACGAAAATAACATAAAAGCTAATCACCTTCTAAGGTTGATGCAGATGTCTTCAAACTGTTTCATGCTGTCACTGGGTAAAGAAGAACACTAATGTACAATTAAAGAACTATTTATCCAGAAACAATTGGGTAAAAATTCCATTCAGCATTACATGGAACGCCTTTGGCAATGCGTGACTATAAGTCTCTGACGAGCGTGAAAATACTTTTTACCCCAGTGCGTGCCACAATCAAGACAATTCTGCACTGCAAAAGCAAACAATGCTCCAGATAAATTGGCCGTTGGCTGTTTGTAGCTGAATTGCTGTGGATAAACTGACTACCACATTTACCTACAAAAATACACATACGCAGTCACTACACTTGAAAGTAATTATCTGGACTTATTTGACCCAAAAGTGAGAGTTAAAGTATTTGAGCCAAGCTAACACCTAGAATTGGAAATCAAGAGCACACTTTCAGTTATAACAGCTGACTGCTAAAAACAGCTATTGCTGTCGCATGCAAGTTTCAAAAGGTGAGTCCACCCATTCAAAATTAGTCATGAAGCAATTACTGCTAGAATTAACTTTTTTTGTTTTCTTTCAAGGGTAATTTTCTTTAAACTTTTAAGCGATGACGAACAGAGGAATTCCAGAGGCCGACAGAGTTAAAGAGAACTGAATTGACACACCAACAAAATTCACTCAAGCTCTCTGCATGCACTGGAGTTAGCTCTGGTGTGGTCTCCCAGACAATTGCCCTGATAATGTTATCAGCACTCGGAGCTTAAAAAAAAGGTGCTCCATACAAAATCAACAGGAAAATGGGAAGATTTTAAACTTGTTCCGAAGTGTATTTTAATCGTGTGGATTTCAAAAAGATCTGAATGGCAAACTTTTCTCTTCAGCATGGCCTGCTATTCTCTCTTCAGTGCCAGCTCGTGGAGAATCCATCACCAGTGCACTATCTGGATGCAACTGGGAACCGATTAAAGAAAGAAAGCAATCATTACTGAGCAGCACAGGAATTACACGTGAAGTAATGGGTTAAATAAATAGAATGGGATTTTGGTGCTGGTGTTGCTGAGCCTATGCAAAGAAATTCCAAACATTTAGCATAAATACACGCAGGAGCAGCACATTAGTATATTAAGCAAATGATAGAGGTATAATAATAATAATCTGTGCATTTGATATAGCGCCTTAACATGTCATTGAGATGTCTCAAGCGCTTCACAGAATATATTGTAAAGTGGAGTGTGGGGGAAATGTGGCAGCATTATTATTATTATTTATTATTATGTATTATTATTTAGTTGTACTTCGAACAGAAAGTACACTATAATAACACTGGCAGATTTGTGCTTAGAGCGCATGATGAACTATAACATTAAGGTATCTTGTAATAAAAAGAATGCATTATACAAAATAAATATTACAAAGAATTTCTGAAATATTGCCTGGCAAGACCCAGAAATCTCCTATTAGATAACACTTGGATTTAATAACAATAATCCTTGCATTTGATATAGCATCTTATTACGTCTTCGAGATGTCTCAAAGCATTTCACAGAATATACTTTAAAGTGAATTGACTGTATATTTTGGGGGATTTGTTTCAATTCATTCAGGGTTTTTGGACTGTGTTTCCTTTATAGGTTGATCAGTATCTATGCAGAGAATGACCCAACTAGCAATCAGCCAACTACAACTTAGAGGCCACAAGAAAGGCTCCCAGAATCTAAAAACAGATAAAAAAACTGGCTTGTAATGAAATATAAAGTGGGTAAAATCATAGTTTTATCTGGACAAGGTTACAAGTTGTTTGACCAATATCATACACATGTCAATTGGAAGGAACAGGCTCAATGCACTTGAATGGCCAGCCCCTTTTCTCATTCCATGTTTTCTTAAGGTCTTCTATGCCCAAAGACATTTCATGTTTTATGGCGTATTTTCATGTCCATGTGTAATACAGCACGGAGTTTGAGAAGTTAAAACTTTAAGCTGTAGCATAACTAGTTGAAGGAGCAACTTATAGCGCTATTGGTGACTTAGAAAGCTCTTATTGTGGCTCCACGCATTATGTAGTTAACTAGTAAAGTTTATATTTGAATTGCTATTCAGTCATCCTGTTGAAATTATATTGTTATGATATACAACACAATCAATACACTTTACAGTATATTCTGTGAAGCACTGAAGCAACGTGATAAGGTGCTATATCAAATGCAAGGATTATTATTATCCTTCGAAGGCTACACAAATGCTTGAAGTTACTGTTTTTATAAAAAACTGCAGTGAATAAAATATTTATTAATACCATCAGCTAGCTGCCTTTTATTCGAAATTGAATTAGAGAGCTCCAATCCAAAAAGACATCAAGCACAACACAACCACTTTTGCATAAAAATTGAAAGCAACATATTTTATTCAACCCATCGGGGATATGCTTTCAGCTAACAAGTTCCTTAACATGGAATTTTTGATGCATACCACATGGACAAAGAAGTGCTAGCATGGATTTGCTAATGTGTTGAGATAATCTTTGTAAGAAATGCATGGATTGGAAAAAGGAGCATTACAATATCTTTTTTTTTAAAAGAACTATGCAATCCCAGATAAAATGGCATTATTGTGGGGAGTTTCATAACTGTGCACTGTGTGCGTGAAGACGAATTAAGAAAGCCTTAAGAGAGAAAAAAAATTGGAAAAAAAACTTCCTTTTTGTACTGTTTCAATTAGTTTGACTTGTAAATTGTATGTAATGCAAAGTGCACCTGCACATATGTATCTGTAAATGTAATAGTTAAATACTGACCTACTTGTCGAATAATGCATGCAGGTGGGTCTATATATATATATATATAAAATCATGAATTTATATTTGTATGCTTGGTGCTGTATAGGTCAATATGTTCAAAAGTGAATTTCTTCTGTAGAATTTCACAATGAAATGCACATCTATATGTTTAATAATGACATTTTCAAACCATGTGACAACTTTGAAATGATTTCCTACTACATAATTTCTCAAATAGACGTTTTCCAAAGTTACATTTTTTTTGGTCAACAATGGAAATTCCATCCCTTGAAAGATCCTCTTCCTTAAGATCACCCATTTCTCTTCAATTTTTGGAAAGTTCTGTTGATCCATTCAGCGCTGCTCTTTCTCTATTGCACATATAGTAATAATCTTTGCATTTGATATGACACCTTATCACATCTGTGTGACGTCTCAAAGTGCTTCACAGAATATACTGTAAATATACCGTACTATAAAGTGAATTGACCGTATATTTTGTGGGTGAAACCCCAAATTGACCTACAGAGCACCAGCAGTGTAAATGTAAATTCATCATTAGTTACGTAGACCCACCCGCACGTATTAAAAATAATAATAGAATAATAATCCTTGCATTTGTAACAGCGCCTTATCACATCCTCGAGGTGTCTCAAAGCGCTTCACAGAATATATTGTAAAGTATATAACGACCGTATATTTTGTGGCTGAAGCTCGGCAACTAATGACGCGCAGCAGCGTCCCGCAAACAGCTGTCCATTGAGTGACCAAATTATTATTACTATTTTTTTTGGGGAAGGGATTATTGCCCCCCCCCCCCACCCCTTGGAAAAGCCATCCCCCAATGGACTAAACAACCAGGTTCCTCCTGACTGCCGGGTAAACCGAGGCGTGTGGAGTGGGGGAAACTCGCCCCAAAAAAAAACACGTTGCACATCATTCAGCAAACAACAGCATTCAACGGTCATGCGACGAGATCCTCAAATGCAGCACTGCAGCTTCGTGAAGGAACGCGATGCACAGTCTCGCAATAATAATAATAATAATAATAATCCTCGCATTTGATACAGCGCTTTTCACATCGGGAGGACGTCCCGAAGCGCTTCACAGAACACACTGTAAAGCGAAGTGACCGTGTATTTGCGGGCGGACGCGGCGGCCAATGGCGCACCGCAGTGTCCCCACAAACAGTCGTGGATTGCAAACGACCAATTTATGAATGTGTTTGGGGGTTTTTTTTTGGAGGGATTACTATCAGGGCTCTGCGCGGGCGGATTAAGCAAAACTTGCCCAAGGTTTCGCCCCCTTGACCTGCCCTTTGGGAACTGAAAACCTCAGGTCACACTCCGGTGATCTCTGAAGCGCAAACCGGATTTCAAAAAAAGTCGATTTATTTATTATTATTTTTTTTTGGGGGATTGATTTTTTTTGATTTTTTTTTGATTTTTTTTTTTGCAAAAAAAAATGCAAATAGAAAGAAAAAGATTGAAAGTGATACTCACTGTTTCTGGACGGGTTTCCTTCGTTTCCTCCCCGCGTACATGCATTCGCCGAGTGGGATCATGTTCTTCTGTGGGGACCTGGAACGAGTTTGCAGGTGCGACTGGTGCTGCAAAAAAAGGAAAGAGGACGCGCACACACACACACAAACACAAACACAAACACACACAAAAAAAGAGCCCTCACTTCGAGTTTCTCACTTCACATCGCACGCCCTCGGATCGGACTTTCTGGTGCAAAAAAAAAACTCGCCTTTTTTTTTTCTCGCGGGGGGAGGAGAAGGAGGAGGAGGAGGAGGAGGGTGGAAACATCTCGTGCATCCCCTTGTGCAACACGTAACGTGGTTGGGGTTTAAAGCTCTTGCACACGCACACACATGCACATGCACACACACACACATGCACACACATACACCCCCTGTGAATGCTTTTCGTTCAACCCCCCCCCCCCCCAAAAAAAAAAACTCACCCCCCAGTTCTCATTGGGGTTTTTTTTTTTGCAAAACAAAAAAAAACACAAAATAAAGTGTTTGGGATGGTGGTGGTCTCGAGTCTCGGGGTGTTTTTTTGTGTGTGTGAGTGTGAGTGAGTGTGTGTTCGGGCCACGGAACAACCATCCGAGCGAAATGATAAAGAGATCTGTGCTGCTGTGTGTGTGTGTCTGTGTCTGTGTGTCTGTGTCTGTGTGTCTGTGCCTGTGTGTCTGTGTCTGTGTCTGTGTGTGTGTGTCTGTGTGTCTGTGCTGCTGTGTGTCTGTGTCTGTGTGTCTGTGTGTGTGTGTGTGTCACTGGGCTTTCGCTGGAGATATGTGCGATGAGACAGAAAACACAGACACCACACACACACACACAGACACACACACACACACAGACACACACACAGACAGACACACACACAGACACACACACAGACACACACACAGACACACACACACAGACAGACACACAGACACACAGACACACACACAGACGCACACACACAGACAGACACAGACAGACACACACACAGACAGACACACACACACAGACAGACGCACACAGACAGACACAGACAGACACACACACAGACAGACACACACACACAGACACACACACACACAGACACACACACAGACGCACACACACAGACAGACACAGACAGACACACACACAGACAGACACACACACACAGACAGACGCACAGACAGACACAGACAGACACACACACAGACAGACACACACACACAGACACACACACAGACGCACACACACAGACAGACACAGACAGACACACACACAGACAGACACACACACACAGACACACACACAGACGCACAGACAGACACAGACAGACACACACAGACAGACAGACACACACACAGACACCACACACACACACACACAGACACACACACACAGACAGACAGACAGACACACACACACACACACACAGACAGACACACACAGATACACACACACACACAGACAGACAGACAGACAGACCAGTCTGTGGTGTCAGACAGACGCCACTGGGGCTGCGGATTGCGAAGCGCTTCTGCCCTTCACTCGGGGACTGACATCCCGATGTCGCCGCCGCGGCTCCGCATCTCTCTCTCTCTCTCTCTCTCTCCGGACACATGAGATTATTTTTTGCTCTGAGTGTAAAGTGGGACTTACCTGATCTGACCCGAGACCACCTTTATCGGGGGGAGGAGAGGGGGGGGGGGGGTGTAAGGTGTGTGTAAGGTGTGTGGTGTGTGTGTAAGGTGTGTGTGTGTGTGTGTAAGGTGTGTGTGTGTGTGTAAGGTGTGTGGTGTGTGTGTAAGGTGTGTGTGTGTAAGGTGTGTGGTGTGTGTGTAAGGTGTGTGTGTGTAAGGTGTGTGGTGTGTGTGTAAGGTGTGTGTGTGTGTGTAAGGTGTGTGTGTGTGTAAGGTGTGTGTGTGTGTGTGTGTGTAAGGTGTGTGTGTGTGTGTAAGGTGTGTGGTGTGTGTGTAAGGTGTGTGTGTGTAAGGTGTGTGTGTGTGTGTAAGGTGTGTGTGTAAGGTGTGTGGTGTGTGTGTGTAAGGTGTGTGTGTGTGTGTAAGGTGTGTGTGTAAGGTGTGTGTGTGTGTGTAAGGTGTGTGTGTGTAAGGTGTGTGTGTGTGTAAGATGTGTGTGTGTGTGTGTGTAAGGTGTGTGGTGTGTGTGTAAGGTGTGTGTGTGTGTGTAAGGTGTGTGGTGTGTGTGTAAGGTGTGTGTGTGTAAGGTGTGTGATGTGTGTGTAAGGTGTGTGTGTGTGTAAGGTGTGTGGTGTGTGTGTAAGGTGTGTGTGTAAGGTGTGTGTGTGTGTAAGGTGTGTGGTGTGTGTGTAAGGTGTGTGTGTAAGGTGTGTGTGTGTGTAAGGTGTGTGGTGTGTGTGTAAGGTGTGTGTGTGTGTAAGGTGTGTGTGTGTGTGTAAGGTGTGTGGTGTGTGTGTAAGGTGTGTGTGTAAGGTGTGTGTGTGTGTAAGGTGTGTGGTGTGTGTGTAAGGTGTGTGTGTGTGTAAGGTGTGTGTGTGTGTGTGTAAGGTGTGTGTGTGTGTGTGGTGTGTGTGTAAGGTGTGTGGTGTGTGTGTAAGGTGTGTGGTGTGTGTGTAAGGTGTGTGTGTGTAAGGTGTGTGGTGTGTGTGTCAGGTGTGTGTGTGTGTAAGGTGTGTGGTGTGTGTGTGTGTGTAAGGTGTGTGTGTGTGTGTAAGGTGTGTGTGTGTAAGGTGTGTGTGTAAGGTGTGTGTGTGTGTAAGGTGTGTGTAAGGTGTGTGTGTGTGTGTGTGTGTGAGGTGTGTGTGTGTGTGTAAGGTGTGTGTGTGTGTGTAAGGTGTGTGTGTGTAAGGTGTGTGTGTAAGGTGTGTGTGTGTGTAAGGTGTGTGTAAGGTGTGTGTGTGTGTGTAAGGTGTGTGGTGTGTGTGTGTAAGGTGTGTGTGTGTGTGTAAGGTGTGTGTGTGTGTGTAAGGTGTGTGTGTGTAAGGTGTGTGGTGTGTGTGTAAGGTGTGTGTGTGTAAGGTGTGTGGTGTGTGTGTCAGGTGTGTGTGTGTGTAAGGTGTGTGGTGTGTGTGTAAGGTGTGTGTGTGTGTGTGTGTGTGTAAGGTGTGTGTGTGTGTAAGGTGTGTGTGTGTGTGTAAGGTGTGTGTGTGTAAGGTGTGTGTGTAAGGTGTGTGTAAGGTGTGTGTGTGTGTGTAAGGTGTGTGGTGTGTGTGTGTAAGGTGTGTGTGTGTGTGTAAGGTGTGTGGTGTGTAAGGTGTGTGGTGTGTGTGTGTAAGGTGTGTGTGTGTGTGTAAGGTGTGTGGTGTGTGTGTAAGGTGCAGGACCGGCACTGTGCTGTGCAGGGCAGGGAGGGCAGGGAAGGCAGGGAAGGCAGGGGGAGGGCAGGGAAGGCAGGGGAGGGCAGGGAAGGCAGGGGGAGGGCAAGGAGGGCAGGGAGGGCAGGGGGAGGGCAGGGCAGGGAGGGCAGGGAAGGCAGGGGAGGGCAGGGCAGGGAGGGCAGGGCAGGCAGGGGGAGGACAGGGAAGGCAGGGGGAGGGCAGGGAGGGCAGGGAGGGCAGGGGGAGGGCAGGGAGGGCAGGGGGAGGGGGCAGGGGGAGGGCAGGGAGGGCAGGGGGAGGGCAGGGCAGGCAGGGGAGGACAGGGAAGGCAGGGGAGGGCAAGGAGGGCAGGGGGAGGGCAGGGGGCAGGGGAGGGGGGCAGGGGAGGGCAGGGCAGGGAGGGCAGGGAAGGGAGGGCAGGGGGAGGGCAGGGAGGGCAGGGCAGGGAGGGCAGGAGGGCAGGGGGAGGGCAGGGGGGGCAGGGCAGGGGGAGGGGAGGGCAGGGAGGGCAGGGCAGGGAGGGCAGGGAGGGCAGGGGAGGGGGGCAGGGGGAGGGCAGGGCAGGGAGGGCAAGGGAGGGCAGGGAGGGCAGGGAAGGCAGGGGGAGGGCAGGGGGGCAGGGAGGGCAGGGCAGGGAGAGCAGGGCAGGGAGGGCAGGGCAGGGAGAGCAGGGCAGGGAGGGCAGGGAGGGCAGGGGGAGGGCAGGGAGAGCAGGGCAGGGCAGGAGGGGAGGGCAGGGGGAGGGCAGGGAGAGCAGGGCAGGGAGGGCAGGGGGGCAGGGGGGCAGGGGGAGGGGAGGGGAGGTGGTGTCACGCAGGTCACCTGCTGTTGCCAGTAATTTTTTGGGGGAACAAAAAAAAGGACAACAATTTGCCGAAGTGTGTGGTGTTTGACCCGAAGACGGCGCTGTGGTGTTATTGTGTGTGTGTCCTGGAGGCGGCGCTCCGCTCCTCTGCACATCCACTGACTCAGTCTCACTGCCTTATGGCTCAGGTACCCGATCCCTCTCAGTGTCACCAGAGCCACAGCACTGCCCCGACACAGAGCCACAGCACTGCCCCGACACAGAGCCACAGCACTGCCCGACACAGAGCCACAGCACTGCCCCGACACAGAGCCACAGCACTGCCCCGACACAGAGCCACAGCACTGCCCCGACACAGAGCCACAGCACTGCCCCGACACAGAGCCACAGCACTGCCCCGACACAGAGCTCTCACACTCACTCACACACACACACTCACACATTCACACTCATCAGCTCTCACACACACACTCTCACACACACACACACACACATTCACACTCATCAGCTCTCACACACACTCACACACTCATCAGCTCTCACACACACACACTCACACACTCATCAGCTCTCACACACACACTCACACACTCATCAGCTCTCTCTCACACACACACACACACTTGTCAGCTCTCACACACACACACTCACACACATTCATCAGCTCTCTCACACACACTCATCAGCTCTCACACACACACTCAGCAGCTCTCACACACACACACTCTCACACACTCATCAGCTCTGGCACACACACACCTCATCAGTAGCTCTCTCACACACACTCACTCACACACTCATCAGCAGCTCTCTCTCACACACACACTCAGCAGCTCACACACACTCACACACACTCATCAGCAGCTCTCACACACACACTCACACACACACTATCAGACACACACTCATCAGCAGCTCACACACACTAACACACACTCATCAGCTCTCTCTCACACACACACACTCATCAGCAGCTCTCACACACACACTCACACACACTCATCAGCTCTCACACACTCACACACACACTCATCAGCAGCTCTCACACGCACACACTCATCAGCAGCTCACTCACACACACTCATCAGCAGCTCACACACACTCACACACACACACTCATCAGCAGCTCTCACACACGCACACACACATCAGCAGCTCACACACACACACACTCATCAGCAGCTCACTCACACACACTCATCAGCAGCTCACACACACACACTCATCAGCAGCTCACACACACTCACACACACACACTCATCAGCAGCTCACACACACACACACTCACACACTCAGCAGCTCACACACACACACACAAACTCAGACACACACACACACACAAACACACACATACCCACACACAAACTCACACACACACACACACACACACACACAAACACACACATACACACACACAAACTCTCAGACACACACACACACACACAAACACACACATACACACACACAAACTCACACACACACACACACAGAAACACACACATACACACACACAAACTCTCACACACACAAACACACACATACTCACACACAAACTCACACACACAAACACACACATACACACACACAAACTCTCAGACACACACACACACACACAAACACACACATACACACACACAAACTCTCACACACACACAAACACACACATACCCACACACAAACACACACACACACACACACAAACACACACATACACACACACAAACTCTCACACACACACACAAACACACACATACCCACACACAAACTCACACACACACAAACACACACATACACACACACACAAACTCACACACACACACACACACTCACACACAGAGCGATAGCAGGGCACAGAGGTGACACAAACCAAAACACTGAAATCATTGGGGCAACATGGAGCGCTCCATCTCTTGCTGATCTGTTCTGTCCTCTCAAAATTGATTGCAAACTTTTATTTCCAGTGTTACTGCGTTTTGTTTTGCGCGCACGCCGGCCGGCTCAGTGCCTTCTGGCTTGGCTTGGACACACGCCAGCACCGCATACTTCAAATGATTTTCTTAAGCGAGCGACTCAAATAACATGCGGAGGTGTGCGAGGTGTGTGTTTTTTTCCTGCACAGTTAACAAGCAATTGTTTGATCAAATGCACTCGGCGTAGACACACGCTTTCCAGCACCACAACAAGGTTACTGCGTGATTTAATGCATTCATTGCATGAAATCCAAGCCATCGCTCTCTCTGCCGGTGATCGTTACAATGGAAATCATCAGCAATATAATCAGTCGCATCTCACACAGCCTATGAATATCGATGATCTCTTAAAAAATGGTAAAGGGTATGAAAATATACCATCAACTGATATACGTCAGACACACATCATTTTTTTTTGGCTGGTGGGGAGTGGTGGAGGGGGAATCTGTGTTCCCAACATCCCTCTGTTATTAATGTGCCTTTAATAAACAAAATTCAGATATACACACGAGGTCAGATTGGAAGAATAAATCATTGCTTTATTTTTAAAAAAATCTCCCTAAATGTTTGCAGTTATTTTGCACTTTTTTTTAAAAAAAAACTTTCTTTTAAATGAACGAGGGACTTTTTTTTTGCAAAAAAAAAATCGATGAATCAAGTTATTTGGGGGTGGTGGTGGGGGAACATAACTTGTTTTTAACTGAGATCGATCAGCTTTTGTAAAGAAAGTTTTTTTAAAAAAAAAGGCAAAGTGCTCCAGCTGGACAAGAATTAAAGTGGCACGTTTTGAAAATAAGATGTCAGAAAACAAACCTCCTCTCTCAAAAAAAAAGTATTTCTTTGTTAAAGGCACTGAAGGGGTAACTGATGAAGAAATGTGGCACATTGCTTTTTAGAGTCTACTCCTGATGTGATTCCTGGTTGGGCAACAGAGACTTGCAAAGCAAGGGACGAGAAGACACTACACTCTGGTGGTCACTGGCTTAAATACAGTTTCGCATCAACTTCCTGAAGCCAGTTGTGAGGTTAACTTGCATTTTTGTAGAGCCCTTCAAGTAGGTTCAGTGCCAGGAGAAACTTCTTTCTCTTTTCGAATAGTGCCACGGGATCTTTAACATCCACCTGAACAAGCAGATTTGGTTTAACACCTTATCGAAGGGTTCATGATTCACAGTATTTTGCACCACCAACTAAAAATGCAGCAGCGAATTACGCCCAGCAATGTACCATAAACATGTGTTATATATTGCTTCTTACTGCAATAAAAAGTTGGGTTTACAATTAAACTCTAATCAGAAAAACAATAATTGCTACATTGCTTCATTTTTCCAAACGAATGAACTGAATAAAACGCAAATTGAATTTGATGCAAATTACAATTAGGACAATTTTGTTCTAATTAGGATTATGTCAAGAAACACGCAGACATCATTTTAAAATTAGAACAAAACCAGTTTGAAGTGAGACCAGAAAACATTTTGTCACACAGAGGCTTGTGAAAATGAAGAATGCGTTGGCCCAGAAAGCTGTAGAGGCAGAATCAATCAGGAGAGGCACAAAATGCATACGTACATACCTAGATTATATATGCATATTTGGGAAGTATTAATTAATAATAATCCTTGCATTTGATATAGCGCCTTATCGCATCTTCTAGATATCTCAAGGCACTTCACAGAATATACTGCAAAGTGAATTGAACTGGTTTTGTTCTAATTTTAAAATTAAGTTGCTTGTTTCTTGATCTCTCAACCAGAGGCACTATCTAGCTTGTCACAACATTACTTGTACACCCACTATTCGGGATATATACAGATAATGTTGCATCAAATTCAATTTGTGATTTATTCAGTTCATTTGTTTGGAAAAATTATGTTTTGTGGGCAAAATGCAAATAATTGTATGGAATACGACCAAGTAACATTTTAAGACTCCTAATTTAAGATCTAAAATTTGCTATTTGTCATACAGGGTGCAAACCAAGCTATGCAAACAGATATGTGAGGTGNAAAAAGAGCTGGATTAAGAATTCTTGGGGCCCTAGGCACCAAGAATATCCAGGACCCCTCTGCGATGGAATCGCAGCAGTCAATTTTGCGCAAAGCAATGACCCAAAGACAATCATGAAGTGATAGCGCCTTATCACGTCATTGAGACATCTCAAAACGCTTCACAGAGTATATCGTAGGGTCAATTGACTGAATATTTTGTGGGCGAAACGCAGCAGCCAATTGAGCACAGCAGTGTCCCACAAACAACCATGGATTGGGTGACCCCATTTTTTTTAACGGATTATTATCCCCGGAAAAGCAATCCACCAATACTTAGTCAGCCAGCCAGCCAGCCAGCCAGCCAGTCAGTCAAGCAATCCACCAATTCTTATTTACTGCTACGTAAACAGAAGCATAAGGAAACTTGCCCAAAGTTTCACCGGGAATTGAACTCAGGACATCTCGCTTGCGAGATGAGTGCTCTAACCAATACGCTATAGGACTCCACATCCAGGGTATGGGAAACAGATATCACATGATGGTTAACATCCACCGAGACAGACAGGACCTCAGTTTAATGTCTCATCAAAGGAAAATGTAGTAACCCTCCCACCCCCCTGCAATCGACTGGACTGTGAGCTCAAAGCTGGCACCTATTAATTTTGTTATGATCATCAATATTTTGTTTTGCCATAGGTATGACACTTATAAGTGCATTAATTTTAGATCTTAAAATAGGAAAATAGAAATGAGTATATATTCAATCATTTTTAGATTAAGGTTGGAGGAGCACTTCATTGTCAGAGGTACTGTACAGTACTTTGAAGGTTAAAAATATGGTTCTAGAAAACATGAATTTGACTCAAATAGCAAAAACAGTACTCACTCATTGGTTCTGTCCTTTCTATGTTATCAGCTTGGCTCGGTGTCCACTCTCGCCTCTGAATTAAAAAGTTGTGAGTTTGAGTCCCACAGGGGAACTTGAACTCACATAGTCAAAGATGACATTACAATGCAGTACTGGGGGATGTCGAAGTAACAGAGGTGCCGTTCCTCGGATCAGACGTTACACCAAAGTCGTCTGCCTGTTCAGGTGGACATTAATGGACATGGTACTGTTTGAAAAGGGAATGAAGTTTCTCCCAGTGTCCTGGCCAACAATGCCCCAAATAAAATTGGTCATTTGTTTCACAGCTATTTGTGGGATATCTTTGCTGCCACATTTGCCCACAGTCACTCCATTCACAGTTATTCCTGTGAAGCACTTTGAGACGTCCTTCCAATGTAATAAGGCGCTATACCAAAGGCAAGATTAATAATTATTATTTATTATTATCAGCACATGAGCGCAAGAACCATTTCAGTTGAGTAGCAAAGTTTCCTGCTCTCAGTCTTAGGTCACTCGTCTTTCCTGCTTTTAGTCTCAGTATGGTTGTTAAGGTAACATTTGATGTTTAGGGTGGGATTTTCCTTTTGCATGCAGATGTAAGGGAAACTTAAAATTGTTAGCATTTAAACATCCAACACATTCTGGGGTGCTCATATAACAGAAATAGTTCCACAAAAAATCATATCTCACGGGTTGAATGATGTAGCCCTCAGTATAACAATAATAATCCTTGCATTTGATATAGCGCTTATCATGTCTTCGAGACGTCTCAAAGCGCTTAGACAGAATGTACTGTAAAGTGAATTGACTGTATGTTTTGCTTCCTGGTATATATAAAAAAGAGGTTTCACCTGGGCATTGTACATTTATGAGCTGTTCCTGTAATGTTTTTTCCACTTCTTAACAGTTGCACGCATGCAGCTTCTCAACACGTGCTGCTTTTGTTTTAACAGAAGTGAGCATGCAAAGGGGATTTTGTTTTTTGCTAGCGGATCTCTAATAGAGAATCGTAGTTACATTTTCTATGAGTTGAACTTGTGACTGTAACAATCTGAAATTCTATACTCTGGATGTCTTCATATCAAATGTACAGTTTCACTCAAGTATGTAATAACCCACAAATGTCCTGCATTAGATCGCAAAATAAACCATAGAAATATTCCAATTGGCTGTTTTACGGTTGTTTCACTTTGAACGATTCAGACACAACAGATACAGATAATAATAGTAATCCTTGCATTTTATATAGCACTTTATAGAATTATACAGCACGGAAGGAGGCCATCCGGCCCATCGTGTCTGTGCTGGCTCTTTGAAAAGAGCCATCCAATTCAATCCCACTCTGCCGCTCTCTCCCCATAGCCCTGCAAACTTGTTCTCCCCCAATAATTATCTGCTTCTCGCTTAAAAGTTGTTATCGAATTCAGCTTCCACCAGTTTCAGGCAATGTATTCCAGATTCGAACAACTCGCTGTGTGAACAATTTCTCCTCACCTCTCCTCTGTTTCTTTTAACAACTATTTTAAATCGGTGTCTGCGGGTTACCGACCCACACACCAGTGGAAATAGTTTCTCCTTGTTCACCACATCGAATCCCCTCATAATTTTGAAAACTTCTATTAAGTCTCCTCTTAACCTTCTCTGCTCCAAGGAGAATAATCTGAGCTTCTCCAGCCTCTCTGGATAACTGGAGTCCCTCATTCCTGTTACCATCCTGGCAAGTCTGCTTTGCACTCTCTCCAATGCCTTAACATCCTTCCTAAAGTGTGGTGCCCAGAACTGAATATAGTACTCTAGCTGAGACCTAACCAGTGTTTTATAAAGGTTCATCATAACTTCCTGACTTTTGTATTCTATGCCCCTATTTATAAAGCCTGGTATCCCATTTTATTTTTTAATAGTTTTATCTACCTGTCCTGTTGGCTGTCCTTTATTAAGATTAAGATTTACTTATATGACCCCCCAGGTCTCTCTATTCCTTCACCCTCTTTAAGATTGTACCATCAGCTTATGTTGTCTCTCCTCATTCTTCCTCCCAAAATGCATCGCTTGCACTTCTCCACATTAAACTTAATCTGCCATGTGTCTGCCCATTTTACCAGTCTGTCTACTTCCATTTGCAGTCTGCTACTATCCTCCTCACTGTTTACTACTTTTCCTGCTTAGTATCATCTGCAAACTTGGAAATTGTACTCCCTATACCCAAGTCCAGGTCATTTATATAGATCAAAACAGCAGTGGTTCCATTACTGATCCGTGGGAAACTGCACACTTCCCTCCAGTCAGAAAAACAACTGTCCACCACAACACTCTGCTTTCTGTCTCCCAGGCAGTTCGGTATCCATGCTGCCACTATCCATTTAATACCGTGGGCTTCTATTTTACTTACAAGTCTCTTATGTGGCACTTTATCAAAAGCCTTTTGAAAATCCATATAAACTACATCAACTGCACTACTTTCATCCACCCTCTCCATTACTTCATCAAAAAACTCTATCATGCTTGTTAGACATGATTTACCAAATCCGTGTTGGCTGTCCTTTATTAACACATATTTTCTAAGTGAAAATTTATTTTGTCCCAGATTAAAGGCTCTAGAAGTTTCCCCAATACTGACGTTAGGCTGACTGGCCTGTAGATCCCGAGTTTATCCTTCTGCCCCTATTTTGCATAGGGAAGTAACATTTGCAACCCTCCAGTCCTCTGGCATCACCCTGGTGTCCAAGAAGGATTGAAAGATTGTGGCAAGAGCCTCCATTATTTCCACCCTTTACATCCCTCAGTAACCTAGGATGCATCCCATCCGGACCAGGTGACTTACCTGCCCTAAACACTAAAAACCTTTTCAGTACCTCCTCTCGGTTTATTCTTATCTTATCCAATTTCTCTATCCTCTCCTCCAGTTCTGTGGCATTGGCTGCATCCTCTTCTTTTGTGAAGATAGATGCAAAGTACTCATTCAGTCCGTCAGCCCTCTGCCTCCACAAGAAGGTTTCCTCTTCGGTCCCTAATTGGACCCACCCTACCTTTGACTAGCCTTTTATTCTTTATATGCTTATAAAATACTTTAGGGTTCCCTTTTATGTTACACGCTAATCTTTTCTCATACAATCTCTTTGCCCCTCTTATTTCCTTTTTCAGTTTTCCTCTGTACTTCTACATTCTATTTGATTATCTTCTGTATTTTGGACCTGACATTTATCATAAATGTGCTTTTTCTGTTTTATTTTAATCCCAATTTTCTTATTCATTCTGGGAGGTTTGGATGCCCTACCCATCCCCTGTGTGAGAATGTAGTTATTCTGTCCCCAAACTATCTCCTCCTTGAAGGCTTCCCATTGCTTGTTAGACGTTTTACCTGCCAATCTTTCTTTCCAGTCCACCTTGGCTCGGTCCCTTTCTAACTCATTGAAATTAGCCCTCTTCCAGTTGAGTATCTTTACCTTTGTCCTTTTCCATAAGTACTATAAACCTAATGATGTTGTGTTCACTGTTGTCTAAATGCTCTCCTACTGAAACCTGCTCTACTTGCCCCACTTTATTCCCCAGAACTAGATCCAGCAATGCTTCCTTCCTTGTTGGGCTGAAAACATACTGATCTAGAAAGTTATCTGGCACACCTTTCAAGAATTCTCCCCCTCCTTGTCCTTTACATTGTTATTTTGCCAGTCTATGTTAGGATAATTGAAGTCCCCCATTATCACTACTCTATTGGTTTTGCATCTTTCTGAAATCTGCTTGCAGATTTGCTCGTCTAACTCCTTCCCACTATTTGGTGCTCTATAATATACTCCTAACAGAATAGCAGCTCCTTTTCTGGTCCTTAAGTCTAACTAAATAGATTCTGTTTTTGGACCCTCTACCACATTGTCCCTTTCCAGGGCCGTAACTGTGTCTTTAATCAATATTGCCACCCCCCACCTCCTTTTTTTCTTCCCTATTCCTCCTGAATACATTGTACCCAGGAATATTCAGCACTCATTCCTGTCCTTGTTTGAATGGCGGAACAGGCTGGAGGGGCTGAAAGGCCTACTTCTGTTCCTATGATCCCATGTTCCTAAAATGTTTTGTAATTTTAACTCCCTTTTCCAGTTGACCCGTGTAAGATGGTATTTTTGCTAGGTGCACTTTGCGCTCACACTTAATGTACCTGACAAAAAGAAAGTACAGCTGCAACCTTCTCCCTGCTTGCTCCAAGTGGCTGGTGGCCTTGAACAGGCTGATTTTCTGTGAGAACAAACTGATAGGGAGAGAAAGAGAGACTTTGCAGGAATTGTTCTGCAAAATGTGTGGTGTTCAGCCTTGAGACAGGAGAATGTTATTGTGATGGCTCTTAGAGGCAGGATGAGCAAGGGTCTGTGATAAGGGGATGTGAAATCAGTGTTTAAGGAAACCTGAGGAATGCAAAGAGGATAAAAATAGAAAACAAGAGAAAACAAACAGCAGGAGCAGTTTCTGTGAAAAAAGCAAGACCTGGTCAGGCGCTGGTATGGGAATACAACATAACAGTGGTGAACACAATACATTGATAGGAGGGCAAGATGCTGCTACTGAAGGAGAAAGATCCACAAATGATCGACACACACTAAGCGATCACAATCTCTCCCGGAGGAAGGATTTCTTCACTCTTGGCCAAACCAGAGTCCCCCTCACTGCTGCAGTAATAACACATACACTGCCTCTCTCACTTCTGCAGTGATAACACAAACAACAGCTTGCATTTATACAGTGCCCTTCATGCAGGGGAGCGTCTCGAGAGCTTAACAGTGGCGGAACCTGATTCCGAGCCGGGGGGAGGGAGGAGGTGACATTAAGCACAGTCGAAGAGGATGGTCTTCAGCTATGATCTGAAAGAGGGGAAGTAGGGGTCAAGGCAGAGAGACTGGGAAGAGAGTCCCAAAGCTTCGAGGCTGAAAGAGCGGGTGTTGATGGTAGAGCAGAGTGGATGAGGGACAAGCAGGTGGCCAGAGCCTGATGATCGGAGGCATAGGGTAGTGGATTGGGGAGAAAGCAGATCAAAAAGGTAGAGTGGTGCCAGGACGTGAAGAGATTTGCAGATGAGTGACACGATCTTGAAATCGATCCATTCTGTGATACGAAGCCTGTGGAGTCTGGCAAAGACTGGTGTGATGGGGGTAGGAGTTTAGTGTGGGCGAGAATACGAGTAGCAGAGTTCTGCATCAGCTGTAGTTTGTGTTATTATGCAATGAGATTCAATGAAATAGTATTTGATTATACACTGTAAGTTTTGTGGTGCACATTTTATTGTTTAGGTAATGGCTCCACAACCTAGAACGCCTGGAGTTCCAGCATCTACCTGAATTTCTGCTTTCCCTCAAGCTTATGTCCTTCCCTCCTGGTCTCTGGCACCTAAGCCATAACTACCATCCCACCTTTCCCCGTTCCCACCCTGCATTGTCTCCTGTAGCCCGCGGGCTGATGCTGGCCCACTAATCGTTCACTCCCGGTCTCTGCACCTCTCCTCCACCTTCAACCTCTGCGTGTTTTGGCTGCCTCTCTGACATGAGCCACTCCCCCTGGAAATGCTCCTCCTCATTACCCCCTCTATCCACTACTCCCACTCTTTCCTTCTCTCCCACAACTCTCCCCGTCTTCTCTCTCTCCTGCACCCCACCATTACCTCCCTCTGCTACAGACTGGGCATCCTCCGTTGAGCCCATCCGGGCTTCCAGTGTTGGTTGTCCCAGATCAGCCACCCTAACTGCCCATCACTCACTTCCCCCACAGCAACCGCCTCCAAAAGGCAAACACCCCTTCCCCCTCCCTCATCCATACCTACCCTCTCCAACTCTGCCCCTTCCTCAAATTCCACAGTCATCTCTCCTCCACGACCCCAAATCCTCTCTATGCCCCTCTCTCCTGCATCCCCCCCACCAGCAAATCCATCCGCATTTCCCTACAAAACGTCCGCTCCCTCTCCAATAAAGCCCTCACTATCCATGACCTCATCCTGGATGAGCACATGGATATTCTTGGGCTTATGGAAACCTGGCTCTCTCACAGTGACTCCATCCCATAGTTGAAGCCTCCCCTCCTGGCCACACCTTGCCCAACCCCCCACCCACCCGCCCAAATCAACACGGTGGTGTGGCCCTCATCTCCCAAGCTTCCCTCGGTCTATCCCCTTATTCCTCTGTCTGTTTCTCCTCATTTGAGCACCTCACCCTCTACCATCCCTCCTCTCTCTCACTCAAAATTCTCCTGGCTCCTTCCTCTCTGATATCGCCACTCTCCTCTCCTCCCTGTCCTTCTGCTCAGAATGCTTGCTCGTAATGGGCAATTCCACCTAAACTCCATTTGTATCACATCCTCAGATTTCACTGCCCTCCTCTCCTCCCTAGACCTCACCCTCCACATCAACTCTCCGACCCACAACCGCGGCCACCCCCTCTACCTCGTCATCACACATATCCTTGACATTTCCAATCTGTGCATCATAGACAAGGCTCCTCAAACCACTTCCTCATCTCCTTCTCCTCTCGCATCCCTCTCTCCTCTATCAAGCCCTCAACCATACTTTTCCACCCATGGAAAAGGCTTTTTCCAAAGACCCTCACAAAGGCCCTCTCACCTTCAGACCTCCTATCCCTCTGGCCTTCCACCTGCAGCGACCCTGAAGCAGCTGTCAAGCTGCTCCATGATCACCTCTCCTCCACCTTCAACTCCTTCATCCCCCTGAAATCCAGGACCGTCTCCAAACCCACCCGCTCCCCCTGGTACGACAACCATCTCACTCCCTAAAATCCCAAACCTGGTTGCTCAAGCAGAAAACCAGCCTCACGGTTCACCATCAGCTGTGGCTTGAGCATCTTCACATCTACCGCCATTCCCTGTCAAAAGCAAAAACTGCACACTACTCAAACATCATACTGGAGGCCAACAATAACTCCAAAATCCTATTCTCCACCCTCACCACCTTCTCCATGCACCCTTTCAAGCACCCTCAATCATCAACTCTAATGCTAAGTGCGAAGAGGTCATTGACTTCCTTAGCTCTAAAATTGACAACGTCCGCCTGACAGCTTCATCCCTCTGCCCTGTGTCACCTACCACCACCCCATTCTGTGTCCCTCACCCAACCCACCATCAGCTCCTACCATGGTCCCCATCCTACATTAATTTGCCCCCATCTCTCCTTCCTCTCATCCACCATCACCACAATGAAACTCACCATCTGCTGCTTCGACCCACTCCCCACCCAACTGCTAATCACCCAGCTCCCCCTCCTCTGCCCACTGCTGGCAGACACTATGAACCAGTCTCTCTCCTCGGGATCAGTTCCGCTCCCCTTCAAAACCGCAGGCATCATCCCCCTCCTTAAAAAAACCTACCTTTGATCCCTCCACCCTCGGCTACTACCGCCCTATCTCAAACCTGCCCTTCAATGCCAAAGCTCTGGAACACATTATTGCAAATCAACTTCGCACACACCCAATTCAAACCCCTCCAATCCGGTTTCCGATATTCCCACAGTACAGTACATGAAAGTCACTAACAATATCCTCTCTATCTGCGACTAGGGCTCCCTTTGCCTCCTCGTCCTCCTGGACTTCTCCGCAGTCGATCACGCCATCCTACTCCGTCTGTCCTCCATAATCTACCTCAGTGGGACCGCACTCACTTGGTTTGAGTCCTACCTTACGAACCCCTAGCACTACATTTCTGCAAATGGCTTTTCTTCGCGCTTCTACCCGGTCACCTGCGGGGTACCCCAAGGATCCATCCTTGGCCCCCTTCTCTTCCTCTTCTATATGCTCCCTCTCAGTGATGTCATCCACAGGCACAGGGTTAACTTCCACATGTTTGCGGATGACACTCAACTCTAATTTTCAACCTCCAGCTGTGACCCCCAGTTCCCTGATGTTCTGTCAGCTTGTCTGTCGGACATCAAGAGCCGGATGAGAGCAAATTTCCTGCAGTTTAAACGTCAACAAAATGGAAGCCATACTGTTTGGCTCCCGCCAACGTCTTCTGCCCCACGGTTCCAACCTCCTCAACCTACGCACAACGACACAAAGTTAGGTAAAGTGGTAAACAGTGAGAAGGATAGTAGCCAACTGCAGGAAGACATAGACAGAATGGTAAAATGGGCAGACACATGGCAGATGAATTTCAATGTGGAGAAATGTGAGATATTGCATTTTGGAAGAAAGAATGAGGAGACGCAATATAGACTAGGTAATACAATCTTAAGGGGGGCGAAGGTACAGAGAAACCTGGGGGTTCTGGTAAATGAATCCTTGAAGGTGGCAGGACAGGTAGATAAAGCTGAAAAAGGGCATATGGGATACGAGGCTTTATAAATAGGGGCATAGAGTACAAGAGTCAGGAGGTTATGATTAACCTATATAAAACACTGGTTCGGCCACAGTTAGAATACTGCGCCCAGTTCTGGGCACCACACTATTGGAAGGATGTTAAGGCATTGGAAAGGGTGCAGAGGAGATTTACGAGGATGGTACCAGGAATGAGGGACCTTGATTATGAGGAAAGGCCAGAGAGGCTGGGATTATTCTCATTGGAGCAGAGAAGGTTACGAGGAAACCTAATAGAGGTTTTCAAAGTTTTCAAAGTCATGAGGGGACTTAGAAAGGGAAAAATTGATAGGTTAGAAAGGGAAAAATTGTTTCCACTAGTGGGTGTGTCGGTGACTCGAGGTCACAAATTCAAAATAGTTTCTAAAAGAAGTAGAGGGGAGGTGAGAAGAATTTTTTTCACACAACGAGTTGTTCAAATCTGGAATGCATTGCCTGAAAGGGTGGTCGAGGCCGAATCAATAACAACTTTTAAAAATGCGGTGGTTGGGTATTTGAGGAGGACGGGTTTGCAGGGTTATGGGGAAAGGGCTGGGGAGTGGGATTGACATTGCCTTGCTCTTTTCAAAGAGCCGGGACAGACTCGATGGGCCGAATGGCCTCTTATCAGGTTCTATCCCCAGTTTTGCTTCCTCCCCCACATTCAGTCCCCGACCAGCACCGCTTTCTTCCACCTCCGCCACATCGCCGGTCTCCGACGATACCTCACCCCAAAAGCTGCCAAAACCCTTGTCCACGCCTTTGTCACCTCTCGGCTGGACTACTTTAACGCCCTCCTCGCCGGTCTCCCCTCCTCCACTATTCACAAAGTCCAGCTCATTCAAAACTCCGCCGCCCGCATTCTCACCCGCACCAAGGCGGGAGGTAACAAAGGTGTGGATGAGGGTCTCGGCTGCGCCGGTGGTGAGGTGTGGTCGGAAGCAGGCAATGCGACGCAGGTGGAGGAAAGTGGTCTTGATTAGGTGAACACAGTCCGCTCATTGCTGTAGTCACACACACAGTCCCCTCATTGCTGTAGTGACACACACAGTCCCCACCCGACTCCTGCAGTGATTGGTGACAGTCTGACCTGCAGTGGATACACACCACATTTAAAGAGCTTGTAGTTCCCTCTCTGTTGCAGGTGTCAGTGGAAGCCCAGAGTGGGTGTGGCAGGTCACACACAGTCAGTCCCCTCATTTGCTGTAGTGACACACACACACACACAGTCCTCTCATTGCTGTAGTGACACACACACACAGTTCCCTCATTGCTGTAGTGACACACACACACACACACAGTCCTCTCATTGCTGTAGTGACACACACACACAGTTCCCTCATTGCTGTAGTGACACACACACACACACAGTCCCCTCATTGCTGTAGTGACACACACACAGTCCCCTCATTGCTGTAGTGACACACACACAGTCCCCTCATTGCAGTAGTGACACACACACAGTCCCCTCATTGCTGTAGTGACACACACACACACAGTTCCCTCATTGCTGTAGTGACACACACACACACACACACAGTCCCCTCATTGCTGTAGTGACACACACACACACAATCCCCTCATTGCTGTAGTGACACATACACACACAGTCCCCTCATTGCTGTAGTGACACACACACACACACAATCCCCTCATTGCTGTAGTGACACACACAGTCCCCTCATTGCTGTAGTGACACACACACACACAGTCCCTTCATTGCTGTGACTCTTCCTGGGTTCAGTTGTCTTCAGTCCCTGCAATGGTAAGTGCTCGCCTTGTAGTTTGGAGGTAGTCTGATAGCTGCCACTTTGCAAGTTGCCTCTCCCCTCTTGGGGTGAGCTCTCAGTGACTTACTTGGTCAGACCCATCTCGCCCTCTCTCTCAGCTGCTGGAGTGCAAACTGGTCCCAAAATGCAGGGCGTTTGCAGACGAGAAGTTCTTCGTTTTGCCTCTGTTTTATCTGGAGAAAAGCTTGAGACCTGCAGGGCCTCTTTGCAACCCCCACTGATAGACAATGATAAAAAAACCGTACATAAAAGCAAGATGCAATTATTCCCCCATTTGGTTTGGTCAATGGATCTAAATGACAAAGGCTCATTGGCTTTACTCTTAATTTTGCTGGTGAATGGTTAGCAATGATGTGGAGCAAAACCACAGTTTAATGCTTGGCCTTTTCCACTGATAATTGAAGAGTCTAATCGTGTACATGATTTGCATTCTGGGGCAGGTGTATTTTTTTTCCCCCTTTGGGTCAATGTTCACTGTACCCATTTTTTGTGGCAGTCGAAGTTTGGGTTTGTTTGTTTTTTTTTAGCCTGTTGGAAGAAACCGTAAGATGATTGAATATGTGGACCACAGAATGCGGTGTATACTTCAGGATGGCCGTGTTTTTATTGGAACTTTCAAAGCTTTCGATCGGCACATGAACCTGATTCTCTGTGACTGTGATGAATTCAGAAGAATCAAGTATGTGTGCGTATATTTTCTGTATTGGTATTTGGTGATTTTTGCTTTTCATGCATCATGAGCATTGTCTTTGTTGACTATGTGCTTGTGCTGGGATTGATCGTGCTGGGAAGCTGGGCCTGCTTCAGGTCCTCCGCACATCCCATCCCACCATTGCGGGTCAGACATTCAGCATCTCCGCGCCCCCTATCTGGAACTCTATCCCGCAATCCCGCCGCCTCACTCCCTCTCCTGCCTCTTTCAAGTCCCGTCTGAAGACCTTCCTCTTCGATCGTGCCTTCGGTCACCCCCCTGTCATCCTACCCTTCTCCCCTTCTGACCCCATCTCCCAGCTCGGGTCCAAAATCCCTGATTGTCCAGCTCCCTGGGTCGTCTTTACAATATGAAGGGTGCTATGCAAGTGTAATTTGTTGTTGTTGTTGACATAGGCTGAAGAATTGTAAGCAGGCTGAGCGAGAAGAAAAGAGGTCACTTGGCCTAGTCCTTCTTCGAGGAGAAAGTCTTGTGTCCATGACAGTAGAGGGACCTCCCATAAGAGATGTAAGCAGCAGTTTACACTTTTACCCTTACTTAAAGCTTATTACAAAGTGAGATTTTTATGTAGTTTCCTTTTTGGTGCAAAAATCCAGTGTGCTTCCACTTAATTATTTTGCCTACACTACATCCACTTCAGTTTTAACTGATCTCATTCTGTGAAGAGCTTTGAGACGTTTAACTGAAGGGTGCGATACATGCGTATGTTTTATTAGATGTCAGATAATTTTCAAATGCACTGATATTATTAAGGATAAAAGTGAACCTTCTTTATGAATCCAAGCTCCTAGGGATGCAGCAGAGGGGCTTCTTCCAGACCATTTGCAAAGTCCAGGATCAAGCAGTGAGGTGGATCTGTGGCAAACATGGGATGTGGCTGCAGGGAGGGAGGGACCTGCTTTACAGTGGGCACATCTATTTGCAAAAGTCCCTATGGATTATACGCATTAAGCAGCTGGTGCTGGGTAAACCTGATATGTGGTAATGGACTTGGACTGCGAATATCAAGACTGGCACGTAAGGTAGGCAAACTGGGTCTCCTTGGAGCTAAACTGGCTCCAAGATGACATGTTTGGCAATGGAATGTTAGAATTGAGGCCATCCTGTATAATAATAAATAATAATGATAATCCTTGCATTTGATATAGCGCTTTTCACGTCTTCAAGACGTCCCAAAGTGCTTCACAGAATATACTGTAAAGTGAATTGACTGTATATTTGTGGGCGAACGCGGCAGCCAATTGCACACAGCAATGTCCCACAAACAGTCGTAGATTGAAAAGGATCAATTTTATTATTGTTTTTTGTTTTGGAGGGATTATTATTAGGCGTGTGGAGTAAGGAAACTTGCCCAAGGTTTCGCCCTCTGCCTGGAATTGAACTCAGGCAGTCTCGGTAGTCCAGTTCCTGAGCCAGGCTGGTACCCAGTATTCCAGGGCACTGCTGTTGACAGGAAAGATTTGTTGTCCTGATAAGACAGGATTGATTAGACAGGATTGTTGATTTCTTTTTAAAAAAAATTCAAGCAGCTTCATTATGGATTGTCTAGAATTTTTGTTAAACAATCAGTGGAAATCCATTAAAATACCTTTTGGCTTCACACCTGAAAGACTGCCCTTCTCCATGTCACATTGATGCAAAAATGTTACTTCAGCCATTGGAGGGATACTGTATAAAATAATTATGCTTACAAAAACAACAAAATTACATTTGTATAGTGCCTTTCATGTCGGAAGGACATCCCAGGTGCTGGACAGTCAGTGTTTCGGACCAGTGTTACAGTGCCTGAAATGAAGTGGCTCTATTTTGGAAAAATACAGATATTTTAATCATTTGCTGTAAAACACTGCTGAGCAAGGACATCTGCAACAGTAGGATTTTAGAAATACTGGCTGGCAAAAATTAACACATTTTTATTGCCATGTATTGGTTTTGTGCTGTCAGATCAAAAGCCTGTTCTTTGTTTTACAAAGTTACCATAATGCATTTATAGATTTTGTTCATTTTTTTATGCCTTGAGTCACGCCATTGAGCATCCAAGATAATTACAGTACAATTCTATGGCACAGTAACAACGTGGAGCTCCAAGGTGACAAAAAATGTCGGTATCAAGCCAGGTTCCTGAACTAGGTGGGTCTGCAGATTCCAGGCCACTCCTGATGACAGCACAGCTGTTCGGCAGGAATTGGAAGCGTCAACTTGTCACTGGGGGCTGGAAATCCTCCCACTCAGCTACAGTTAACTCTGCAACCCAAAGTCCTAATGGATAGGATGATTTTAGCTGGACAAGTAGCGGGAAAGCTGGCCAGAGAAGGATATCAGTGGCAAGATATGCGGCTTTATCCGGTTAGACTTCAGCAGTACCCCGACGCACACTCTGGGGTCTGTGGGGCATGGAAATCTCAGTTTGATTTGATATGGGTACTCTTAAGCATGATGATGGGTTTCTGCATGTGTCAGACACCCAGCTGACCCCCAAATAAAGCTGGGAATTTTGTATGGAATTTCCGTAGTAAGGGTAGCAGTAGTTGCTTGTTCCTGCCTGTCGATAAAATTCTGTAAGCTTTAAAGTAATTAATACACGAGGAATGCTTTAACAAGTACAGTATAGTAATTAGAATTAAATAAATACCGTAATTACAATTAAGGCTACCCACCTGAGGATCTTTTCAACTTCACAAGAAAAGGATAGTCTGTTGTGTGGATCTGTTGTGGAGAGTTGTGTTGGCTATAAAATGCAGTGTTTATTACTGTTCCTTTAGTCTTTGTTCATCCTTTGTGCTATAAACATAGACTTCTATGTACTTCTGTGGAGTTCTGGGTTAGAGTGGTTAGAGCACTCGTCTCACAAGCGAGAAGACCTGGGTTCAATTTCCGGGCAGGGCAAAATGTTAAACAAGTTTTCTTACTCCACACGGCTATGTTTACCTAGTAGTAAGTAGGAACCTGGTTGTTAGTCGATTTAGTGGTCCGCTTTTCCAGGGGTAATAATCCCTTAAAATTTTTTATAAATTAATAANTTTTTATGGCTGCTCAGTGCCAAATGTTCACATCTGTCGGTAAAATAATACCGCTTGCATTTATATCGTCCCTTCATGCTGGTAGGATCTCGGAGCATTTGAAAGCATCTCTTCCTTCTATCACTTATATTGAGTGAATAGGGAAAATTAGCATACATACAATTATCCTATGTGTGTATCAATAATGGTACTCTGCTTCCACTTTAGCAGGTACTTTAATATTCAGTTCACAAGACAATTTATTCACACCCTGTTTGTTTTCACCTATTTCCTGGTTTATGTGAATATATATTCCTTTTTGTGTTAAGAAACACCAGTCAGCTTGGAGTTTTGGGGTCAAATGAGAGGCGGAGGGTGGGGGGTGGGTGGTAGAGAGAGGGTAGCTTGTGTAGCCCCATCAGAATGTAGTTACAGAACCGCAGAGATTTTTGTATTGAGTAACAGTCGAGTTTGTCAGATAGTAAATATCGCCCTGTAGCAAGTTAGGTAAGACGGCATTTAAAAAGCATTCTGCGTGCTGCAATTGTTAAAAGTTGCTTAATCACAAAAGCCTGATGCAGTTGTTAGCACAATTGCCTCTGATCAGGATGTTGTAGGTTCAAGCCCCTCATGAGTAATTTGAATTCATAGATCATTTTCTATGAGTTCCCTTAAGCTTAAACTTAAACCAACTCTATTGTTTCTCTGTGATTCACCGTCATTCAATGTGAAAGATCCCATGCACAATTCAAAAAGAGAAGGGAGTTGTTCCAGGTGTCCTGGCCAACAATCCTCCAGATAAAATTGGTTACTCACTTCATGGCTGTTTATCGGTCACTAGGGTGTATAAATTGGCTTCTGCATTTGTCTACAAGTACACAGTCATTAAACTTTACCATATAGCCTATGAAGCATTTTGAAATGTCTTGTCAACGTGATAAGCTCCTGTATCTAATGCAATTATTATAAACTGTAGCTGTAAGTTTATGACACAAATGGTTATGCTAACCATAGCAGGCAGAAACCAAAGAAGTGATTTGGGGTATTTAAATAATGAGGCTGAGAAATTCCACCTAGTCTTAGTTCATGAGACCATTCTGTCTTAACATTTTAAAATTGCTGAGAATTATAGAAACATTTTTAAATTCAGTCTTCATTTGGAAGCTGGTTTTACATGGTTCATAGCATATTGGTTAGAGCAGTCACCTTGCAAACGAGAGGACCCAGGTTTGATTCCCGGGTAGGGCCTCTGTTTACCTAGATTTACAAGTTAAACTAAGGTTTCATCTGCCTGTTCAGGTGGATGTTAAAGATCCATGCACAAATCAAAAAGGGAACATGGTTGTTAGTCAATGGACGGATTGCTTAATAATCCCTTAAAACAATAAAAATTTGGTCACTCAGTCCATGACTGTTTGTGGGACACTGCTGTGTGCAATTGGCTGCTGCATTTTGCCCACAAAATATCCAGTCAATTCACTTTACAGGATATTCTGTGAAGCGCTTTGCGCATCTCAAAGAATTGATAAAGCGCTATATCATTTTTTTCCCTTTTATTAAAAAAAGACAAAGCATTTAACATAAAGATATTTTCATTGTATCATCATGTTATTATGAGATTAAATAAAATAGTATTTGATTATACATTATAAGTTTAGTGGTGAACATTTTATTGTTTAGGTAATGGATCCACAACCTAGAACGACTGGAGTTCCAGTATCTACATGTATTTCTGCTTTCCCTCAAGCTTATGTACCAATGAGAGGGTGTCCACCTATGATGAGCCCTGGTGAGCTGCATCCAGGTAGGTTCCCTGAGGGTTATGTGAGCACAGGTTTAAGAGAGTATCCCAATTAAGGTTAGCAATATACAATACAGAATCGGGGGGAGGGTGGAGAGTAGGAGGGTGACTAAAGGCGTGGTCAAAGAGGAAGGTTTTAAGACACGCCTTCAAGGAGGCAAGGGAGCGAGCGACACGAAGGGAATGCCGGATGAAGTTCCAAAGGGTGGGGCAAGGCCGACCGCCAATGGTGGGTCGGGCTGGGCGGAGGACATGGAGTGAGGGTGGGGGTGATGGCGTCACGGAGCCTGCTGCCGGAGAGGACACAAACTGCAGAGTTCTGGATGATCTGCAGCTTGTGGAGGGAAGTGTTGACAAGTAGGGAGTTGGTGTAATCGAGCCTAGATGTGACAAATTCATGGATGAGGGTTTCGGCAGCCTGAGGGGTAAGGCAGTGGCGCAGCCGGACGATGTTGCGGAGGTGGGGGAAGGCAGAGCAGGTCATGGCATGAATGTGGGGTAGAAAGGACAGTTGAGGGTCAAAGAGGATGCCAAGGTTCCAGACTGACATGGGTGAGGTGGAGTGTGCATCCCTGGATGGTGATGCTGTCAGTGCCTGAGGTGTGGAGGCACTGACCGGAGACAATCAGGAGAGCCTCAAGGCTTGTTGACGTTCAGCTGTAGAAAATTCGCTCTCATCCAGGACTTGATATCTGTTAGACTTCCTGTCAGGTCAGCAGTAGTCCTAGAGTCGAGGATGGAGGCAGAGAGATAGAGTTGGGATAGAGTTGTACACTGATCGGAATATAATTGAAATCCTGAAAGACTGAAAAATAAGATTCCTGTAGCATCAATTGCTGGAAATTACAAATGATATTTTAATTATAGACCTGTTGGCACCAGCTCCTGGCATGCAAACTTTGTTTGGGCTAATGCGAATGCCACTTGGCAGAGGAGGTCTCGTGGTAATTCTTCCAGAGATGATGCTACCAATGATACCTACGGTGAAAGGTAGATATTGATTCATCTTGGGCACAAAAATACATTATCCTCTTCACTCCAATGGCTGCCACAGTGAGAAAATAAGCTTGAAAGTAAAAAAAGGCATCATCCATTTCACTCGGTTGCCTTTTTTTCCTGCACTCGACAATGCTCCCCTCCCCCCCTCACTGCCCCCCCCCACCACCTTTCTATTTAACTTCTCAAGGTGATCAAGGAAATGCACCTTAGTCCATCACATCCCTTTTATAAATATTTGTAAACACTTCTGTTTATCTAGCAGTAAGCAGGAACCCGATTGTTAGTCGATTGGTGGATCGTTTTTCCAGGGGTAATAATCTCTCAAAAAAAAATTAAATAATAATTTGGTCACTCAATCCACGACTGTTGGTGGGACACTGTTGTAGACAATTGGTTGCTGCGTTTCGCCCACAAAATATACAGTCAATTCACGTATATTCTGAGAAGCGCTTTGAGACGTCTCGAAGACATGATAAGGCGCTATATCAAATGGAGGGATTATTATTATTTGGGAATATTACAAATTCAACTCCAATATTGTTTTGTGCTCTTTTCTTTGATCCTGTCTCATATTGAATCTATAAATATCCCACAATCCAAATCATTCAAATCATTGGTTCTGCAAAGTTTTTTCTCTATCCTTTATCATAGCTTCTTAGTGTTAATTACATTTTTATTGTCCACAATAGATTTTCAAATAAAAATGACTAACTGATGTTAATGTGCATCTTAATTGTGAAGGTCACTGAGCACTGATGTACACTTGCATAGCATAATCTTGAGACAAATTTCAGCATAAAGTTACATATTCAGCAAATTAATGGTGTTTGCAGACCAAGATCATTATTACCAGATTTGGTTCTTGTCATTTCTATTTTACGATTCTTTTTTATTCATGCTGAAGTGGGAGTGGAAAAATTGTCCCATTTTAAAATTGTTTCAAGTCTGTTAAGTATGTGATGCAAACTGCAATGATCATCTTACATCTTTTCTTTTAGGTCTTTCAAAACCTGGACCGGACTACCCAAGATCTTGATAAAGCAGCCCATGTAAGAATGTATTATCCAGCTTCACAGTAATCAAAAAGCATTGGTTTTATAAATCTATTTACTGTAAATAATTCAGTAGGAAGTGAACATAAGTTTTTTGTGGTAATTTCATAGGTGGTAGAATCTGAAGTCTATGATGCTGACTCACAGGGACATGTCTTCAACTTAATCTTGGTCAGACCCCATCTGGAGTACTGAGTTCAGTTTTGGACACTGCAGGGCAGATTCATCAGAATGATTCAAAGGGTTAAAGCCAGAAATGTCATCCGCCTGTGAATTGGCTCTATCTACCAATCTAAATATACATTTGTAACTAACATTTTTTTTATTTCAGGACTTATTCTCTCATGGCAGAGAGACTTGAAGCTGCCAAAGCCAAGGGTTCTCTGATAACTGATTGTGAAGTATTGTTTGTCCATTAGCCAATGGAGTTATTTTTTTGTAGATTATTTTAACTACTGTTAAATCTTGAATTCAAGTTTCATAAACATTTAAAACTACAATGGTCAAAAGTGTAGAGAGACTCCTTGCAGTAGTCTAAATTGTGGAGAGAGTGATAGTTTGGTGATTGTTTGTTTCCTCTGTCCTAGCTCTGTTTGTTCAGTACAAAATTGTGTTCAATACCAAATAAACATTTATTACATTTTCTGTCCAACATACTTTATTAGTGACTAGCTGTACCGGTTGCAGGTTCGCTTGAAACCAAAGGGTCGGATATGGAATGTCAGTTGACACACAGACATTTTGTTTAGACATTATACTCAGCTGGGAGGACTCCTTCAATATATTTTCTCTCATAGCCTCTCTCTCTCCCAGTCTCTCCCAATCACTCTCGCTCTCTCTCTCACCATGTCAGTTTCTCTTTCAGTTTCTCTCTCTGTCTCTCCCACAAAACACAGTCACAACACTATAATATATTCTCTCCCTCTCTCAGTCCCAGTCTCTCTCATTATCTCAGTCTCTCACTGTCCCACGTGGGAGGATTCTAGCTTCTTGGGAGAGATCAGGGAGGGTAGGAGGGTGGCCGAAGGCACGGTCAAATCGGAGGGTCTTGAGGCATGCCTTGAAGGAAATGGGGGTTGGGAGCGGAGCGAGGCGAGGCGAAGGGAATGTGGGATGGAGTTTCAGAAGGTGGGGGCCAGAGCAATGCACCAGATTGGTTTTGCTTTCTTAAAAAAAAAGTGATGGAAGTGGAGAGGGGCAGTTGCAAAATGAACCTATATTTAAAATAACGTAATAAATGACATTTCTCTGTTGGGTGACCAGTATTTTTTTTAATATATAAAAAAATAAGCTTCTCATTTGCACTTGAGAGGGTTGTCACAGGCAAGTCCACACTGGACTGTCAGCAACAGCAGTGGCCCTGGTGGGATGGTATGTGCGTCTGTGTGTCTTTGCACAACCAAATCTCAGATGCTTTTCTGAGAAACGCGCACCAGATTGGTTTCGCTTTCGTAACGTAATGGATAAGCAAAGGGGAGTGCAGAAGGTACTATTGGCTGCAGAGTCAGGATTGGGGCGACGAGGAACTGGGAAATCGAAACTGCAACGTCCAGAGACACCTCATAAACACACAGAGGGAGACACACACACACAGAGAGAGGGAGCTACAGACAGCTCATACACACACAGAGGGAGACACACACACACACACAGAGAGGGAGCTACAGACAGCTCATACACACACAGAGGGAGACACACACACACACACAGAGGGAGCTACAGACAGCTCATACACACACAGAGGGAGACACACACACACAGAGAGGGAGCTACAGACAGCTCATACACACACAGAGGGAGACACACACACACAGAGAGGGAGCTACAGACAGCTCATACACACACAGAGGGAGACACACACACACAGAGGGAGCTACAGACAGCTCATACACACACAGAGGGAGACACACACACACAGAGAGAGGGAGCTACAGACAGCTCATACACACAGAGGGAGACACACACACACAGAGGGAGACACACACAGTGAGAAACACAGTGAGAGAGACGCACAGTGAGAAACACAGTGAGAGACGCAGTGAGAAACACAGTGAGAGAGAGACGCAGTGAGAAACACAGTGAGAGAGAGACACAGTGAGAAACACAGTGAGAGAAAGACACACAGTGAGAAATACAGTGAGAGAGAGAGACATACAGTGAGAAGCACAGTGAGAGAAAGACACACAGTGAGAAATACAGTGAGAGAGAGAGACATACAGTGAGAAACACAGTGAGAGAAAGACACAGTGAGAAATACAGTGAGAGAGAGAGACATACAGTGAGAAACACAGTGAGAGAGAGAGAGAGAGAGCTTGACAGATATGCAGAGGTGAGAGTCACAGTCACCAGAGGAGCCACCTGGCCAGAGTCCTCTCTTATCTAAACCAGGTGAGAATCTCCCTTTTTATTTCCCACATCAGTCAAAACCCCTTATACTAAGTTGCTCGGTTCGAGGGAGGAAAGGGTTGAGGCAAATCCTGAATTGGTATCTTTTTTGTTATTGTTTGTTGGGGGAGAGGGGAAAAAACATGTTTTTTTTTCTTTCTCTCTAGAGAGAGAGAGAGAGAGAATCCCTAGAAAGGCAGAATTAATAGAAAGTGCCCTTTCTATTGCCCATATCCCCGATTTTTCGAGTGCAGCGGTTCCGCTTAAGTTCCCCTCCTGCAAACAACCTTACCAATGGTAAGTAATAAGATCCAGTACTTTAATAATAATAATAATCTTTGCATTTGGTATAGCGCTTTTCACGTCTTCTAGATGTCCCAAAGCGCTTTGCAGAACACACTGTAAAGTGAATTGACTGTATATTTGTGGGCGAACGCGGCAGCCAATTGCGCACAGCACTGTCCCACAAACAGTCGTAGATTGAAAAATGACCAATTTTATTATTATTTTTGGTTTTTTTGGAGGGATTATTATTAGGCGTGTGGAGTAAGGAAACTTGCCCAAGGTTTCGCCCTGACCTGCCTGGAATTGAACTCAGGTCTCTCGCTTGCAAAGCGAGTGCTCTAACCACTGAGTTACAGGACTTCATTACTTTCTAGTAATGTTAGTATTTCTTTCTCTCTCTCTCTCTGCTGCCTTTCTGAGTGGCTCTCAATGTATTTTTTTCACCTGATCCGAAAACTGTCGACTCATCTGTGGGTGTTGTTTCTCCTCTCTTGGGCAGTGTGGTGTTTGCCTGGGTGTCACACAGATACCCACCCAGGGAGTGGTTCTCAAGGACTAAGAAAAATATTTCTCTAGGCTTTGCCTACTGGCTTTTTGGGGGGGTTTTTTTGCCAAAAAAAATTCAACTCCTGTGTCTCTGGTTCTCACCTCTTAAGTTTCGAGGTTGTAGTTTCAAGGACTTTGAATTCACTTTAATCTAGTCTGATACTGCAATCTGCTACTGGGGATTTATTGTGTTCACTCCACTCCCAACTTTCTGCATTTAATGGTGGGGTGAGAGGGGGTCAAAGGTCCAACAGGTTTGTTGCTATGATGTGGCCTTGTCAATATTTGTTGTTCTACCATGGCATTGGATCCAAAATATCACGCGATTGTGTATGTTAGTGTCATTGGATCACACCTTTTGTGTGTGAGAGAAAGAAAGAGAGTGAGAGAGATAAAGAAGAGTTAAAGCAGCTTTTTTTTCCTCCAAAAGAACAGAAAGAAAATAGAATGGGGGAGGTCCAATTAAATAATGTTAAAATCCTATACATTTGAGTGGATTGAGATACTATTTCATTGCCCTCATCTGCCATCCACCTGATGAGAGCTCAAACATCTGCTTGTCTGGTGACCCACTAGTAACTAGTTGGGGGAGGAGGTAAGTGGCATGATAGGACTAACCAATAAACCAAGTTAAACCATGGCTTAGGGTCCCCAGGTCTGAAGGACCCTGGAGATTGGTGAGTCACAGTCATGGAGACCACCAGGGAGAGAGGCCCAGACAGGGGGTAAAGGCATCCACCATATCTGCGCCCCCACCCCTGACCTTCATAACGCTTCAGAGACGACACAGAGCCATCAAATATATATTGCTAAGCTTTGCCAGTATGAAACATATATTTGCAATAATTTAATATGTTAATAAACCATTTGATTGCTCAGTTGATTATTATTCTGTTGTTATTATGCATTTTACTTATAATGAAGGTTACTTAACATTTGTAGTACTCTACATTTTCTTAAATGAAAATCTGCTGAGAACCTTTGTCACCTTGATTAGAAATGAAGAGTGTCTGTTTTTTCCTTTATCGAATGTCCATGTGTGGTTATGTAGAAGATAGAGATGCGTGAATAGAGGACTTTGAGGGTGCAGGTGTGGTAGTCTCAAATTTTGAAAAAACAGACTATTAGCAGGGAGGGTAACCAACGTCAGTCTTTATTCTCTCACGTAAAGCATAATGTGGGTTAAGAATTGATCCATTGCAGTCAACAGAATGCATAACAAATTAATTAACCTGCTGGGTTGGGAACTATCTATGAAGTAACAACAGCAATTCACATTTATTTAGCACCCTTCACATTTCGAAGCCTTGGAATTGGGTAAACCAGGTGCATCTCTCTGAGGAGTGAGTGCTCACTATATAGCATAAAAAATTAAATTTACATGGATATGTGGAACTCTCAATAGTTTGTGCACGTGTCAGACACACTTCTGACCTGAAAAAAAATACCTTGACCAATGTAGAGACTACAGCGTATGCATGATATTTTATCAGTTTTCTTTCACGCTTTGTAACCAATTGGGCATAATCCACTTTACTTATCAGTTTCCTAGAAATGGCATCTTCTAGAAGTTATTCAAACCAAAGCAGAAAGCAGTCACGTGATCTTACATGTAAGGATGAAGATATGGCAGGTGAGCGGTTTTCATGTGTTCATATCAGACAATGGCAGATATATGCAAATGAGAACAAATTTAGATTTCAAAACAAAATGGCATCCTCTGTAAAAAAAATTATATACTCAAACACATTTTACAAATCGTTTTTAAATGGGTGGATCTAGGACCTAAATGTAAATAAACTACTGTAATTGATTATAATCTCTTGTAGTTAGTTACTCTGGCTTGCTTTGTTTTCACTTCAACATCTCTCCCAGTAAACATTGTATTAATGTGTGTCCAGAGTGTGTCTAGACAGTGTTAAATGGTGTGTCACATAGATTTACATAGAATTATTCTTCCTTTAACTATTCCTTCTACCTGAAATGACGTTCTTAAGTTGTCTACAAATTTGATATCCTTACTGCATGCACAATTTTCCTAACTGATGTTGATTATCTGCTCGTTCTTTTCATGATCCCAGATAATACCCCAAACAACCCAGGAAACACCACTTTGCTTTCAACTTGTCTACAATCCCATTTTATTTGTAGTTCCTGAGACTTTCGTTTCATGATATTATTTCTCTCCTGAAACAAAATCCCAACAGGATTGACTCTGTTCCCCCACCCCGTACTCTCACTATCTTATCTGCTCTTGCTTCTATATTTCTCACCTTTACATTTCTACACCTGCCCGCAACTCAGTGGCTCATTTGATCCTCTTGAAAATTGCTTTGCCTTCACTGTCAACACAACCAACCGTCATCCCCACTAAATTATAAACTACCTCTAATTTCTACAGATCTCATGGTTCATTAGCCTTAATGATAATAATAATAATATTTGATATCATGCCTTATCACATTGTATAAAAGTGCTTCACAGTTTTACTCTAGAGTATAGTGACTGTGTAAGTGTAGGTCTCTCCAGAAACTAAATGTTTTTTGGCAGCTTTATGACATGTAGCCAGAATAAGTTTTGCTTATCTGAAATGTGGAATAGGAAACTAGATCAGGAATTATCATTATAAAGATCACAGAATCATAAATGTTACAACATAGAAACAGGTCATCCAACCCACTAGTTTCTGTTGGTGTCTTTCTCCACACGAATCACCTAGTCTAATCCCATTCTCTTGATTGTTCTCCATAATCTTTAATATTCTTTCTCTTTCAAAGCATCTATTTAATCTCTAGGTATTCATGAATTCCACCTCAATGGTTTGTGTTAGGAAATTCCACCCTTTACTTTATCTTCAGAACAGCTATTCTATTGGGATAAAATGTTCTGCATATTGCAATAATTACAAATGGAAAGTTACAATTTTGGTTTTCATTGTACTGTATAGAATAAATGCCACATTCTATAATTTGGACTGAGTGACTCCTCACCCACCTTAGGAACAAAACTTGTTAAAACCTTTTCTCACTATCTGCCCAATACACCAGCATATTTTGGGCAGCCTTTCCTCATCGGCCAGCAGAGCAGAGGACATGCTTCTGGTAACAGTCAGCCAAACCGCCATCGTTCACAAGATAGAAGTTTCGGTGGGAGTAGCCAGTATCTTGCTGTTTTTCAACAATCTGAATCTTTGCAAAGAATTCAAGGACATTCGAGATTAGATGATCAGAGCCAAGCTCAACAAGGACACAACTTTGGAAACCAGTCTGGTCACAGGGGAGGCCACCAGTCTGGTCACAGGGGAGGCCACCAGTCTGGTCACAGGGGAGGCCACCAGTCTGGTCACAGGGGAGGCCACCAGTCTGGTCACAGGGGAGGCCATCAGACTGGAAATCGAGGTGGTCATCAGTCTGGTCACAGAGGAGGTCATCCATCTGGAATCAGAGGTTATGCAGAAAGAACGCAAGGCAGAGGTGAGTGAAAGGCAGACTGGAGAGCTGAACAGGATCCTTTGGAGGGAGAGGGGAATGGAAAGCCTGGTTTAAAAGAAGCACTTTGTTTTTTGTTACCAAATTGTAATGCAGATAATCCAATTGGCCTAACATCCGTAGTGAGTAAAATTGCTTGGTAGTGCTGAAGGGATGCCATCAATGTTCAGATTAAAAAGCACTGAACTAAGGAATGGTGAGGGTGGATTTTGAAGCATTGTCACCTGTCCTCACATGACGGAATTCTGTATACAAATGCCATAAAACTAGAGATTAGGACTATGCATTCCATGTAACATATTAGGATTTTGGTAAAGATTGGAGTGTGAGTGTTTTTATAGAAGTATTAGTAAGCTAATTGTGAATGAACAGCAAGCTGGATTGATGATAGAAAACAAAGGCAAAATGACAAGATCAGTTTGTTTAAGAAGGCCCTTTGGCCAATTTTGATGTTATCCTGCCTTGTTGCATTCTGATCTACCTACTATTAACTAAACATTTGAGGGATCTCTACCGAACCTTACATTTGCAATAGACATTTCAATGCTATTTTCAAAGAACTTGAACTAATTTTACCTGTTTAATTGTTATACCGTTTGAGGTTTGGTACATGTTGAGCCCATTTTGAAGATAAGGTGGAAGATGGCATCTGCAGTATTACTTTTGCTCCAAAGCGGATCTTGTGTCTTGCAGTTATTTGATGAGCAATCATCCAGCAAGTTGTTATTTATTAACAGTATGCTTTTTGAGAAAGTTCAACTTTTAATTTTAAATTTCAGGACAGTGTCAGAAACGTGGCCAAAAAGGAGAACCCCACCTGGGTTTACAAAGCCATCAGGTGTTTTACAATACTCAATTTCCTCCAACTACACATGTACACTCCGGAAATCCCAGGCTCCATAGTAGCTTTACTGATCTGCTCAGCCTCTCAAGAGGCAGTTTGGAGAATGAGACACAAAGGCACCACCAAGAACGAGGTGAGCAATGAAGACTTTATTATAATAATAACCCTTCAAAGCACTTCACAGAATATACTGTAAAGTGAATTGACTATATTTTGTGGGCGAAATGCAGCAGCCAATTGCGCACAACAGTGTCCCACAAACAGTCGTAACTCTGGAATAACTCTGAAATTTATTTCTCCCCCCTCCCTCACCATCACTCTCCTTTCAAAGAAGTACAAGATCATTTACTCACACAGTTAAGCTTTACCCTCCTTTATGGAGCTGATTTCTGGTCTGAATATTTTTGAAGTCTTGTATTTTTTAAAAATATTGTTGCATGATGAAATTATAGAGATGGGAAGGGAAACATTGGTAACAAAGTTAATTTTAAACAACAGAAGAAATTCAGCAGAGAACATTCATTTCCAAAATGTATGCTGTCATGTTTTCTTCCAAAAGCATTGTACTTCTGTGTTTTAATGTCCTTGATTGCTGCTTGTTTGCGAAATAGGAAGATGGTGAAATAACTCTTAAACAACTTATTTTTCTGCCTCTCTAGCCCGAGCCGCCTATGAAGGCTCTACTTTAGTAAATGATCCATGCCTTTTTCTCTACAGGCTTTGCTGACTATTTTGTAATTGCTCTATAGCGTGCCAGCTTTTGTTTTCCTCCACACTTTTCTGTCCTTTAGGAATTGCAACCAGACATTTTTGTTTGTCGGCAATTAACATTTGTAAAATGCAAGTTACAAATAGCACTGCTTAGCGAATATGTTAATATTAGTCTGCAATGACTAAAATAATAATAATCCTTGCATTTGATATAGCGCCTTATCACGTCTTAGAGATGTCTCAAAGCGCTTCACAGAATGTACTGTAAAGTATAGTGACAGCAGTGTCCCACAAACAGTTGTGGATTGAGTGACCAATTTTTTTTTTGGAAGGAATTATTACCCCCTGAAAAGCGATCTGCCAATCGACTAACAACCGGGTTCCAACTTACTGCTAGGTAAACAGAAGTGTGTGGAGACTTGCTCATCATTTGGCCCTACCGGGAATTGAACCCTGGTCTTGCGCTTGCGAGGTCAGCACTCTAACAGCTGAGCTACAGGACTACACTCATTTTTTTTTAATGTATATGTTTTTTAACCCTCCTCCCACACCCCCCGTACAATTCTAGGCAGGCAGCCCTACCGCCAAGCACTGGGTAGTGCCAATACTGATGGTGACCAAGAAAATTCTTCAAAGCAACGCAGCAGAAGCCAGGTCTGTGAAAAACCAGAGCTAAATGACAACCGTAAAACCAAGAGGGAAAATAAACGTGGTCAATCTGTTCCACGCGTCCCACGGCGACTAGGCAAAGGGGCTCTGCTGGAGCTGTCAGGAAAGAATCCTTCAGACATTGTAATGAAGTTAGCTGCTCCAGGGAGTGGTCTCAAGGAATTCTTAGACCAGAATGAAATCAACAACGACTCAATTGTGCTGCTCCTGGAAATTTTCATGACCGCAATTAAATGCAGATCTAACAGGCAGAATTTACAATATCTGCTCGGTACGGTCAAAGATTCTCCCTTTGTGAAAATCACTTTGCCTAGGTTCATTGTTAGCATTCACACAGAGGTGACTATAGAAAAACACTTGGAAAGGTTCAAACATCTTGCTTACATTCTAAAGCTGCTCACTGAGATAATTAGCGTCTACCCAAAAAGTGGATTTATGGAAGTGTCATTACTGGCCACTTTGGTGGAATCAGCTATGAACCACCAGGAGTCCTTTGGAATACCCATTGATGTAGAAACTAAGAAGAGTTTAGAAAACCTTCAGCAAATGGTCCAGCTTTTACAAGAGAAAAAACGAGAAAAGGCATTGAATTCAGATAACTACAACTTTTTCACAGACCCTGCAATAGAAGACTTCAGACTAATTTCAATATATCCAACTTATGAGGACATCCATTTGATTGAGAAGCCCTTTGTGAGGCCAAATATCGTCACTGGAAAATATCCTGACGTAGTCACATACCTCGACACACATTTTCGCCTGCTCCGAGAAGACTTTGTTCGCCCGTTGAGAGAAGGGATTTCTGAACTATTAGCATACGAAGATAAAGACCTGAAGAAGAGACAGATTAATGACATCCGAATTTATTTTGATGCACAAATATCTGCACCATTGTGCACACAAAATGGTATCTTGTACCAAGTTCATTTTAACATGAAGTTGCTAAAGTCCATTAAATGGGAAAACTCCAAGCGCTTATTGTATGGGTCACTCGTTTGCCTTTCCAAAGATCGTTTTAAAAATATGTTGTTTGCAACTGTGGCGAACCGAAATATTGAAGAATTGAAAAAGGGTTTGATCACCATTATATTCACTGAAGACAGTCGCTTGAAGTTGGCTGATGTTAAGCCAGGAGACTTGTTTCTAATGGTTGAAACAAGCGCGTACTTTGAAGCCTACCGACACGTCCTGGAAGGTCTTAAAGAGATTGAAGCTGATGATTTTCCTATGCAAAAATACATTGTCCAATGCCACCCTGAGGTATCAGAACCAGAGTACATAAAACATGGATCTTTTACCTACACGCTCCAGCCTTTGATTGAAGAACAAGCCCTCAAAGACTTGAGAAGGCCTCATAATGCCATTTCCAGTGGTGATGGCCTGCTGGATTATGGGATGAGGTTGCACGAGCCCCCAAACATCTTGATGAAAAATTTGCTTGATTTCACAAAGTGGCCTTCGAAGGAGGAATTAACCTTTGATGCATCGCAAATGCGTGCAGTACAATTGGCTTTAACCAAAGAGCTTGCCATTATCCAAGGTCCCCCAGGAACAGGTAAAATGCGTTTCATTAAGTCATTTGAAGTGAATGCTGTTTTACGCTGTACCCAGCAGGCTGATATTTTATACCTTCTTGCTAAATATACCGGAAAGTTATAGTTAGACTGTAGCCCCATATTAGTTATATCAAGACACTCCTGTGTGATGTAGTGTGCCTATTAAAAACCTAATATTCTATGTCCCAATGTCTTTTTATTACACTAATAATAATACTCATATTTGGTGTCGGGGGAAAAAGATCCAAAGCGCTTAACAGGATTTACTGTGCAGTGCAGTGACTGTGTGTTTTGTTGGCGAACACAGCAGCAAGTTGCACACAGCAATGTTTTACACAGGGATGTTTAATGTCCACCTGAACAGGCAAACAGAGTCTTGAATTAACGACTCATACGAAGGATGGCACCTCCATCAATTTAGTGCCCTCTCCCCCAGGCACTGCATTAGTCTCATCTATGAGTTCCAAATCCCGACATGGGATTTGAACTCACAACTTTCTGACTCTGAGCTGAGAGTACTACCAATAGTTGTTCTTACAGTGTTATTAGAGTGAGGTGCTCCATGCCATTCCATTACAGATAGGAAGATACTTTCTAATAACTGTCTGCTATAAATTCAGATGTTAATCGGCAAACTTACTGAAACAGCAGTCTATCTCTGTTGGAAATGTGAAAAAAAATGTTTTACTACAATTTTACTATCTGTTCTATTTATTATTTTCCTTTTGTCCTCTTTAATGTTTCAAATTTATAGGCAAGACTTACTTGGGACTGAAAGTTGTCAAGACTCTTCTAGCTAATATTAATGTTTGGCAGGCTACTGGTGCTGCTCCTATTCTTGTGGTTTGCTACACAAATCATGCATTAGACCAGTTTATGGAAGGTAAGGACTTTAAAATTCTATACAGGTAATTGATGACGAAAGCTTGATTTCTGTTTTTTTGTAGAATGGCTACCTTGCAGATTACAAAAGTTATGACACTGACACAAAAATATATTAGCCTTGGAGGGGGTGGAGCGCAGGTTCACCAGAATGTTACCAGGCCAAAAAGGGTTAAGTTATGAGGAAAGGCTGCGTAAACGTAGTTTTCTTCCCTCGAGTTTAGAAGATTGAGGGGTGATTTGATAGAGGTTTTCAGGATGATTAAGAGATTTGATAAGGTAGATGCAGAAAAGCTATTTCCTATGTTGGGGGAATGCAAGACAAGGGGGCATAGTCTTAAAATTAGAACCAGACCATTTAAGAGTGAAATTAGGAAGCATTTTTTCACTTAAAGGGTGGTAGAAATATGGAACTCTCTCCCCCAAAAGGTCATGGATGCTGGATCCATCCACACCTTCAAGAAAGAGATTGACAGATTTTTGGTAGGTCGGGGTATCAAGGGATACAGGGAGAAAGCGGGAAATTGGATTTGAAATTCTAGTAAAGATATAGATCAGCCATGATCTAATTAAATGGTGGAACAGGCTCAACGGGCTGAATGGCCTACTCCTGTTCCTATGTTCAGTGCGGGTATAGTCATAGATTCAACTAATTATCAGGTACTCTCATTTAGGATATTCTGAGACTGCTGCTTTTCTCCTCTTCCAATGCCCCCCCTCCCATCCCCTCCCCTCCCGTGCTTTATCTAAAATGTTTAGACTCATTCAGAAATGTTTGACTTAATTAAATTATCTTTATTTACTCTCATGGGAAAGGCAACAAAATAAATAAAGGTAAGTTTTAATGTAAATAAATGAATGAAGGAGGGAACATGTTCATATACATTAACTGTTTGAAGGACCTTCATTCATATAGGTTGTTGTTCATCCTGATATTTTTCTTATCTAGTCAGTTTTAGGAATTTACTGAGTTGGGTCATATCAGTGGAGCCTATATTTAGGGCACAGACTTGGATAACTTCCAGCCTTGATCCTCGCTTTTAAAAATATTTATTTTGACTTGATCATGCAATTATTTTTTTATTACCCCGCCCTCCCCCACCCCTTGTCGTTTATGGTATTATTGGAAAGATTTTGATGAATAAGTTATTCTGACTAACCCCCTCTGTGCTATTTATTTTTGTTTTAGGGATTCATAAGTTTCTGAAAACTGACTTGATCAGAGTGGGTGGAAGAAGCACCAGTGAAATAATATCAAAGTTTTCACTTAAGGAGATCCGGAAGTGTAAAAACTTCAGGAAGAGTCAGCCAGGTCACCTGAGAGCCATGTATGCTTCGGTGAGCATACTGTTAGAATAATAATAATCTTTGCATTTGATATAGCTCCTTATCACATCATTGAGATGTCTCAAAGCGCTTCACAGAATAGACTGTAAAAGGAATTGACTATATATTTTGTGTTGTGATGTGCTGTTTGAGAATTGGTTATCTCAAATCAAGATTTTATGTTTCTATGAATGTATCCAGACAGACATACAAGACACCCGTGGCTCAGTTGATAGCACATTGTCTCTTTAGTCAGACGGCTGTAGGTTCAAGGTCATTGGTGGTGCTTTGATCTCACACATCCAGGTTGAAACTCCAATGCAGTGCTGGTGGGAGAGGGGGCATGGCTGAAGGTGCCATGCTTTGGATGAGAATTTAAGCCAAGGTCTCGTCTCCCTGTTCATATGGACTTTAAGGATCGCTTAGCCCTATTCAAAAAGAGAAGGGAGTTTCTACCCGCGTTCTGGCCAAAACTCCCCAAATAAAACTGTTCATTCACATCATGGCTATTGGGGACGTTGCTGTGTGCAAAATTAGCTGCCGCATTCCCCCACAAAACACACACTTTATATCCTGTGAAGTGCTTTGGACCACCCTCCCGATGTGAAAGACGCTAGACCAAATGTAACAATCATTATTTATTATAATGAATTCTCCCATTAAAACCAAGTTTCCCTAATCTGCCTGTACTGTACGTACATTCTATTATATCATTATAGCCACGAGGGCTATAAAAAACATTCATACCAATGTTTAACAACCCTTCCTATTCTAGCTGATAATATTCAAATATAACCTTCCTTTCAACCACTATGATTGGTGGTTTTAATAATGTTTCTCTTCCTCCTTTCCTGTTTTCCCTGTCCCTTCTAAGATCCTCTATCCTGGTATACTCCACTCCTAATTTTGACTGAGCTGTACCCATGTCTCTGTAATCACTATCATATTGCACCGCAAGCTTATTTGAGTTTCTATTTCTCCCACTTTACTTGTAATATTCCTAGTGTTTGTGTAAAGGCAAGTAGCTTGTCTGCTGTTTTGACCGTTTAATTTCGCCCACCTCTCTTAGTTCCCCGTGTCTTTTTTCATCTTTACAAAACCTTTTACCCATTTTCCCCAAAGCTTGTTTACTTCTCTCTCTGTCTTTCTTCCCTTCCTCTGCCCTACCATGTTAGTTTAAATGTTTTCCCTCACTTTGACTAACATTTTGATATGGCAAGGTGCTGTAAAGATGCAAATTCTTTCTCATTCTCTCATTTTAACATTATTTCTTTTGAAACTGAGCAGCTGACTCAGGAAAAATACGACTTCCAGGAACGAATTGAAATTTCGACCGCCCAGTTTGAAACTAGTGCACAAGCAATCCTCCATCTAATCATTTTGCAGGAATACATTGCTCCACATCATTTGGAACAGTTGAAAAAGGTAGGTCTGCAAGGCAGTCTTTACTTGTCTAAATGAAACCGTTGTTCTCTGTTAAGTATTAAAGGATTGAGAAGGAGGTTCACCTGGTCTTCTGCATCCTCTCAACAACTTAAACAGATACTTGGAAGTAAGGGTATTGAGGGATGTGGGGAAATGGGATGAAAACATCTGCTAAGATCTAATCAACTAGAACAGGTTCAATGAAATGAATAGACTGTTTGTTTCTAAGGCTGGAAAAGTGAGCTTGTGTTTCAAAAAAGCTACAGTGACCTCAAATTTGGGTACCTGGGTTAAGAGTCCAGTGTTCCAATGATACGGGATTGCCTTAAAGTTACAACCTTTAAAACAATGGGCAATTGAGCTTTTTTGCTTTATTTTATGTGAATTTTCCCTTGCGAAGGAGTTTTGCTTAGCATGCTGCCCTTTCAGCTCTGATCTATGTTTGATATGAATCTTCCTGCCAGATGTAAATCAACCTGTACAAAATGAATAATGATAAGATTACTGTTTGCAGTAATTTAGCAACTCTATTCAGAGAGGAGAATGCCTGACCCAAGAGCAGGAATCGTCACACTTCTGAGTCTAGGGTAGAGGCAATTGTTTTAATCGCTGTGATTACTATTTTAGGATCTAAAAAAATTCTATTATTCCTCGAAACATAATGGGTGTGAAAACAATAGCAGCAATGTACATGAAGTTGTGGGTTTTAGAGTTTCAAGTCCTGGATGACATGTGCCATGTCCATACCCTCTCACAGAGTCCAGCACATGTGCCAGCTGTAGCCAAGGGGAAACAACAACAACTTCCACGTTTTCAGCGCCCTTCACACAGAGTAGCATCTCAGAGCGCTTAACAATAGCGGAGCCTGACTCCGAGCCGGGGGGAGGTGACCGTAAGCACAGTCAAAAAGGAAGGTTTTCAGGGGGGCAAGGCGGAGGGATTGAGGGAGCGTGTTCCAGAGTTTCGGGGCGTAATGGCTGAATGTGCGACCTCCATTGGTGGAGCGGAGAGTGCGAGGGATGAGCAGGAGGTTGGAGAGGTAGGAAGGTGCCAGGGAGCGAGGGGATTTGAAACGAAAGATGAGCAGCTAGCCTGGTCTCGGATCTCTGCCAGTGTTACTCTGAACCGATAAGAAATGCATGAGCATCCCAAGAATAGCTTGTCTCTTCCCCACCCTGGACTCTGAGCAGCACAATTGAATTAATACTTGATTGGTATGGAGTAGAATTGTGTACAACCACTACTTGGCACCTTAGTGAGCATCACCCAACTCGGACAGTCTGGTAATTATAGTATCAAAATCATTATTTAAGGACTGTTCTATTGCTGAACTCATAAAGGGATGAAGTAATCTTTTTTGAAATGTAAACCTTGTTAATACCGTTGCTTTTTGTAAAAAAAAAGCTTAATCTTGATTGAGGAAAAGGAAATAGTTCAAATTTGTTGTTTATTGATTGTATAATTTTAGTTGTTGTTTATCTGTCTGCCGTTAAGTCCTGAACGACATTATCACTATTCATGGCACCTCACCGAGCCAATACAAAACCTCAGTGTCCTTTTCGACCCCCAGCTATTCTTCAACCCTCACATTCGTGCCGTGACTCGTTCCACCTTTCCACACCTCCGCATCATTGCCCACCTCCTCGACTGCCTCTCACCGCAGGCCGCCGAGACCCTGATCCATTCTTTCATCATGTCCCAGCTTGACTACGCCAACTGCTTGCTCACTAAACTTTCCAACTCTTCCCTCCGCAAGCTGCCGGTTATTCAGAACTCTGCAGCTCGTGTCCTTTCCCACACCCGGCTCCGCGAACCAATCACCCCCGTCTTGATCAGCTTCTCTGGAATCCCATCTCTCAGAGAATCGAGTACAAATCCCTCATTCTCTCCTTCAAAGCCCTCCACAATCTTGCTCCTCCATACCTCTCCAACTTCATAACCCCGTATCATCCTGACCGCTCCCTACGATCAGCGACACCGACCTGCTTCAGGTCCCTCGCACTTCCTTCCCCAACATTGGTGGTCAGGCATTCAGGATCTCTGCCCCCACACTCTGGAACTCTTATCCTGCAATACTTCCGCCTCACCCCCTCCCTTTCCTCCTTCAAGAACCGTCTAAAGATCTTCCTCTTCGACCTGGCCTTTTTGCAAGCAAAAAGGCTTATGTCCATACTTGATACTATTTTTAACAATATGCAAAGAAATGTCTTGTTTGTATTCTATCTGTGTAACTTTACTTGAATTATTTTAGTGAAACTTAAATCCCCAAAACGCAAGGATTATTAAGTGAACACTGTTTATATTGCTAGATGTCTTCTGAAGTTAAGGTTAAATCAACTGTTATACTGGAGTGGTTGGGAATTGGATCTGTGATCATTCCTGAAGAAGCAGCAGAAGTGGACTTGATTGACTTGACAGACTCAACCACTACAGATGGGGATAATGGTAAGAGAATGTGTAACCATTTTTCTCAAAATTTTGTTTAGATCTACAATTTGAGTATTTTTATTTACATGACAGACTGGCTCTCGCCTTTGACTCAGATGTTTGTGGGTTCAAGCCCCATGTTGGGACTTTGAGCTCATCGGCTGATGCTACAGTGCAATGCTGGAGGAGCACTGTGTTCCCAGATGAGACATTAAACAGAGGTCATGTTTCCTGTTCACGTGAATGTTAAAGATTCCGCATCCGTTCTCCTCTTAATTCTTATGTGTAATTTTATGTGGTGTTATTTAGATGACACAATTTGAATTTGGAAGCCGATTGTTTTGTGCAGTGAGTTAAAAACTTAAATGTTCAAGCAAGTTCAGTGATTTAAGTGTAGGGAAAATGTGGTACAATATTGTCAGAAGCTTTGAACCCTGAAACATAATCTGTCCATGAGATTTGAACTCCCAAGAATATCCAATCTATTGCTGAATTTAACAGGTAAAGTCACAAAGACAATTAGGAACCAAGAGTGAGTGGGCATTCTTGTACTTTTAGGCATCTGATGAGCCTTTGCTGATGAACTCTCTCCCCAACCCATCTGCCCCACTCCTGCTGTGAGCAAGAATGCTTACTTTGGTTTGTTCGAGGGTAGAATTATTTGCACGTGAAAGTCTGAGATTCCACACATCGGTCAAAATTTGTGACTATCAGCCAGTGCTGTGTTTAAAAAAAAATTTTGTGGACTTTGTAAAAAGTATTGGAACATGTTGCAACAGGTACAAGGTTTGAAAATGTCGCAAAGGGTTTCATGACAATAGATAGATGCGGTTTCTGTAGGACCCATTTTATTAATTACGTAACTGATGTCATGTCAAAAAAAGCAGCAGATATTAAATCGGGACCCATCTCAAAACCCTCCTCTTCGCCCGCGCCTTCGGTCACCTTCCATGCCCTCCATCCCTCCTGATCCCAACCCCCTGCTCGGGTCCTTAACTCTGTCTGTCTAGCACCTTGGGACGTCCTCCCGATGTGAAAGGCAGTTTACAAATTGAATTTGTTGTTGTTAAATGTTAACAAAATAGTAAACTGATTCCCAAGGATTGTCGATTTATTATTTGATTCTCTTAAATTTTCAAACGCTTTATATGATTTTCACCCAATGTTTTCTTTCAAAAAATCTTAATGCAATGGCTAAAGAGGAAGACAAAAATGAAGAGGATGGTGATGATGAACTGATCCAAGTTGCTGGGGAAGCAGAAATATTGCAAGCTGAGAGAATGATAGACGATGATGACCTGCTGAATGAAATACAACGAGCTCAGGCCAGGGTGGTTGCCATTCAAAAACGCTTTCAGACGTATGCACTTGAAGACCAAACTGAAACAGAGACCGCAGACCCTGATGTCTGGCAGGTGCTGTATTAAATACAGTTCAAAATATTTATTCTGCCTACAAGTTATTCTATGTCTTTCCTATTCTGGGAACAAGTTTATGAACCTTCTGGACCTTGTTGTCTTTATAATAATCCTTGCATTTGATATAGCGCTTTTCACGTCGGGAGGACGTCCCAAAGCGCTTCACAGATCACACTGTAAAGTGAATTGACTGTATATTTGTGGGCGAACGCGGCAGCCAATTGCGCACAGCAATGTCCCACAAACAGTCGTAGATTGAAAATGACCAATTTATTATTGTTTTTGGTTTTGGAGGATTATTATTAGGCTCTGTGTGGAGTAAGGAAACTTGCCCAAGGTTTCGCCCTCTGCCTGGAATTGAACTCAGGTCTCTCGCTTGCAAAGCGAGTGCTCTAACCACTGAGCTACAGGACTTTAATCTGAAACAGAATTCTGCTATCGCCTCCAATAAACAATCAGCCATTCTTTAACTCCCTAAAAAGCCTGTTAATGCATATATTGATACTACTCCCATATTCTTCCTTTCTGCACTTTCGATCAGCCTCTTTCTCTCTCCATCCCCCCACCCACCCTTCTTGGCTTTGTCAGCTCCCCCTCCCACAGTTCGATCACCCAGTGAGTTCTGTGAAATGCTTTAAGGCATCCTCCCACATTAAAGGCACTATATAAATAAATGTAACATTGTTTAGTGTTCTGTACACAGGTGCCCAAAAATATGAAGAAAAGGATGAAAGCTATGGCAAAGAGGGAGTTGCAACAATCAGACTTCATGTCAGAGGATGAAGCCGAGCAGATCTTGAACATTTGGCAGCTTAAGCTCCACCATCGCTGGCGACTGTACAGGTTGGATTTCTATCAGCAGTTTTCTTAATTAATTTTGCGTTGTAGCTTGCTGAGAGAACGAGGTTGGGGGGGAAAAAGGCATTGAAACAGGATAACGGCAGACCAGACAGTACCTCAGACTGGATTAAACACCTCTGGATGTAATGTGTTTCGTCTGCAAGGAATCCCATTCATGTTCCTTCAAGTTTAGAATAATTTGAGTAATTTAGTCATTTGTTTCTGAATTTAGATGACCAGTAATGGTGTATCCAGCTCCTGTTGTATAGATAATTAGTACAGGGTGAGATTGAGAGGATTCTTTTACACCGAGAGTTGTTAGGATGTGGATTACCTTGCCAGGTACATGATCAAGACAGGATCTGTATTAGTTTACAACAGGGAACTAGATGGATTAAAAAATAATTTGTTTGCAGGGATATGGGGAAAAGGGCAGATGAATGGGACTGAATAGATTGCTCTTTCAAAGAGCCAGCACAGGCATGACGGGCCGAATGGCCTTTTTCTATGTTGTAAATTTGTGTGATTCATTTAGACTCAAAGTTTGTCTTAAAGTTGTCTTAATTGTATAGAATAGCAGAAAATATTGAGTTTCTGTCTTAATTTTATAGACACTTTTCCGTAGTTCTATCTTAATTATCCCAGCGCCTTGGGGATGTCCTTCCGACGTGAAAGGCCCTTTACAAATGTAATTATGTTGTTGTTAAAAAGTACTGGCTTTTGTTTAAGAAATTCCACAATTCTGTGCTATTTTATGAGAAAATGGTCTTATTGGGGAATGTCAGGCCTCTGATATCCTTCTGGTTCTCTAATACCTTCTTCTGTCAGTATTCTGTCAATTTAAAATGGGTTGTAAATTTCTGTTGGTATAGTTAGTGTGCATATCCACTCTCCTGCATAAGCAGTGTAATATTGAATATGGATCTTAAGTTCCGAGCATCATTGCTCCCAACATCCTAGCAGAACAACTTCAAATCCTTATTGCGATCATCAAATCCTAAATCTAGTCCAGACTTTGATTGACCTGTTGTGCATTGTGTTTTTTCAGATTTCCAGTATTCTCTGATTTGTTTTTCCTTTCCACAAATTTGTTTGGAATTGTATTGAGGCTAAGGACGCTCCCAATTTTAATTGGAGAACATTCGTTCTGTGGTACATTTAGTTCCAGTTACTGATTTGGGGGCAAAGTACCAGAGGGGGATGAGTTTCAAAGGGGATGTGCTTCAAATAGTGCCTTTATCTCACAGCTTTGGCACGAGGAATTCCCTTTGTAATGTTGTGTGATCGTGTGGTTTTATAATAATACGAATAAATAATAATAATAATATTTATTCCAGATTGTGGTTGTCAAAATACCAAAAAGACATCAGGTTTAAAATATTGGAGTATGAAAATGAGTACCAGGGTGTGATCAATCGCCTGGCTGAACTGAGGAATCAAGAGGATATGAACCTTCTGAGACAGGCCAAAGTAGTGGGGATGACTACAACAGGTACACAATTGTTTACAGCTATGGCTTCCCCTTTCTGTTTGCTTTCACAAGCACATGTAAAGTGCCAGCGGGAATCAGCTGCCAAGTCTAGTACTTAACAGCATGATCCTCAAAATGCATTGTTAGTATTTCCTGTCCATATCAGGCATTCCTTCCGNCCCGCCCCCACCCCACCATCTTATTTAATGTTTGCACTCTCCATTACACACTTGTGTTCAAATCTCTTCACTCTCTGGCACCTCCCTACCTCTTCAACCTCCTCATTCCCCAATCCACCACCTGGTGCCTCCGCTCGACTGGTACCGGCCTCCTGCTTGTCCCTCGCACCCTCCGCCCCACCATCGGAGGTCACGTTTTCAGCTACTACGCCCCCAAAACTCTTGAACACTCTCCTTTAATCTCTCCGCCTTGCCCCCTCTCCTTTTTCAAGTCCCGCCTGAAAATCTACTTTTTCGACCGTGCTTATGGCCACCTTCACCCCAGCTTGGAGTCGGGCTCCGCCAATGTTAAGAGCTCTGAGACAATACCCTGCATAGAGAGCGCTATATAAGTGCAAATTATTGTTGTATTACATCGTCTCCTGCACAAAGCTCCTCTTCTCACATGTTTCATGCTATCTTGGGAAGTGCTGGTATTTGATGGTATTCATCTCATGACATATTTTAGCTGGCTCCAAATCACTTTTTTTTAAAAAAAACAATTGGCTTTTTGTTTTAGGTGCAGCGAAATACAGGCGTGTTTTGCATGACCTTCGGCCTAAAATTGTCATTGTTGAAGAAGCTGCCGAAGTCCTGGAAGCTCATATAGTAACCACACTGACTTCTGCCTGTGAACACCTCATTTTAATAGGGGACCATCAGCAGGTAGGTTTTGTTGAAGCGAAATTTGAGCACTGCTCTTAGAGTATGCGTGTGTGTGGAGTGAGAGGATACAGGAGGCACTCCCATTTGCCTTCTTTCACAAACATCATAATTCCTTCATTTGACATAAGCCTTTAAAAATAATACACATAATCCTTGCATTTGAAATAGCACCTTATCACGTCGTTGACAGTTCTCAAAGCACTTCACAGAATATAGTGTAAAGTGTATATTTTGCGGGTAAAATGCAGTAGCTAATTGGACTAAGCAATTTCCCACAAGCAGTCATGGATTGATTGACCAAATCATTTATTTATTTATTTTGATTTGATTTTTTTCCCACATCAAAACGTTTCAAAATGCTTCAATTTATTTTTGTAATGTGTAATAGCTGTGTATTTGGAAGCAGAAGTTCAGACGTCTCAGGGACACAGACCTTGTTGCGGCTAAAAAGAACTGGGACCTTATCCGAGGACTCTAGGCCTGACTAGATTTATTCCTTTCTCTGGGCCTAATTCCTGCTTCGTAGCAGTACAATTGAGATCCAAAGCTACGTGCAAAATTACTGTGGACCTGCATGCTGCCACCTAATAGCCCAGAACATTCAAGCTCAGCCCATTGCAGCATCACATTGCCTTACAATGGGTGGCTAATGTTTCTTTTTCAATTTCAGCTTCGTCCAAGTGCAACAGTTTACGAACTTGCTAAGCACTTCAATTTGGAAGTTTCCTTGTTTGAGCGACTCATCAATATGAACGTTCAGTATGTCCGATTGGATTACCAGGTGAGTGACAGTTAACGTTGTAAATGTAAGCCATAGTGCTAATACTCTTGAGAATTCAACTCTGTGCTTCACTTGTATCTTTGCCCTTTGTTTACCTCTAGTAAAAAAAAACACTCTAGTTTTTCTCCCTTCCCAACTATGTATTTAAAGAACGACAACACTCCTTTGTTTTTGAGTATCCTTGCCCTATGAAGCCCTCTCAACATGTGGATATCAGGAGAAAGTGAACCTGGTTTTCATCTGTTATTGTCCCAGGAAGTTTGGATGTGGCTGGGATTTATTACAGAAACACTGAAACTCAGGTCCATGGGAGATGCAACAGTTCAAATTGCAACACTTGACCTGCTGCTTGCCGGGGTGGGTGGGGAGAAGCATTCATTGTAAGGAAACCATATCATGTTTACAACACAGAAGGAGGATATTTGGTCCATTATGTCTGTACTTGTGCCAGATCATTATCTCTTACTAAAGCTCTGAATTCCCTTCATAGCATTCAAATTATAGACTAGAAAGCCAAATATTGCCCTTGACTGTAATGTTACACTTTGAAGTTTCACCTCCCCACCTCCGATACATAAAACTGCATTGAGTACAGATTGTACATCTGTATGATTGATGGAAAGGAATATTTAATCAGAAGTATTTTTCAGGTTTAAAATGTAAGCTTTAAGTTAGACTAAAGAATGTGTTTCCCTGCAAAAGAAGCTGACGGTACATCAAACCAGTTAAGTAATGGAGGATTCAAGGATAGGTACAGTCTATTTCAAGAATACAAGAATACAATGGTTCCTGTACTGCTGGGAACAAGGCACGAGAATGCTTGATGTGAATGAAATACAGAGTTGAATAGCGAAGGTGCACAAATATTCTGGATTTTTGTTTCATAACATTTCATTATGGGATTTAAGGAATATTTATACAGTACCTTCTCTCAAGCTGAGGTGACTTTGGGTAGGTTTTGCATGGTCTCTGGAAGGACTGAGATCTATGAACTGAATGGCCTTTTCTCATTCCTTGCTTTTTTTTTAAAAAAACAACATTGTTGTCTTTTTAAAGCTAAGTGTTTTGTTTTCCGAGATTGAGTTGAAGTTTAGGCTCCTTTCTGTATGCAACCAAATCTTAGCTTTGTACTTGGCTCTGGGCATATTTTCTACAATGCACATAGTGTGTTCTGCAAGAATCTCATTAAAATATTTTCCCCTCCTGATACAGCACCGAATGCGCCCAGAAATCGCAGAGCTGCTAACACCACACATCTATGACAAGTTGGAAAACCACGAGTCAGTGAGGCTGTACGAGAATATCAAGGTAATTTTATTTTTAACTTGTTTTCCTTCCCCTCCCTCCCTGACCCCAGCTCAGGGCTGAAATGCTGTACACTATCAAGCGCCTTGGGACGTCCTCCCAACGTGAAAGGTCCTATACAAATGCAATCTTGTTGTTGTTAGCACTTGGTTTCTTCCTATAGATATTTAAATCTGATGTGTGTACACCTCCTGCATCATATCTACACCTGTTGATAATAATGTAAGAAGTCACCCTCGGGTTTCTTTTCACTGTGGGGAGCTAATGGAATGGGGAGACAATTCCTGCCTTTTAAAAAATCAGCTTCCCCTCCAGCAGAGCTAAATTGTGAGAGCGGGTTTAAGTATGATGTTGAGTTATTGAGGTTGAAAAAGTGTTTAAGCGGCAAAACTGGCACTTTGTGCCATGAAAGTCCTAATATGAAGTGCAGGGAATCCTTTAGGTCACGCTGAACCGAGATCTCATTTGAGCCACGATCTCGCATGTCAGAGTGACACACAGTAAAGATTCTCTGCCGATTATTGAGTTAAATCACGAGACATCAGTAATATCGTCTTAGTGTTCAAGCAACAGCAACAACTTGCATTTGTATAACGCCCTTCACACCGGATGGCATCTCGGAGCATTTAGGCACTCTTTAACCCATTATTATTATATTTCGCCCACAAAATTCCTAGTATGTTCTGTGAAGCTTTTGAGACGTCTCAGTGCCATGATAAGGGGCTATATGAAATCAAGGGATTATTATTATCAATTTTTATAACGGTCGGCTAATAAGTTGCTCCATTTTAAGCTTGGTTTAGTTTATTTAGGATCGATGTCTAGGCTGAGAAAGATAAACTTCAATTTTGGGACAGTGTTAATGCAAGACAGATGGTTGAATGTTTCACTTGCATGTAAGCTTATTCTTCAGTGGTTTTGCTAACGTCGAGCACCTCATGTTAAAAGTACTCATTTGTTTGGTTTTATATCAGGGAGTCTCCACCAACCTCTATTTCATTGAACACCTGCAACATGAAGATGAGATCCGGGAAGGAAAGAGTTTTCAGAATTCCCATGAGGCATCGTTTGTGGAGTCGCTCTGCCATTATTTCATCCAGCAAGAATACGACCCATCCCAGATAACTGTCCTCACCACCTACTCGGGGCAGTTGTTTTGCTTGAGGAAAAAAATGCCTAAGAGCAAATTTAATGGTGTCCGAGTCTGTGTGGTTGACAAGTACCAAGGGGAAGAGAACGATATTGTAATCCTTTCGCTTGTCCGGAGTAATTTCGAGGGCAGGGCAGGCTTTCTGAAGATAGCGAATCGTATCTGTGTAGCTTTATCCAGAGCAAAGAAAGGTTTGTTCTGCATCGGTAACATGACCATGTTAGCAAAGGTCCCGCTGTGGGGTAAAATAGTCGACACACTCCGCAGAAATGGCCGAGTGGGTCCGGCCCTCAAGTTGTGCTGCCAAAATCATCCGAAAACCATCAGCTTGGTATCCACTGCTGTGGACTTTGACCAAGTTCCCGAGGGGGGATGCAAGCAACCCTGTGACTTCCGACTTGACTGCGGCCACGTGTGCACTCGTGTTTGCCACCCTTACGATATGGAGCACAAAACGTACAAGTGTAACAGAGAATGCCAGAAGACGCTCTGCGACCAGAAACACAAGTGTCCGAAGCTTTGTGGCGATCCATGCGGCAAATGCCAGGTGAAGGTGATCAAAGTCATCCCTCAGTGTGGTCACGAGCAAGAGGTGCAGTGCTCGCAAGCTCCGGAAACATTTTCTTGCCAAATACCTTGTTCCAAGACCTTGGATTGCGGTCATCAATGCACCCGATCTTGCGGGGAGCCTTGCACCGTGAAGTGCTCTGAGCAGGTTAGTACTGTGTTGGAATGCGGCCACACAAGGCAAGTCACGTGCTACTGGCAGAAGGAGGCGGAGATGAGAGGTGAGCCACTGCTCTGCTTCAAGGAGTGCAGAGTCAAGCTGCAGTGTGGCCACATCTGCAATGGCAACTGCTTCGATTGTGCCCAGGGCCAACTTCACACGGCTTGTAGGACCCCGTGCAAGCGGCTTCTGGTGTGTTCGCACGAGTGCCGAGAGCCTTGCACCAAAGAGTGCCCCCCTTGCACACGGCCCTGCGAGAATCGGTGCATCCACAGCAAGTGTTCGAGGAAGTGTGGCCAGTTGTGCATCCCATGCATGGAGCCTTGCGAGTGGGTTTGCCTGCACCACAGCTGCACAAAGCTCTGCCACCAGCCGTGCAACCGGCAGCCGTGCAACAAGCCGTGCCGTCAAATGCTTGGGTGCGGCCACCCCTGCATTGGCCTGTGCGGGGAACCGTGTCCGAACAAGTGCCGCTTTTGCAACGAGAGTGAAGTCACCGAAATATTTTTCGGGACAGAAGATGACCCAGAAGCCAAGTTTATTCAACTGGAAGACTGCCAGCATATCTTTGAAGTGACTGGATTTGACAGCTGGATGCAGGAAGACAAAGCTGATGAGGCAGTGATAAAGCTTAAGGTTTGCCCTCTGTGCTCTACCCCCATTCGGAGAAACCTGCGATATGGCAGTGTCATTAAGAAGACCCTGACTGAAATAGAAATGGTCAAAACTAAAATTGTGGGGGATGAAGAATACCTTGAAACCTGTAGAAAACAGCTTGATCAGTTTCTAAAAGAAGAGAAGAAAATGTTGATATATTTCCCAATGGAAACTGAAAGCCTGAAGCAACAGTTGGCTGAGCAGAACCCAAACCTGCACTTGCTGCTACTGCTGGGACACCAAAGCAATCTCCTCTCTAAAGTGGCAGAACTAAAATCAAAAGCAGATCAGCTTCTCCAAGTACAGAAAATGAAGATTCAAGGTGAAACTAATCTCTGCGCAAAGTGGATCACGAAGCCAAGAGTTTTCTTTGCAGATCAGGAGCTTTCAGATATCCAATTTGTACTCTCGCACCTTGAATGTTTAACTGATGTGTACTTCATACAGAGTTTGATACACAAACAAGGAAGTTTGTTAGAATTGAAAACACAGTGCAAAATTAATGACCTTCTGCGAGTGCTGCAAGACAAAGAGAAGCGTGTGGAGCCGTGGGTACAGGAAAGTATCGATCAACTGAAGAAGGAATTTCTGTTACCAAAGGGAAAGATTTCAGAGAGAGAAAAGCTGATGGTAGTTCATGCTACGAAGCTGACTCAGGGTCACTGGTATAAGTGTCGCAATGGGCACATTTATGCAATTGGAAACTGTGGAATGGCGATGGAGACTGGTGTCTGCCCAGAATGCCACACTACAATTGGTGGGACAAATTGTCAACTTTTATCCGACAACTTGGTAGCTTCTGAAATGATCAGAACCGACTCTTCTGAATTCCTTGATTTTTATTGATTCACCCTGCGCTTTCCACTTAATTTTAGAATAACATTTTGAGCTGTGCTTTTATAATCCCTTACTCTAACCACTCAAACCATTGTAGCTCAGTGGGTAGAGCACTCAACTCGTAAGCGAAAGACCTGGGTTCGATTCCTAGCAGGGCAAAACGTTGGGCAATTGTCCTTACTCCATACGCCTCTGTTTACCTAGTAGTAAGAACTAGTTAGTTGATTGGTGGACTGCTTTTCCCAGAGTAATAATTCCTTCAAAAAATAAAAGAAATAATAAAAAATAATTTAAAAAATATATCAATAAAAATAAATTGGTCACTTCAATCCACGACTGTTTGTGGGAACTGCTGTGCGCAATTGGCTGCCGCTTTTTGCCCACAAATATACAGTCAATTCACTTTACAATATATTCTGTGAAGCGCTTTTGAGATGTCCAGAAGACGTGATAAGACGTTATATCAAATGCAAGGATTATTATTATTTGTTAATGTGTTTTTCATGTCAGGAGGATAAAGCCCTTCACAAGATTTACTGTACTGTAGTAACCGTGTATTTTGTAGGCGCGTGTGGAAGCCAATTTACACACAGCAATGATGCACAAAGAGCCATAAATTCATTGTCCAACTTTCTGTAATAATAATCCTTGCATTCGATATGCGCCTCATCAAGTCATTGAGGCTTCTCAAAGCGCTCCCCATGATGTATTGTGAGGTGGATTGACAGTATTTTGTGGGCAAAATACAGCATTTAAGTTTTTTGTGCGTTCGGCAATGTACATAATCAAGTCATTTCAGTTGCTCTTGCAATGGCTGAATAAATAAATAAATGCATCCTGTGGTATGGTCGTGAACAATCTAGATTAAGAAGGTTTCATCCTTTGATTGTGCTCAGTTTACTGATATCAGTTGGAAGGCGGTTACTATAGCGTTATCGAGACTGTAGAGGGGAAACTAATCAATTAGGGAACGTGCTGACCCTGATTTAAAATGTATGTAGGTAGAGTTTGAAGGAAGAAAGCGAAAGTATCATGCTCAGCTGAGGTGTTCTTTCTCTTACAGCTGAATAGGACGCCAATGTTTACTGGCCAGGATTGAACCAGGTATTGGAGGCTAGCTGTGGAAAAGTAACTCAGCAAAAGCCACCATCTTTCAGAAAGGAAGGCATAGGGGAGACTTTTGCTGTGTTACCCACCCTTGCCCTATTCAGTAGTGACTCTTGTTTATCCTTTGGGAAACTGACCATCTAAGCTGATTTCACAAATTACCATAAGTGACCCAATATATTGCCTTCTGCTTTAACATTATATGTCAACATTCCAGATAAAATCCTCGTAAGGGTCAATTCACTGTGAAAATATTTTACTTGTGCACTATCTTGCAGCACCACAGTTGGTCAGTAAACGAGTATAAAACGACTAAAGTGTTACACTTATTGTTGTTGCACCTATATGCATTCTTTCTCCCATTATCCCTGTTTTACTGTTTTAGCTTAGTCGATGTCTGAAAATATTATTCAATGATAGTTTGGTAATAATGTACCTTTATATGCTCTAACAATTTGTTTGTGACTAACCCAAGCGATGAACCATCTTGAACCTTCTCGCATCTGTGTATCATGAAGTGCTCCACGTGAAGGGCACTATATAAATGCTTGTTGTTGTTGTAATGATTGTTTGTCATATTGTCATAATTAATCAAAATAAAGGTTGAATTGAATTTATGCAAAAAGAAGTGTTTCTACATTGAGTTATCTAAAACTCCACTGCCCTCACCAGACTCCACATGCCTATTACCCCAATTCCCATTTCGCCCACAAGATAATAATAATAATCCTTGCATTTGATATAGCGCTTTTCACGTCTTCTAGATGTCCCAAAGCTCTTCACAGAACACACTGTAAAGTGAATTGACTGTATATTTGTGGGTGAACGCGGCAGCCAATTGCGCACAGCAGTGTTCCACAAACAGTCGTGGATTGAAAATGACCAATTTATTATTGTTTTCTTCTTTTGGAGGGATTATTATTAGGCATGTGGAGTAAGGAAACTTGCCCAAGGTTTCACCCTGTCTGGAATTGAACTCTGGTCTCTCACTTGCAAAGCGAGTGCTCTAACCACTGAGTTACAGGACTCCAAATACACAGTCAATTCACTTTATATTCTGTGAAGTGCTTTGAGACGTCTCAATGACATATTTTACATCAGCGATGTGATGTATTTGATCACCTGAAACTCTTGTCAGCTCTAAGAGACTCTGACCCCGACAGCAGTCTCAGGGATGAGTTGGAAGCGCATCAACGCAACAGAATGAGTCCCGTTTGGAAGCGTGCACTGAAATGACCACGTGCCAGGAAGATCTCCCAACTTACTGAAGAAAACATTAAAAAGATATGAGGAATGAGTCATTGTAGCTAAGGCTAGGCAGCCTGAAGAAATTATTCCTCCTACAACGATATCTGCATGTTTTGGCATAGCTGCAGGAGAGGAGAAAGAGTTGCAATCTGTTTAATTAATGCAAATTAATATCTCCTGAATTTTCTAATCAGTGAGACACTGATGGAGCAACGAGCTCAAAGCTGACTCTCACTCTCTTTGCACCCCCAACCCAGCCCCATTCAAGTATTTAGGTGCTAAGGCAAAATATAGATACCACTTCACAGGAATACTTACATATCACTGGAAAAACAGTTGTGAGTTTGACAGTCTTTAACACCTCTGTTCTTCGAGAAGGGAATAATTACCTTGCCAGTGTCACCATTTATTTGGTTTGTTAAAACAGTCATTGCCCAAGTAATAATAAGGAAATGAGAATAAAAATAGATTTGACCTGTAAACAGGTATAACCACTTCAAACAACTGGAACGAAACAACTAATAAATTAATTTGCATCAAATCTTAATTAAACAGCACTATTTAACCATAGCATTACCTAATTTTTTCTCTGGATGTTTGGGTGACATAGAGCTCTCTAAAGTGATAAAATGTTCAGTAATTGGGCACCGTGAAGATTTAATAGCTGCTGTAATCTCAGTTTGACTTTATAATGATTTCCCCGGTAACTAAACAGTTTGCATCTAATTATTAGGTTTTCAGTTTAATAGTGGTTTGTTCACTCACTGGGGAATCGCTGTGAGATAATAGGTATCATCAATTATGCAACTTCTAATTGATGTTTTATTAATTTTGTCTGTTACTGCTGAATGTAGGAAGCTGATGTTTTAGGGATTGGGGATGGTGATGTTTTAGCCGGTGGCGTTTCTGAATATGGAGAACAAGCTGAAGAGTGGGATTTTAATGAAAAGAGATGACTTAATAAAACAGACAGCAGTGACACAGACATAGTTGGGGAGAAATTCCACCTGGGATTAGATTTACTCTATGTACTATTTTAAAGCATTCAGAGTTTGTCAAGTTATTGAACTTAGTCTTAACTTTGAAGCTCCTTTCTGTAATTAATGACAGAAACTGACAGAATGCTGGCTTCAAATTCAAGGCTGTATTTCAGAATTTGGAAAATTCTGGATGCTCTGAAATGATAGTACACAAATAGTCAATCCAGATCCAGGTGGAATCGCTTCCCAATGGTGACACAATAAGCTGAATGTCCACCTTCTGTGTTGAAGATTTCTTCACCCGTACCTCTCTTCTGCACTGTGTGGCGTCTCGTGAATTTGGCAGCTCCTTCAAGAAGGGCCAAATAATCCTTCACCAGGAGATGGTGCTCAAAGATTGGATACATGCTGGTTTCATACCTGGAACAAGATCATTTGGATGACGATGGCCCTTCAGCCCATTTAATCTCATCCTTCCAGAATACTCACCCACTGTCCTCCTATCACAGCAGGAACCTGTTTTTTGAATGAGTCAAGTATCCTGGCCTCAACCACCTTTCCTGGCAACCTGTTCCAGTCATTAATAATCTGGGTAAATAACTACTTCCTGGGGTCTGCCCTGAAATTCCCTTAGCATCTCTAAACCCATGTCCTCTTGTTCTCCTGACTTAAGTGCATCTGAAAGTATTGTTCTGGGTTTACTTTTTAAATCCCATTTAAAATCGTGTATAGCTCTGTAAGTTTCCCTCCGAAACATCCTTATCAAGACTGTAGTCCTATCTTATTTAATCATTGCTGATGCATAGCTCATTCCTCTAACCCTGGGGATCATCCTTGTTGTTCTCCTCTCCACTGGCTCTACAGCCAAGGCAACACCCCTTATGGTACAGGACCAGAATTGTTTGCAATATTCCAGGTGCAGTCTGTCCAGATTTTATGGCTTGAGTATGACTCTGGGGTTATAAACTCAATTGATTTTGCAACATAGCCCAGCAACCTGCCTTTTATTTTGCTGCCTTACACAATTTTGGCATCATGGTCAGTGAGACATCAAACACTTCTGGATCTTTTTAAGCTTTCCCCATGGCAAGTAGCTTCAGTTATTTGTCTCCACCAGTATTCTGCCCTCCAGATGGGCATATTTTTACTGGTACCAGTGAGTCTCACACACACACACACAGACCCTGAGGCTCACACACACACACACACAGTCTCTCACACACACACACATACACACTGAGTCTGTCTCACACACACATACACACTGAGCCTGTATCACACACACACTGAGTCACACACACACACACACACACACACACGCACGCACGCACGCACGCACACACACACACTGAGTCTGTCTCACAGACACACACACACTGAGTCTGTCACACGCACACACACACACTGAGTCTGTCTCACACACACACACTGAGTCTGTCTCACACACACACATAAACACACACTGAGTCTGTCTCACACACACACACACTGAGTCTGTCTCACAGACACACACACACTGAGTCTGTATCACACACACACACACTGAGTCTGTCTCACACACACACACACTGAGTCTGTCTCACACACACACACACTGAGTCACACACACACACACACTGAGTCTGTCTCACACACACACACACACACTGAGTCTGTCTCACAGACACACACACCCTGAGTCTGTATCACACACACACACACTGAGTCTGTCACACAGACACACACACACTGAGTCTGTCTCACACACACACACACACTGAGTCTGTCTCACACACACACACACACTGAGTCTGTCACACAGACACACACACACACTGAGTCTGTCTCACACACACACACACTGAGTCTGTCACACGCACACACACACACTGAGTCTGTCTCACACACACACACACTGAGTCTGTCTCACACACACACACACACACTGAGTCTGTCACACAGACACACACACACTGAGTCTGTCTCACACACACACACACACACTGAGTCTGTCACACACACACACACACTGAGTCTGTCTCACACACACACACACTGAGTCTGTCACACGCACACACACACACTGAGTCTGTCTCACACAGACACACACACACCCTGAGCCTCTCTGACTCCAGGTCCCACCTCTCTCCTCCCCCTCTCTCTTTCTGTGCTGCTCCCCCACAGCTCTCAGGAAACCCGTCATCTTTGCCTCTGAGCCGAATCGGCTCAAATCCTTTGGCGACTTTTGTTTTTAAGCGGAAGGAAGAAAAGCATCCGGGGAGGGTGGCGAAGGGACGAAACCACATGTTGTGGTTGTTTTTTTTTCTCTCTACTCTCTACTCTCTCTTTTGCAAGAAGAAAGCTGTTGGGGGAGAAAAATAAAGGAGTGAGTGAGTGAGTGAGTGAGAGTGAGTCAGTGAGTCAGTGAGTGAATGAGTGTGAGTGAGTGAGTGAGTGAGTGAGAGTGAGTCAGTGAGTGAGTGAGTGAATGAGTGAGTGAGTGAGTGAGTGAGTGAGTGAGTGAGTGAGTGAGTGAGTGAGTGAGTGAGTGAGTGAGTGAGTGAGTGAGTGAGTGAGTGAGTGAGTGACGCACAGCCAGCCCGAGTGGGAGCTGAGCCTCTGCCTTGGGTTTTCCTGAAAGGTAAAAGTTTTTTGGGTTTGGAAATTGTTTCTCCTTCACTTTCTTTCCGCCCCACCACTCCCCCTCTGCAGTTTGTTATTGCCAGACACCTGGGTGCAGTGAGGTGCTGAATGCTGAATGTCACTTCTCTCCCTCACTGTCACTCACTTCACTGCGCTGTTGCTGTCACATTTTGCTGATGCGGAGTCCTGTAGCTCAGTGGTTAGAGCACTCGCTTTGCAAGCGAGAGACCTGAGTTCAATTCCAGGCAGGTCAGGGCGAAACCTTGGGCAAGTTTCCTTACTCCACACAGAGCCTAATAATAATCCCTCCAAAAAACCCAAAACAATAATAAATTGGTCATTTTCAATCTACGACTGTTTGTGGGACATTGCTGTGTGCAATTGGCTGCCGCGTTCGACCACAAATATACAGTCAATTCACTTTACAGTGTGTTCTGTGAAGCGCTTTGGGAGGTCTAGAAAACGTGAAAAGCGCTATATCAAATGCAAGGATTATTATATTATTATTTTCGCTAGTTGTGACGTGTTCGTAATATTGCGCACGTACACAGTGAGGGTTTCAGCCCAGGGTAGGGTGGGGGGGATGTAAAAAAAATCTTGCCTGCACAGCTCGGGAGAATAGCATTTGCTTTTTTTCTGGATCCTGGACTGAATGAACCTTTTATTTTTTTTCTTCTTTTAAATACTAAATAATAATAAAAAAAGAAGAATTCTCCCTTGTTTTCAGAGCCTGAAAGGTTTTGCGGTCTGATGTGGATTTAAACCATCTGTGTCCCAGTTGCTGATGGCGATCACACATCAAGGGGTGGTTTCGAACCACCCCAACCCCCCCCCCCCGTGTAATCCTTGCTGATCGTCACTGCAGAGCATCAGAGCTGCTTTCGCAATGCCAAACTTGTCAAGACCCAAGCAAGCGGCTCCAGGAGGATATAATAATTCTTCCATTTCTTACAGCGCCTTTCAGGTCAGGAGGATGTCCCGAGGTGCTGGACAGTCAGGGGGATCTGCACCTGAGCTGGTGGTTGGGATTGGGGAGGGCGGGGGAGGGTAGGGGTAAGAGTGTGACTGAAGGCACGGTCGAAAAGGGGGTCTTGAGGCCGGTCTTGAATAGAGGCAAGGGAGGGGCCGAGGCAGAGGGACTGCGGGATGGATTTCCAGAGGGTGGGGGCAGAGTGGTTGAAGGCCCACCCCAGTGGGACTTGCAAGGTGGGGGACGTAAAGCAGGCCGGAGCCCACTGAGCAGAGGGAGCGGACAAGGTGGTAGGGGGTTAGGAGGTCACAGAGGTGGCGGGGGGAGCAAGGCCATGGAGGGCTTTGAAGGTGAGGACCAGGATCTTGAAGTGTGTCCTTTGTGTGATGGGAAGCCAGTGGAGTTGGGTGAGGATGGGGGTGATAGGGTCACAGAGCCTGGTGCGGGAGAGGACATGGGCTGCAGATTTCTGGATGATCTGCAGCCTGTGGAGGGAAGAGTTGGGGAGGCCAACAAGCAGGGAGTTTGCGTAGTCGAGCCTGGATGTGATGAATGGGGGTCTTGGCAGCCTGTGATGAGAGACAGTGGCAGAGTCGGGCAATGTTGCAGAGGTGGAGAAAAGCGGAGCGGATCATGGTATGGATATTGGGGATAAAGGACAATTGAGGGTCGAACAAGACGTCGAGGTTCTGTATTGGCTGTGAGGTGTAGAGTGCATCTATGAAAGGTGATGCTGTCAACGTCCGAGGTATGGGACACTGATGGGAGCCAAGCAGGGGAGCCTCGGTCTTATTGATATTCAACTGGGGAAAGTTAGCTCTCATCCAGGACTTAATGTCCAACAGACAATCTGTGAGGACAGCAGAGGTCCTGGAGTTGAGGGTGGAGGCGGAGTGGCAGAGTTGTGTGTCATCCGCAAACATGTGCAAGTTGATCCCATGTCTACGGTTGGTGTCACAAGGGGGTATAGATGTTGAAAAAGCGAGGACCAAGGACAGAGCCCTGAGGGACACCACACGGGACGTGCCATATATAGCGCCTTATCACGTAATTGAGACATCTCAAAGCGCTTTATAGAGTATACTGTAAATAGAATTTACTCTATATTTTGAGGTAAAACGCAGCAGCCAACTGCTCACAGCAGTGTCCCACAAACAGTCGTGGATTTAGTGAATTATTAAAGAATTATTAACCCAAAAGCGATTCAACAATTGACAAAAAACCTGGTTCCTACTTACTGCTGGGTAAACAGAGGTGTGTGGAGTAAGGAAACTAGCCTAAGGTTTTGCCCTTCCCAGGAATCAAACTCAGGTCCTCTCGCTTTAGAAGCTCTAACCAATTCTCTACAGGACTCCCAAATATACCCTGGCAAACCCTGGCCTACCAGGTTCCAGGTATCCGGTATTCAGACCTAACTGAACTGGGTCAGTCATCCCAAAAAATATTTGTGAAAAATTTCCAAGGACCATGCACACATCGACTCCACTCTCCTAATGTGTTGACAGTTCTCACTTGCCTTCAGTGCCCAGGGATATGGACTTTGACTCAGATTATATCCCAAGAGTCAAAGTTGACTTATTTGCTACTGCTACTCATGGGATGCTTTAAGGCTTATCTGATTGATACATTTTCTATCAATCTCACACTCAGCAGAACCATTCAGCAAGCAACACAGTGTCTCACTTGTGACGAATTAGCCGCTAATTATTTGTTAGACATCCAACAAGCATAACCTTCTGACTTGGAAGCAAGAGTGTGACGTGAGCAAGGCTGACACATGTGGAAGGAATGTCACTGTGGGTTGAACCAGGGCAATCTTGCTGCTGTGAGCAGGTCAGAAAACAGATGTGTTTTGCAATACCGTGTTGCTTGCTGAATGGTGTGAGAAAATGTCTGACTCTTAAACCACTTAGAGGCTCTGAAGCTTCATATTTCACTCACACACACTTATTATATCTGACACTCATGGTCATTGTGGCAGTGGAATAGAGATGCTCATTCTTGTCTGCTGAGTTATTCGAATGACTTCATGTGAACTGAGATTTGAAATTGTTCATGTCTGCCTTCCATGATTCATGTGAGCCATGCAGTGAAACAAGATAACAGCCAGTCACAGAAAAGTTTGTTCACAGAGGAGCTTTTCGTACGATTGTGCAACATGAGGTGCTCTGTTGAAAGATAATTGGATGAAGGACTTGGAATAACAAGTCCCAACATGGAATAACAAATTCCTCAAGCATAAATTACTTGTTAGAGGTGCCGTCCTTCAGATTAGACGTTAAATCGAAGTCTTGTTTGCCTGTTCAGGTGGTAAAGATCCCATGTCACTATTCGAAAAGAGAAATTAGTTTCTCCCAGTGTTCTGACCCAACAATACCCCAAATAAAATCAGTCACTCACTCCATGGCTGTTTGTGGGACATTGCTGTGTGTAACTGGCTGCTGCTTTTCGCCCACAAAATAAACAATCAATCCACTGGACAGTATATCCTGTGAAGCACTTTGAGATGTCTCAGTGTCATGATAAGATGCTCCTATATATCAAATGCAAGAATTATTATTATTGTTACAGAATGGGTCAAGAGTGCTTACAGGAAATGCTCAACAGGTCAAGTAGGAACATAGGAATATAGGAACAGGAGTAGGCCATTCAGCCCCTCGAGCCTGTCCGCCATTCTATAAGATCATAGCTAATCTGTACATCAACTTCAATTACCTGTCCTTGCCCCATATCCTTTGGTACCCTGACCTAACAAATATCTCTCCACCTCAGTCTTGTAAATGTGAATGGATCCAGCATTCACAGCCTTTTGGGGGAAGAGAGTTCCTGATTTCCACTATCCTTTGGGTGAAAAACTGCCTCCTGATTTCACTCCTACATGGCTGAGCTCTAATTTTAAGATTATACCCCTTGTTCTGGATTCCCCACCAGAGGAAATAGTTTCTCTGTGTCTACCCTAACAAATCCCTTTATTATTTTAAAAATCTCAATTAGATGTAAGCTCATATAGCAAGCTGCAGCAGAGAAAGGGGAATCTTTTTAACTTCCTCACAGAGAAATCCATTTCTTTGAGTTAAACAACAGTTGAAGCACCCAGCATATTAACATTTAAAATACATTAACATTCAAAAGCAGTTTTATATATAAATATTGTGCCTGTTTTTTGTTATATTGACTAACATTTATATATTGTTTGTATATAATTAGTGACTATTGGCTGTTGATTGAGTCTCTTGCCTCATTCCTGGATACTGTTTTTGATGCTTTTATATTGGAAAAATAAACAGTCCTAAAAAAAAGTTAATTGTTGAGTGATGCAAACAGCCATTTTGTTTATTGAAATAGATCAAATTGAGGTTGTTTCTTGCAGATTGTTCCTTTTTGGTAAGAAATTAACTTCCACTATTTGGTCAGAAATTAAAGAGAATCCGTATGTATCTGTTGTATTATACAGGACTATGTGATATGGCCTCTGGAAAGTAAAATAGTTATAGCGTGGGATTATTGTACAATAAGTGTGGAAGAGGAATGCAAAAAAAATTGTAGATATATTTCAACAATAGGCAGAAATTCTTTGCTTGATGTACAAGAGTCAGCAGCTTGAGAAAGACCTGCAGTTTTGTCTCCAGCTTTGCTGGCTGGTGTTCAATTCTAACCACAAAATGGGCAGTCTCACAGCTCAAATTTCATTTCCCATAAACTGCTGTGATAGTTACTGCAACTAGTATTACAAGGCAATTCAAGTTGTCAACGGCAGATCCGTGCAGAACTTCTTCAGAGTGCTGTGTAAGTACTGAAATAAGTAATAGTACTTTGTATCTTTGATCGATAGATTTTTAAAAACTAAAGGGATTAAGGGATATGGGGATAGGGCGGATAAATGGAATTAGGTTAGAAGATCAGACATGATTTTACTAAATGGCAGGGCAGGCTCGAGGGGCCGAATGACCTACTCCTGCTCCTATTTCTTATGTTCTTGTGTATCTTTTAAAGTTTAAACTTGCATAATTATATACTCAGTAATAAGTATCAACAACAAATACCTAAGCAGAAAGGAATCCAGCCATAAAGCGGGTTCAAGTAGGTGCGGCTACACAAATCCTTGACTCTGTCTGGGAGAAAAACTCTGCACAACGTTCAAATAGTTGCTGACTTCTCGGAGGAGCAGGAGGTGGTGTGGTGATGTGGGGTCCAGTGCACACCACAAGGGGAAAGTTTCTGGGGTCTATTATTATGTAGCATCTTAGAGCAGCCAGAGTTCAGCAAATCATTGAATTCGTTTGAAATCTCTGTGTGTTTTGTTTCGAAAAAACACTTTCAAAATTAAGAGTTTGCCAAATTCTGGATGCTCTCAAGTGCTATATTAAGCAGAGTACATTTAAACCTGGATGGAATTCCTGCCCTTGTGTTACTGGTGGTAGATCCATATCTTCAGTTCTCCACTTAGTGAGTTGTTGGTGTGGAGATCAGTACTGAGAGGAAACCCTTTTCCACAGGAAGGTCAGTATATGGTGGGGGGGTGGCGGGGAATCAAGAGAAATCAAACAGGTCATCCATTAGACTACTGAGTTGTACCTAACAACTATTAACCCTGGAAGGGCTGGTAATGTGGGACCCCCAAAGGGAGATAGAAAATACTGTAACTCTCAAAAAAAGGGGGGAAAGAGTGAAATGCTGGATGAATCTCATATCTATCTCTTGAAAGGTTAACATTACTGTTATTGTTTTTAATAATGCTAATAAAATACGTAGCCTGCTGTTAACTCGCCCCTGGCTTCACTTGTCACTACCACTTTAAGTTATCATGCTGTCCTTTTTCCTGTCACATTTCTTTATGTATTTATATAGATGCCTAACTCGCCACTTTGGATAATTCGTCACATAAACCCTTTCCCTAAGAGTGATGGGTTATCAGTTTACTGTATGCAGATGTGGAAATAGAAAGCAATGTGTTAATTGATGAAAATTTAGAGCAAGAGGAATTAAGTCAGGATCTGAAAACAAAATAGGGAAATTCTGATGAAGCGGCACACCCAGAATTTAAACTATTTCTGATGGGTTGATTGGACTTAATACTCTATTCATCCTGCAGTATAGTATATCCTTTCTTGAGTTTGCTAGTTTGGGATTTTCCTTTCATCTTACTAGTTTGCTTATGAATTTGCGCAATGATCGTTTTGTCTCTTAACCAGTTATGACATGATTTTGCAGCTCAGCTCTGTTGCGTTTGCATTTAGAAGTTTGTACTTCATGTTGGGTAAGACGTGTGTTGTAACTTACACAGAGGGCTGGGCTGCTACTTCTTTGGCTAAAAGCTAAGCTAAATGTAAAATGTTGTATTTTTGTTGATAAAAAAACAATCCTGAACTACTGATCAACTTACAAACTGTCACATTACAATAGCTTAGAGATAATCAGTCTAGAATTCTTTCTTCGGGTTCAGATTTGCAGATGACACCAAATTGGAGAGAACTGTGGAATCAAAGGCGGTAGCAAAGGTCTTAAAAGTGAGCTTGTGCGTGGGTTGATAACTGGCAAATGAATTTCAGTAAGATAGATCAGTGTAAGAAATCAACAATAAATTGCATTTATATAGTGCCTTTCACATCGGGAGGATGTTCCCTGTCTTCCCACGGCAACATAAGGTGATCGCCCAGGCCCTAGGCAGTGCAGAGAAGAGCAAGAAGCATGTCAGGGTAATGAGCTATGAACAACGACTAGACAAGCTAGAGTTTTCAGTCTTGAAAGACGACATTTTAGAACAAAGGTGATAGAGATATTTAATATTTTATGGGTCTGAGAAAGTGATCCCAGAACAATACTTCAGATGTGCCAAGACAGTGGAACAACAGGTCACAGGTTTAGGGATGAAAATGACAATCTCAGGATAGACATCGGGAAATATTTCTTCAAGAGGGTAATTAATGACTGGAACAGGTTAACGGGAAGGGTGGTTGAGGCCAGGGTTCTGGAATCATTTAAAGAGCAGTTTTAAAAAAGTAGCTGGATGCTTTAATGGAAGGAGGATAGGGTGGGTACTCTGGAAGGATGAGATTAAATGGGCAAAAGGGTCTTCTTTATCCTAATCCCTTCTGTGATCTTGTGACCTCTAAGGACAGAAATTGGCTTCAAAATTCATGACTACATTCTGCTCACCAATAAACAGGGTAAAAAAAGGGGGGGAGAAAATGTAAGGAAAAACCAAGAGTATAACTTAAAATAAAATGTCAACCGAGTTGAACTTGGAGACGTGTCCAACAACAATTTACATTTATATAGCGCCTTTCACTTTGGGAGGATGTTTCAAATTACTTTATAGAGTTGACTTGGAGCTGGAGGTGCGGGGGAGTTGAGCAGAGTGGGGAAAGGAAAGATGACTGAAAGTGCAGTCGAAAAGTTGGGTTTTAAGGCGGGATTTAAAGGCAGGGGGGGAAGGGGCAAGGAGGAGGAATGGCAGAAAGCTCATCCAACGATGGTGAGGTGGATTGAACAGGAGATCTGAAGCAGGCCAGCATTTGCTGAGTAGAGGGAGTAACCCAGGCAGTCGGGTTGCAGGAGGCTGAAGAGTTAGGGTGGGGTGAGTATGAGGATCTGGAGATCTTGGAAAGCCTGATTGAGGGTTGAGTGATGGCTTTTTGCAGAGGGGATTGGGGTACCTCCCAACAGGAAGGGCACTATATAAATGCAATTTGTTGTTGTTGATGGCGGTGGTTTTGAAAGGGTGAAGTGGGAATGTATCAGGTTGATTTTTGAATCAACAACAGCTTGCCTTTATATAGCGCCCTTCACACGGGGTAGCGTCCCGGAGTGCTACCCCATATCGACTAGCAGGGACCCAAGGAGGGGAATCTGGGTGGCCAGGAGCGACGTGGGAGGATGGAGTCTCGGGAGAAAGTGGTGGGTTTCGTACGGGAGATGAGGGAGGAGAGGGATGGGGTGGGGGTGACGGTATCAAGGTTGTGAGTAGAGGCCGGGGGGAAGGGACAGCAGAGATAGAGGCAGCTGAATAAAAGTAAAAGATTATATCTGATCCTCAAGACTGTCAACCATAGGATATATTATCAATACAATACAATATGGTACAATTTTCATTCATATAGCACTTTTCACATCTAGAGGATGTGGCTGGGCTTCTGAGGTGGGAAAGTTGGTGGGGTGGGCAGGGGAATGGTGACCGCACTAGAGTCAGCCTGGACTGTGAGTCCCTGGTCCCGGTTTGGGGGAATTGAAGCCGCAACCTTGTGTCTCAATGTGAAGCTGCACAAGTCGAATGAAAAGCTTTGAACAGTAATGCATGGTACAGTATGACCACTCAGGTAAAAGACGCTGTGCCTTTCTCATGCAAAAGGTCAAAACAACAGCTGTCTGCGTAGTTACACCTTATCCTCAAAACCTCTTGCTCATGTCTGACAAAGTGATGCTGGTGCAGGAATCTGATAGCGTCCGACGAATGAGAACTTTCTGATCTGCGGGTTCAGGATGTCAGATCAGTGTTATTAATGCACTTACAATTTTAAGTACTTCCTGTACAGAAATAGCTATTTCTTAAACAATGTATTTACAGTTTTGATGTAGTAAATCAATTCTGAACGGCTTCCAAGGCTAGTTTAACCTTCCTAAGATGGGGTGCCCAAGCTGCAACATTGCTGATAAGTTGAGTTTGGGTCTTTTCTTTTCAGCTGCCCCAGCAAGAGAGGCAGATAGTTAAACTGCCCTGGGATTGGTGTGACTTGCTATTCTTTGTACTCTATTGTCAGCAGTGAGCCACACTTTGACTACCGTTCCTTTTGCTGTGGAATAAGGCAGAGCTCCATGGATGCAATACTCAAACATTGCACAGAGCGCTGCATGCTGACCTCTGACATTGTTTTAAAAGAAGCTAACATCAGCTTTTTGTTAGTCACTGCAATGTACATGAATAGTGCTGTGTACAGCAAGACACCAGAGCTTGTTCTTTATAAAACCTATTCTTTTGTTGGGCCTTTGTATTGTGTGCAGTGTGAGACCAGTTTTTATGCTGACATACTTTAGCCTGTCTTATTTTTTAAAAATTATTGATGAGAGAGGTTAGGTCCTGCTCACCTCTTTTAACCAAATTAGACCGAATTGCATTCCACTAGGGAACAAGGGTTGTGCGCGCACACTACCCCCAATCCCCCCAAACTCTCAAAGCGCTCCGAGACGTCATCCAGCGTGAAGGGCGCTATATAAATGCAAGTTCTTGTTGTCGCCCCAAATTGTCAAACGACAATGCAGACATGTTACCTGTCTTCATGACCACCTGAACAAATTAGGTGACAGGATGGCCTTCCTGGTTGGGCAATAAGATTGTCAATAAGTCAATAATCCTTCCCATAAGAGCCCCTGAATTATGGGTGAGATTTAGTTGAGCCAAAGTATCACAAGTGAATCTCAATAGCAGAACTTTCCTGGTAGGTGCTAACCCAAACAGTAATGTTAAGAACAGATACTACACTTCTCTTTGACCGTGCCTTCAGCTCCCCTCTCGACTTTCTCTTTGACCGTGCCTTCAGCTCCCCTCTCGATTCTCTACCCCCTCCTCGCTCCCTCCCTTCCCTCCCCTCACCCTGACCATTTCCCCCTGCTCGGGTCCTGACCCAACTGTACAGCGCCTTGGGACGTCCTCCCGATGTGAAAGGCGCTCATTAAATGGAATCTTGTTGTTGTTGTTGTACACTTGATCTTAGCCAAGAGGCCAAGAAGTGATCTTTAGCCTACCTTATACTACTTTCAGCTTGGAATAGTACCAATACCAACAGTGCAGTATAAATGCAGCACTTAAGGGTGTGGTTTAAAACCTCTGTTAAGGTAACAGAAGACAAGATTGATTTATTAAGACCAGCTAGTGCTGAACACATAGATCTATGTTGCTTTAGTGGTTATAAGATAATAAATAAGTTGATAGTTAATAAGTAAGTTGTGTAAACAATAGAGACCAGCATCATTATGTGTTGGTGAATCAGGTGATAAATCCTGAACCCACAGGATTGTTATGTCAAGACTATCTGACTGGGTGTCAATGGAGAAAACCTTTCTGTACAATTTTAGGTTAGATTGTCTCATCAATGAATCATTGAACAAACATGAATATCAGCGATATTTGTGAGGAGCCCAGGGAAGTCCCTCGAGTTGGTTGGTCACTGTGCCACGGTCCATCATTAATGCCATTTATACTCAGCACATTTGGAGTTGTGCAGTAGTATATTTTTCATTGAATTGACAGTAAGTATGCGTTATAACAATGCATTATACTACTTTACAGACAGTTTAATATCAGTAGTAAGACTGTATAAGTTTAAGTGCTCACAGTAGCTGGCAAAGTCTTGCCATTATACTGACATACGAAAGGATTGAGCAACAACAACAACAAAATTACATTTGTATAGCGCCTTTTACGTCGAGAGGACGGCCCAAGGCGCTGGACAGACAGAGTTACAGACCTGAGCTAGGGGTCGGGGTGGGAGAGGGTGGAGGACAGGGTGGGAAGCAGGGAGATCACGGTCGAGGTGGGTCTTGAAGGTGGCGAGGGAGCAGTCCCTGACCTGGCACACGACTCCCAACTAATTATGTTTTGGACCTCACTACGTTTTAACTCTCTGGCAGGGAGTGTAGTACATGATAATGAAAGAACTCAAGGTGACAGATACAGAGAGAAACATAGGAATTAGGACAAGGAGTAGGCCATTCGGCCCCTCGAGCCTGCCCGCCATTCAATAAGATCATGGCTGATCCTCTAACCTAATTCCTTTTGCCTGCCTTATCCCCATATCTCTTAATCCCACAGGGGTGTTAATTTGCTGGACTTGCAAATGGAATTGTAATTTAGTGAATCATGTAGGTACCCAGAAATGTTTTATACTGGCTCTCTGGAAGAACTTTACTTGAATGCCGAATGGCTCCACTCGAATGCCCTTTTCTTGTAGCCACCAACAGTCTACTTTCACTTCTCTCTGGCTTCACAGAAGTTAAAACTGTGCGGAGTTCCTGAGGCAAATCTGAGTACCCGCAGGATTCCACATTGACAAATCCTTTAGAAATCTCCCTAATTAGACCTCAATGTTAAACAATTATGTTGTTGACAGATTGGAGGGCATAGATCAATTCTTTGAGAATTTAGCCAACAGAAATAGGAGAGGTAACTTCCGGGGAGGGGGTGCAGAGGGGAAAGAAATAATTTTGTTTTTCAAGACTTGATAGAGACAAGGAAATTATTACTTTTAGATTCTACTTTTAAGGAGGGGAGAGTTAAGTGGGGGGGAAATTCTTTGCATGTATTTGTTCCTGTGAAATGCTGATGGCCTGTAATCTCAGATAGTTATGGGATAGTTTAAATATTGTTTTTTTTGATGATGTCTGAGCATTAGCATGTTACTGAAGCGGTTTGGCTGATGCAAGAGGCAAGGAGGGGAGGAGAGAGGCTGGTCAATAAGAACATAGAGGTCTGATAAAGTAGTGAGCCCTGGAACTTCAGTCAGCAATTAACTAAAGAATGAGGAAGAAACAATAATGTCTGGCCTCACTTGGAACTGCAGCTCTTTGTTTAATGTTATAAGCAGGCGGTGAAAATCGTGGCAGTAACAGGGAAGCCTGGTCCATGGAATTGAGCTTGTGGCTAATGGTTTTCGGCTGCCAGTTAGCAGTATTTTGACTGTGAGTTTTGTTTAGTAAAAAATTGTTCTCCCACTTAGGTGTCAGCCTGGCTTAGTTGGTAGCAATCTAGCCTCTTGAATCAGAAGGTTGAGGGTTCAAAGCCCACATCGGGACTTTGAACTCATAGTCTAAGCTGACACTCAAGTGCAATGTTGTGGGATTGCTGCATTGTTGGAGTGTTAGCCTTCGGATGAGGCGTTAAACCTAGGTTCCGTCTGCCTGTTCAGGTGTGCGTTAAAAGGTGCCATACTAAAAAAAGATCAGTATTCTGGCCAACATTCCCCAGATAATATTGGTCACTTCGTGGCTGCCCAGTGGAACACTCAACCCCTGGAGTGACAGGTGAGTGGCATTCAATTTTCACTTGTTCCAAAGTCATTTGTCAAATGTCAATATTTATGCTGCTGCTTGATTATTATACAATGTATTATCGGTTGGTAAATCGTGATTACATGCAGTAGTTTAACTTTCCATTCATTTTGTGCTCTATGATTTGCATAGATGCTTAGCATGGAATCCAAACCTGGACTTCTGCACCTCCGTGGACAGAGAGAGGGTTGAAAGAAACAGAGGCCCTTTGATGCTAGCAAAGGCTCAATGGAGGAAGCACCGTCCATAGCAAAGCAGTCCTTCATCAAGCTGTTGAAGTTGCACCGGGAGGTCCTCGTCAGCTGCATCAAAAACACAGAGTGTGTGCTGAACAACTTAGTAAAAGAGGAGTTCTTTACAAATGAAGATGCTGAGCTTTCACAACAGCATCCCACACAGACAGCTAAGGTAATAACTAATCCTAACTAAGGCTCAACAATAACTTGCCTTTATGTTGCACCCTTCACATGGGGTATTGTTTTGGACCGCTTAACAATGATGCCAAGCCAGGTAGAAAGGGGTGGTGAATGTAGAGCACAGTCACAGAGGAAAGTCTCCAGGTTGATCTGAAGATGGACAAGGCAGAGAGGAATTGAGGCAAGGAGCTCCAGAGGGTTAGAGCAAAGTGGCTATAAGCACGGTCACCAATGGTTACTCCATTAACACAATCACTCAATTAACTAGTCCTAACCATGGTACATGTCTCTGTAATAATCAGTGTTAACCACAATGCATCGGACTATAACAACTAATTGTAACCATGTTCGCAATAACTTGTCCTGTCCATGGTGTCTCCCTGGCCCAGTTGATGGCGCTCTTGTCCGTGATTCAGAACGTTATGGGTTTTCAGCCACATTTTTGGAGTTTGATCTCACAGGCTTGGCTGACACTCTTAGTTCATTACTGGTGGACTGCTGTATTGTCAGAGGTGCCATCCTTCAGGTGAGATCCTGAAGTCCCATCTGCCGTTTCATGTGGATGTTAAAGATTCCGTGCCACTACTCAAAAAGAGAAAGGAGTTTCTCCTGGTGTCCTGGCCAACAATCCGCCAGATAAAATTGGTCATTCACTTCATGGCTGTTTGTGAGAGGTTATTTTGCTGCCATGTTTGCCTAGAAATAAACTTTGAGTCACATTAAGGAGTTCCAGAGAATCAGGACAGAGTGGCTGAAAGCATGACCATCATTATACAGTAAAATACTGTGAAGCACTCTGAGACTTTCAATGATGTGATAAGTTACTAAATCAAATGCAAGGATTATTATTATTTTTAAAGTTCCACAATTAAGGCTGCTTGAGTCAAGGGTCTCTGATCTGAATCCAAAGCAGAATTACACATTGAGTTCTATCAAAGGGTCACATTCAAATACTGTATTAACCTGCCTATCTTGTGTTTTCTTATGTTTGGGCACATGGCAATAATCAATTAACTAAGAAATGCGAACAAGATCGTGCTTTATAACTTAGTCATTTAAAATCTTGTGATAATATTACATTTTTTTTAAAAAAAGTATTTTTTCCATCAAGTCTATTCATTTTAGGAAGTAGTAAAAATTACTTGTTTGAAAAAAACAACACTGAACGTGGATACAGTAATTCCTCATGAGAATAGACCACAAAGTGTAAGACAGGAAAACATTTCATAATGAAGGAAATTAATGCCAGTGGACTTTGTTGCTGCTATGCTGCCATGTGGTCAGCCAAATATATACAGTACAAAATTATACTTGTATAGCACCTTTCACATTGGAAGGACGTCCCAAGGTGCTGGACAGTCAGGGATTTGGAACCGAGCTGGGGGTTGGGATCGGGAGGGGTGGAGGGTAGGGAAGGTAGGAGGGGTGGCCGAAAGCGCAGTCGAAGAGGAGGGTCGTGAGACGTGCCTTGAAGGAGGCAAGGGAGGGAGTGAGGTGAAGGGAGTTCCAAAGGGTGAGGGCTGAGAGATTGAAGGCCCGACCACCAATGGCTGGCCAGGTGTGGGACGTGGAGCAGGTCAGAGCCTGCTGAGCGGAGGAAGCGGACATGTTGATGTGTGGTTAGCAGGTCACAGAGGTAGGAAGGGACAAAGCCGTGGATTGCTGAAACACGGCAGCCAATTGTACACAGCAGTGTCCCACAAACAGTCTTGGATTGAGTGACCAAATTTTTTAATTAATTTATTTTTTGGAAGTATTATTATGCCTGGAAAGAGATCCACCAATCAATGAACAACTGGCTTCCTACTTACTGTTAGATAAACAGAAGTGTGTGGAGTAAGGAAACATGCCTAAGGTTTCGCCCAGCCTGGGCCTGTGGGAGGGAACAAATCAATGCACACTTATCAGCTATTTAAATACTGCAACAACGTGTTACAGAAAGTTTAGTGTTTGTTAGACTCTTGACAGCTATGATGACCAGAAATTACAGCACTAGACTGCAGTAGATAGTATAGAGATAATCAGACTGTAAATTCTCTTCTTACAGGTTCGAAAAATATTGGATCTCATTGAGAATAAGGGAGAAGAAACGGCAGAGTATTTCCTACACATTCTTCATCAAGCCAGCGAAGTTTATACAGCACTTAGCCCATGGCTAAAAGAAATAGGTTATCAACCGTCAGAACACGTGCAGAGCAAATCGGTGACCATCACAGATGCTGGTAATTATATACATTAGAATACATTAGAATATACAGCACAGACACAGGCCATTTGGGTCAAAATATGCTCCGAGCTGCCATTCCTGATATATCCATCCTACACTGTACCAGTAGGTAGATCTGCTACCTATGTGCTTGGACTTGAGCAGAGAGCCCAGCAGCGTGAGGAGGGAACTGAGTGAGATGGAACTGAGTGAGAATTCTGTTAACGAATTTGGTGAGAGTGGGAATTCTTCAGCAAGAGAGAAACCAGACAACAAGAGAGAACTCTTTCATTCAGCAGAATAGTGGGAAATCTTGCTTGAGGTAGAGGCAACCTTATATGTAAGCAGGCAAATAAATCAGTTATCAGTTAATCATAGGCCAGATGTTGGTGATTAATAAATGTGTTGACCAGTCAAGACTGGGCGCTTTTGTTTGAGTCCTGTGTAAAGGGAAAGACTAGTGAGAGTCTCACTTGAGCCGAGTGCTCAGCAGCGTGAGGAGGGAACAGAGTGAGAATTCTGTTAAGAAATTTGGTGAGAGTGGGAAAGAGGTGCATAATTCTAAAATATATAAGTTATATTAAAATAATATAAAACATGTCTGGGAATATAGCAGGGCAGCTGAGACTGGTTGCATGCACAGTGTGTGCCATGTGGGAACTCCAGGATGCTTTGTGTGTCCTGGACAAACGCGTGTGTAGGAAATGCTCCCGGCTGCTTGGACTTGAGCTCAGGGTTTCTACATAGCATACGGGAGGCTGAAGAGTTCATGGATTGAACACCCCACAGCCACAGAGGGTTCAGAAGGAGAGTGAGTGGGTGACCACCCGGCATGGTAGGAAGAGGGGACGGGCAGTGCAGAAATCCCCTGAGAATGTGGCACTGTATTAAATACCGGTCAGAGTGATTACACCTCTGGGGAGGGGAGTCAACAGCAAATAGATGCACAGGGGGACGCAGGGAAGAGTGTCAATGCAATTGTCATTGGGGACATAATGGTGAAAGGAGAAGATAGGCGTTTCTGCAACCAAAGATGTGACTCTCGCATGGTATGTTGCTTCCCTGGTGCCAGGGTTGAAGACATCACGGAACGGGTGCAAAATGTTCTACAGGGGAAAGGGGAACATCCAGAGGTCATGGTCCACATTGGATTCATGACGTAGGGGGAAAAAAAGGGTCGATATCCTACAGAGAGAGTATCAGAAGTTAGGGAAAAAGCTAAAGAGTAGACTTCAAAGGTGATGATCTCTGAATTACTCCCAGTGCCTCGTGCAGTGAGTAACAAAACGCAGGATCAAACACATGAATGCATGGTCGGAGAAATAGTGCAGATGGAGGCCTTCGGAGATAGGGGAAGGAGATAGATGAGCAAACCTGCAAGCAGATTCCAGAAAGATGCAAATCCAATAGAGTACAACAACAACAACAACTTGGATTTGTCTCAGAGCGCTTCACAGTGATGGATCCCAAGGCTGAGCCAGGGGGAGGGGGAGGAAGGTGACCAAAGGTGCGGTCAAAAAGAAAGGTCTTCAGCAGAGACTTGAAAATGGGAAGGGAGGGAGCAAGGCGAAGGGAGTGAGGAAAGGGAGTTCCAGAGCCTCGGGACATAGTGGCTGAAGGCACGGCTGCCGAGGGTGTAGCGGAGAACTCGGAGGACGAGGAGGAGGCCAGACCCAGAGGAACGAAGGCAACGGGTATTGTTTTGATGAGAGAGGAGGTCAGAGAGGTAGGGGGGTGCAGAGGAGTGCAGGGACTTGAATACAAGGGTGAGGATCTTGAAATCGATCCTCTCTGGGATAGGCAGGTAGTGCAGTCTGACAAGGACTGGGGTGATCGGTGAGCGGAATTTGGTGCGGGTAAGAATGCGGGCGGCAGAGTTCTGAATGAGTTGGATTTTATGGATGGGAGACCGGCGAGGAGAGCGTTGGAGTAGTCCAGCCGAGAGGTGACAAAGGCATGGATCAGGGTTTCAGCGGCTTTTGGGGAGAGTTATTGGCGGAGACGGGTGATACGTCGGAGGTGGTAGAAGGCAGTGCTGGTGAGGGACCGGATGTGGGGGAGGAAGGATAACTGACGCCTAGGTTGCGTACGGGTTTGGAGAGTTTTAGGGGGAGGTCGGGTAGGTGGAGGAGGTGAGCCATGAGATTTTAGACATTGACGAGAGCCAAAGAGTATGGCTTCTGTCTTGTCAACGTTCAGCTGAAGGAAGTTTTCACTCATCCAGCCCCTGAGATCTGACAGGCAGGCTGACAGAACATCAGGGGACTGGGGGTCGCAAAGAGAGGTGGGAAAATAGAGTTGGGTGTCATCTGCATACATGTGGAAGTGTACCCCATGTCTACGGATGACATCCCCAAGAGGGAGCATGTAGATCAGAATGAGAAGGGGGCCAAGGATGGACCTTGGGGTACCCCATAGGTGACTGGGTAAAAGCGGGAGGAGAAGCCGTTTGTGCAGATGTACTGCTGGCGGTTTGTGAAGTAGGACTCAAACCAGACGGGTGCGGTCCCACTGAGGTGGATGACGGAAGAAAGGCAGTGGAGGAGGATGGCATGATGGACTGTGTCGAACGTGGCGGAGACGTCCAGGAGGACAAGGAGGCAGAGGGAGCCCTGGTCACAGATAGAGAGAATGTCATTTGTGACTTTCACAAGCGCAGTCTCTGTACTGTGGGCAGAGTGGAAACCGGACTGGAGGGGTTCGAAGAGGAAGTGGGAGGAGAGGTGAGCGAAGTTGGTTGGCAACAACGTGTTCTAGAACTTTTGAGAGGAAGGGCAGGTTAGAAATAGGACGGTAGTGGCCGGGGTTTGAGGGATCTAGGCAGGGTTTTTTCAGGATGGGGGTGATGACAGCAGTTGGAAAGAATGTAGAATGGGGGTGGTGGTAGGAGCAGATGATGGGGAAGGTGAAGGGGACAGAGAGGGTGTGGCGGTGGGTGACAAGGGGCAGGTGGATGAGAATGCCTGGTGGATGTTAAGTATTTTAGAAGAAAAGAAGTCCATGACCTCCTCGCACTTGGCATTTGATACGAAGATTGAGGAGGCCTGAGGGGGGGCACGGAGGAGGTAGTGGGTGGTGGGAAAAAAAGGATTTTTGGATTGTGTTTAGCCTCCAAGATGATGTTGGAATAGAAGGCCGTTTTTGAACGAGTCAAAGAACGGCGGTAGCTGTGGAGATGCTCGAGCCACAGTTGGCGGTGAACTGTCAGGCCAGTTTTCCGCCATCTTCGCTCAAGCAGACGGGTTTGGGTTATTTGGCGGTGGAGATGGTTGTTGTACCAGGGGGATCGGGTGGGTTTGGAGATGGTCCTAGATTTCAGGGGCACGAGGGAGTTGAAGGTGGAGGAGAGGCGATCATGGAGCAGCTGGACGGCTGCTTCAGGATCTCCACGGGTGGAGGGACAGAGGGATAGGATGTTTGATGATGAGAGGGCCTTTGTGAGGGTCTCAGGGGGTAGCCTTTTCCAAGGGCGATAGAGGATGGTTGAGGGCTTGGTGGAGGAGAGAGGAATGTGAGAGGAGAAGGAGATGAAAAAGTGGTCCAAGATGGCCTTGTCCACTATGCTGATGTCGGAAATGTCAAGGCCATGGGTGATGACAAGATCAAGTGCATGACCACGGTTGTGGGTGGGTGAATTTATATGGAGAGTAAGATTTAAGGAGGAGAGGAGGGCAATGAAATCGGCAGAAGTGGTGCAAGGGCAGTTTAGGTGAAGGTTGAAATCGCCCATTATGAGTAGGCCCTCGGAGCAGAGGGATAGGCAAGAGAGGAGAGTAGAGATGTCTGTGTGGAAGGAGCCGGGAGGCTTGGGGGGTGCGGTAGACAAGGAGGATTTTCACAGGGAGAGAGGGGTGGAAGAGGATGAGGTGCTCGAAGGAGGGGAAGCAGCCAGAGGAGTAGGGGGTGAGACTAAGGGAGGCTTTGGAAATGAGGGCCACCCCGCCGCCACGTTGGTGTGGTGGAAGGTATAGCCTGGAGGGGAGGCTTCCACTAGGGAGACGCGGTCATTGGGGGAGAGCCAGGTTTCGGTGAGCCTAAGAATGTCAAGGTGCTCGTCCAGGATGAGATCGTGGATTGTGAGGGCTTTATTTGAGAGCGAATGGACATTTTGGAGGGAAATGCGGGTGGGTTTGCTGGAGGGAAGGGGGGGAAGGAGAGAGTGGTACAGAGAGGATTTTGGCGTGTACAGGAGAAATGGTTGTGGAGAGTTGGGGAGGGTACGTATGAGGGAAGGGGAAGTTGGGTTTGCCTTAAGATAGCAGTTTGAGCGGAGGGAGTGAATGATTGGATACGTGGGTTTGCTGCTCTGGGACAGCCAGCCAGTGCCGGGAATCCACGATGGGCCCGGCGGAGGATGCCCAGGCTGGAGCAGAGGGAAGTTGTGATGGGGTCGAGGAGAGAGAGAAGGCAGTGAGGGCGCTGAGAGAGAAGGACAGAGGGGCAGTAGCGGATAGAGGGGGTTGGGAGGAGAGACATAGAAGGGGATGGGAGGAGAGACATAGAGGGGGATGGGAGGAGAGACATTCAGGGGCAGGCTCGGGTCGGGGCGGCAGCCAAAATGCGCACGTAGTGACCGGGAGCGAGCGATCAGCAAGACGGCATCAGCCCGCAGGCTTAGCCTCCCAGGTCATGGCCGAGTGGCAGTGGCTGCCAGGCCATTGTTACTGTTGTTGCTGGTTTTTTTTTTTAAAAAACTTTTTTATTAACTGTGACGTCAAGCCGACATCACTTTGTGAAACGCGCCTGCCCCACCCCCTCACTTACCTCAGCTCCTACCTCCACTCCCGACTGAGCGGCTCCTCACCTGGCTGTGCTTTATATACATGGCTAAGCCTCGGCTCCGCCCCGCGCTCTCCTACCTCCGCTCCCGACTACAGAGTAGTGATAATCGAGGACTTCAATTGTCCTAACATAGACTGACAAAGTAACAGTGTAAAGGGCAAGGAAGGGGAAGGATTCCTGAAATGTTTGCAGGATAACTTTCTGGATCAGTATGTTTCCAGCCCAACGAGGAAGGAAGCAGTGCTGATCTAGTTATGGGGAAAGAAGTGGGGCAAGTGGAGCAGGTTTCAGTAGGAGAACACCTAGACAACAGCGATCACAACATCATTAGGTTTATAGTACTTTGGAAAGGGACAAAGAACAATCAAAGGTGAAGATACTCAACTGGAAGAGGACTAATTTCAATAAGTTAAAAAGAGACCTAGCCAAGGTGGACTGGAAAGAAAGATTGGCAGGTAAAACAGCTAACAAGCAATGGGAAGCCTTCAAGGAGGAGATAGTTTGGGGTCAGAACAAATACATTCCCACAAAGGGGATGGGTAGGGCATCCAAACCTCCCTGAATGAATAAGGAAATTGGGATTAAAATAAAACAGAAAAAGGAGGCTTATGATAAATGTCAGGTCCAAAATATAGAAGATAATCAAATAAAATATAAAAAGTACAGAGAACTGAAAACCGAAATAAGAGGGGCAAAGTATGAAAAAAGATTAGTGGGTAACATAAAAGGGAACCCTCGGTATTTTGTAAGTATATAAAGAATAAAAGGTAGGATGGGTCCAATTAGGGACCAAAGAGGAAATCTTCTTGTGGTGGCAGAAGGCATAGCTGATGTATTGAATGAGTACTTTGCATCTGTCTTCACAAAAGAAGAGGATGCAGCCTATGCCACAGTATGGCAGGAGAGGGTAGAGAAATTGGACAAGATAAGAATAAACCGAGAGGATGTACTAAAAAGGTTGGCAGTGCTCAAGGTACATAAGTCATCCGGTCCAGACTAGGTTACTCAGGGAAGTAAGGGTGGAAAGAACAAAGGATCTGGCCACAATCTTTCAATCCTACTTGGACACCGGGTGGTGCCAGAGGTAAACTTCTAGAGACTATAATGTGGGACAAAATAAATTTTCACTTAGAAAATATGTGTTAATAAAGGACACTCAGCACAGATTTTTTTCAAGGCAATTCATGTCTAACAAACCTGATAAGAGTTTTTTTGATGAAGCAACGGAGAGGGTGGATGAAGGTGGTGCAGTTGATGTAGTTTATATGGATTTTCAAAAGGCGTTTGATAAAGTGCCACATAAGAGACTTGTAAGCAAAATAGAAGCCCACGGTATTAAATGGACAGTGGCAGCATGGATACCGAACTGCCTGGGAGACAGAAAGCAGAGTGTGGTGGTGGACAGTTGTTTTTCTGACTGGAGGGAAGTGTGCAGTTTCCCAGGGATCAGTATTGGAACCACTGCTGTTCTTGATCTATATAAATGACCTGGACTTGGGTATAGGGAGTACAATTTCCAAGTGATGGAAGCCGATTCGGTAACAATTTTTAAGAGAGAAGTAGATCATTATTTGGGGAGAATAAGTTTGCAGGGCTATGAGGAGAAACGGAAAAGTGGGAAGCCGGCACAGACATGATGGGCCGAATGGCCTCCTTCTGTGCTGCATAATTCTATGATTCTATGACTATCTTATATCTGACTCCAATTGAGACCATAACTTTGATTGCTTTTCTTGTGCCTAGTCTTTCAGTACATTCGAAAGATGAAGCTTGATCTTCAACAAGATACAACATATGTCACTTCATATGCCCAAAAGCAGGACACCTTGTTTGAAGATACATACACGGAGACACTGATGGAATTAATCAACAATGTCAATGAACCCAAAGGAATGCTGTCCTGTTTGGATGAATTATTCAGTGCGTTTGGAGTTATCAGTGAAGAGTCAGAAACGGTGATTGTAACCGGTGACGCTGGGGTTGGTAAATCTATTCTGCTTCAGAAACTGCAGAGCTTGTGGTCCAAAGGAGAGCTGTGTGCTGATGTCAAATTCTTCTTCAAATTCAGGTGCCGAATATTTAATAGCTTTAAGGAGGAAGACAAGATTTCACTCAAGGATTTGCTCTTCAAGTACAACTGTTACCCTGACCGAGACGTGGATGAAATCTTCAGATATATCTGTCAACATGCTGAGTCTGTCCTCTTCACACTGGATGGGTTTGATGAGATTAACATTGACTGTGACGTGAACGACATCCCTGACATTTCCTCGCCCTTTGTCCCCACTCACCCTGTGGCCTTGTTGATGAACCTTCTCCGAGGAAAATTATTAAAAGGTTCTAAAAAGGTATTGACAGCCAGAACTGGCACAATTCTGCCGCTGAGAATCGTGAGGAAGAAAGTCGTATTGAAAGGATTTTCGAAGGACAATTTGCTGCAGTATTTGAAGAAGTTTTTCAAAAACAAGAATTATCAAAGTTCAGTCTTGACCCAGCTGGAAGCAAACCCTCACCTGTGCACCCTGTGTTCAGTGCCACTCTTCTGCTGGATTATATTTAAATGCTATGAGCACATTCTGAACATGCCCGACACCTACCAGCTTTCAGACTATATCACACTGACCGATGTTTACCTACTGATGCTGGAGGTTTTCCTGAATCGCTCCTCAAAGGTAACATTGAACAGAAGAAACAAAAGTCCAACTGAGACGTTCAGAATGAGAAGGGACAGTCTAATGCGATTTGGAAAACTAGCAAAAGAGGGAATCGAAAACAGAAACTTTCTCTTCAACCAGGAGCAAATCACAGAAGCAGATATCTCTGAGCAGGACTTGCAATTGGGTTTCATCAAAGCTGCTGGCCATTACGATGGTCTTGGGAACCAAACCACTTATGAGTTCCTTCACTTGACCCTGCAGTCATTTTTCACTGCTTTCTGTTTAGTCATAGATGATGAAATCAGCGTAAAGGAAATGATAAATTTTTTTGCCGAACGTGATAAGTACAGGATTGAGGAAAAAGGAAGTGTCTTTGCGTTACAATGCCTGGGCTCCAACAGGAATCAGAAAAAAGATCCTTTTGAAAGCACTGAGCACTATCAGTTCACTGTTCTTTTCCTTTGTGGCCTGGTGTCAAAAAGTAACCGAGATGTCTTCAAACATTTGGCTCCTGCAGGAATAATCCAGAAGAAGAGGTTAGCACTGAAGTCTTACCTGGCCAAAGAGGTCAGATCACACTTAAAGTCTCTTCCCCGATCACAGCTGGAAGAGTATAGCAGAGTGCAGGCTCTGCCTCAATTTGTATGGTTGATGAGATACATATTTGAAACGCAGAGTGAAGAAGTTGCCAAGCTTGCAGCCAAGGGGATTTGTGCCGACTACTTAAAATTGACCTTCTGCAACGCCTGTTCTGCTGACTGCAGCGCTGTTGCAAACATTTTACAACACCGCAAAGAGCAAATTGCGCTTGAACTAGACAACAACAACATCAACGACTATGGAGTGAAAGAACTAATCCCCTGTTTCAGTAAGCTCACCGTGGTCAGGTAAATTTCATTTTACATGCTTTTGTGAAGAAGATCCATCGCTGGTTTAAATGCAACTTGTACTGTATGAATCCATGAGTGTTCCCAACTGACAAACTGCGTCCAAGTGGTCAGGGTCAGTGGTCCTCGCCTCTTTACTTAACATAAGTCCACACTAACCCCCATCCCAATTCCAATCTGGTTCAATTTGCTCTGCGGTTTGGAGAGGCCCAAACATCACAAAAAAACACATCACAAGCTGTGGTTATGGAAAGCAGCCTTAGTTAATGTCTTATTCATTCTAGCCACAACAAAGATGTAATATCGAGTTATTTTGTGGGAATAAACAACTTAATCTTAAATTTCCTATGTAAAATAATCCTGTAGAAAGTTCGTTCATTCTTCTCTGCTTCAAATATAATTCCTCTCACTCCTCTCCGTTAGCAAACGGAACTTCAGAAAATAAACCCTTTGCATTATAAAAGGAGGTTCAAATGTGGGTTTGTAATTGGAAAATCACCTTAGAAGTGCACAATGTCATGAATGCTAGTTAGCAGCAAGAGAAATTTCTGGCCAATGGACATGGATATTAAAAACCTTGTCCCTAACAAAAGTGAAAATAAATGCATTCAATGTAAGTGATATTGTTTGATTTTAAGAGTTTGAGTCTTTTCAGAAACAAAAAATATTTCTGTTATTCTTTTCACTTAATTTCATTTAGAAATTTACAAAACTTGTTTTGCATATGTTAAAGGAATAGAAGATATATTTACCTATGTTGAAAGATGTGAAAGATATTTAATGCTAAATGAAGGTTTAAGTGTTGGATTGTAGGTGTGTTGGAAAGGTATATTTTTTGAAACCATTCTAATAATAACAATCTTTGCATTTGATATAGTGCCTTATCACATCTTCGAGACTTCTCAAAGCGTTTCACAGAATATACTATAAAGTGAATTGACTGTATATTTTGTGGGCGAAACGTAGCAGCCAATTTTGCACAGCAGTGTTCCACAAACAGTCATGAATTCAGTGACCAATTTATTATTATTTTATTGGAAGGAATTATTACCTCTGGAAAAGCGATCCACCAATTCGACTAACAACTGGGTTCCTGCTTACTGCTAGGTAAACAGAAGCATGTGGAGTAAAGAAACTTGCCCAACATTTCGCTCTGCTGGGAATTGAACCCAGGTCTCTCGCTTGCGAGGCAAGTGATCTAATCACTGAGCTACAGGGCTCCACAAACAGTGGAACAGTAAACAGTGGAACAGATGGAGTCTCCTCTGTGAAGGAAACATAATTCAGGTTGAATTTCATCTGTTGGAAAGCACTGTCAAAGTGCAAACCTACCCATCTCTCCATTAAACTGGATTATTATTTCCAAGAAGTGCAACATTGTTTTGTTGTACATTCTTTCACACCAAATGTCCCATGTACACTGAGACATAATAATAAATAATAATTTAATGCAGAGCTTGAAGCACAGGTAAATTTAACAATACGTATCAAGCTAAGGATTGCATTAGCCATTTGGGCTTTGGTGTACTGCACTACACTTCCATAACTCATTGATGGACCATTCAATTACTCCAGACGTGTCCTCGGAGCCTCTTTCAACCCCATGAAGACTCCTTTATCTCCTCTCTCCCACAAATAAAGTACAAAGAATTAAGCTTGCATACTCTACTACATTTCCAGGTGCTAAAATTACACTGGTTAGTGAAGTTTCTATTATAAGTAACTTTAATGACCAGTGTTGCCTACCCCATTTTTTTCATTTGATTTCATGGGACAAGCTTAAAAACAGATACTGAGCAAAGCAATTTACAAGTCAGAAATTTAGCTCATTTAGTTGTGGTGAATGCGCGTAATTTTTTGCACTTCCTCAAAAGGTTAGCAAACTGAATGTCAGTGTCGTGATGAATTAACATGGCATTAATATCAATACTACCATAGCTTCATATATAATTTAAAAGAATCTTATATCTGCTGTAAACCTGCCGTAAGCCATTCAAATGTGCATTGTTTTTAAATGCAGGTTGAGTGTAAACCAGGTCACAGATGATGGAGCGAAAGTACTGGCTGACGAACTTACAAAGTACAAAATTATAAAATTTCTTGGGTAAGCATAAACCTAAATAATAATAATCATTACATTTGGTAGAGCGACTTTCACGTCAGGAGGATGTCCCAAACTTCATAAGATATACTGTAAAGTGCAGTGACTATATTTTGTGGACAAATGCGGCAGACAAGTTGCGCACAGCCAATGTCCCACAAGCAGTCATCAAGTGAGTGACCAATTTTATTGGAGCGTTGTTGGCCAGGATTCTGCGCGAAACTCCTTTCTCTTTTTGAATAGCGCCATGGGATCTTTAACATCCATCCGAACGAGCAGACCGGGCTTCAATTTAACATCTCATCCGAAGGATAAACTTCAAATTGTGTTTATAAATAGATTAATGCTCTACATAACCATTTGTTAATTTTATATTCTTTGAATTGTACCTACTTTGATTAATGAATTTTGGACTTGAAGAATATTGCTGCATATTGCAGGATTACTAGATTCAAGCAATGAATTCCAGTGAAAGCTGGTGAGGTTCATTCTAATTTCTGTTCTGAACATTCAACACAATTGCCTCTTGCAGTAGATGTTACCAAGCAGAAGTCTTACCCTTTGGAACCTAAGCATACACTTATCAGCCCATGCTTTGTGCGTATCCCAAGTGTCACAACAGCTAACCTCAGGCCATGTGAATCTCTTAATTCTTTTCATCAAGTATAAAGAACATTTTTAATTCCCAGATTTTGCGGAACCTTATTTGAATACATAATGCACAACCAAGTTGTGCACTGCTTGGACAGTTAAGCTCGCATAAGTCTTAGCTTTATAAATTGTATAATCACCTAAGCCACATATGCACCCGAGTTCCATTCAGTTTCCTATCAAAACCACTTAAATTTCTTTGCATTGCTCATATCATTCACCTCATAACTCGTAAGGCCGCTCTCTCCCCTGGCCTCCATTGATCCCGCACTTACTGCATTGGATTGCAGGAAACGACGCTCTGGCTCATTGACGCATTTGCGCTTATCAGCCGGCTGCGATGAATCACGAGAAATGTAGTCTTGATTCCACCCATGCATGGAAAAACTTTATCTCCTGTGAATGCAATGCAGCCGGCAAGTGCACATAGGGTCGGGTCAAGGCCGTTGAATTGCAGGAAACATAGTCTTGACTTGTCACCGCATGAGCAGTGACAAAATACCGCATTCACACTTACCGGCTGCATTGAATTATGCGTGTGCAGTCTAGATTATTGATTAAATCAGATTTTATACGATTTACCCAAGTTTGCCTGCAACTTGGACTTTATGTAAGTCATATTAAATGTTATGGTTCTGACATTTTTGCAAACTTATTGGCTTTGCAAGTCAATAAGTTTGTATTTAAATACTTTTAAACTTACTTTGCAAACTTATTGACTACTAAAGGACCGAAGATTTTCAAACTGTTTGTATGAGAATCACAATCAGTCTATAACTTATTCATTTTCTTTATTGCTAAATGAGACATGTTTTCACTTTAGTCTGTACAGGAATCAGATCACTGATGTCGGTGCCCAGTACATTGCCAGAGTGGTTGAAGAATGTTCAAGTCTTAGAACTTTAAAGTAAGAAGAGTTTTTACTGATAACAAATATTTGGCATCTCTGTATCACCCATATGTTTAGCATGAAATAAATCAAATCAAACTGCATTTAACAAAACTCCCAAACAAGCTGTTTACAATACAAGTTAAAACAGCAATGACAAGCTATGTTATTTTATCTGTTTAAATTGCAGCAGTAACCTCCCAATCCACATTCTGGGTTCCCAAGCCATGCCATGGCTTTTGACAATTTATACCTAATAATAATAAATAAAATAATAATAGTCCTTGGATTTGATACAGCGCCTTATCACGTCTTCGAGACATCTCAAAGTGCTTCACAGAATATACTGTAAAGTGAATTGACTATATATTTTGTGGGCAAAACTTGGCAGCCAATTGCGCACAGCAGTGTCCCACAAACAGTCGTGGATTAAGTGACCAAATTATTATTTTTTCTTAGAAAGATTTATTAACCCCGGAAAAACGATCTGCCAATCGACTAACTACCAGATTCTACTTACTGCTAGGTAAACAACAGCGTATGGAGTAAGGAAACTTGCCCAACTCTTTGTTAATAATTAAGTCATTAGATCCTTTTCTCATCTTGTTCAAGGTCTCAAGAACTACCTCTTTGACAACTATTTCTGACATCTCCTCCCACCCTCAAGAGCTTCTGCACCCAGCTCTGGAGTCCAACCAGTACTCTTAAGGGCCCTGGATGACCTCTGACTTGAAGGGTGCCATCTAAATTTGTGTTGTAAGCACGGTGTGTTTTCCAGAGACTGAGTGCACATTCCATTTCAAGCACAGAGAATATTTTATGTATATAAAGGTATATATATGCAGAACCCCTCTGGTTTGGCACCTCTCAAGCATAGTGATGGATTTTCACATATGTCGGATACCTGGTGACTTTAAAAAAAAGTTTTTTTTAACAGAAAGGGTTACAATATTTGTAATAGTATAATATTCAGAAACTTTTTTAAACTCCATTTTGTAAAGTTTTACCCAATTTTTATTGTAGAATTGGACTCAACAAGCTTACAAGTAAAGGAGGGATATTACTGGCACAAGCAATTCAGAAAAACAAGGCTTTCAGGGATATAGGGTGAGTATAGAAAAGGGTCTTCATATATTTGTTACGGTATTTTCATTCCAATTAAGTTTTATTGTTCCTTTAAAGTTCAGCACAAATTTTTACTTCTCCTATTGGCAATACTCATTTAGAAACTCCGGTCCAAACTTCATTTAAATGGTATACAGACAGACATATGTCAACAATAAAAGCCTAAAACAGCTCTCTCTTGAAAGGGAAATGAGCACTATCGGTCATGTGTTTTTTCTCTTTGAATTTACACACTGTACATCCGGCCTTGTTTGCATGTCTTGTGACTTGATAAATCCCTGGAATTGATTGACAGGATGTGGGGCAACAAGATTGGGGACCCGGGAGCAGTCGCCTTTGCTGAAGCTTTGCGACACCATCCCGCTTTATATGAGCTGAGGTATGTACATTCTTTCCAGTACTGACGACATAATCGTAACAGCGCATCAACTCACGTTCATCCAAATAAAGGAGCGCCCTATCCATTAGAACTTTGCCTCACAAGGGGCTGGGACATATAATATTAATAATAATAATCCTGATATTTGTTATAGCGCATTTCAGATCGGGAGGACGTCCCAAAACACTTCACAGGATATATTGTAAAACAGAATGACTTTTGTGAGCAAAAGCATCAGCCAATTTGCGCACAGCAATGTCGCTCAAACAGACACGAAGTCAATGACCAAATTTATCAAACAACATTGCTGGCCTGAACACTGGGAGAAACTCCTTTCTCTTTTGAAATAGTACCATGAGATCTTTGTCATCCACCTGAACAGGCAGATGGACCCCCGTTTAACGTCTCATCAAAAACACGGTAGCTCGAACAATGCAGCACACACCCAGCTATGCACTGGATTGTTGCTCTTTCAAAAGAGAAGGGAGTTTTCCACGACCCAAAATGAGTCTTGAACTCACAAACTCCTGACTCGAGAGGGAAGGAGAATTGAAATTTAGCCCAATTCTGATATTCACAAATCCCAGGGATCACTGGATATAGATCAAAAAGGGTGAACTCTGAATTATATTTCCCTTAAGTCCCACAGTAAGCAATTAGTCATGTTCAAGTCTAGTTCCCTCTTCTCGCATTCACGACTGAGGTACCAGTAGATGGAACCTCATGCAGAATAGCCCACTGAAGAGAGGAGGGAGAATCCAGCTCATTCCTCTCAAGTAACATTTCCTGGAGGTGATTTCCTGACAGGAGGTCAATTCTAACTTCATGGACTAATCTGGTATGTAACCCTGTCTTCATGAACCACTTCCTTACCAATTTCTAAAGATGGCCAGTTATAGAACAGTTCCGACTATAATAATAATAATCCTTGCATTTGATATAGCGCTTTTCACGTCGGGAGGACGTCCCAAAGCACTTCACAGAACACACTGTAAAGTAAATTGACTGTATATTTGTGGGCGAACGCGGCAGCCAATTGTGCACAGCAATGTCCCACAAACAGTCGTAGATTGAAAATGACCAATTTATTATTATTTTTTTTTGGAGGGATTATTATTAGGCGTGTGGAGTAAGGAAACTTGCCCAAGGTTTCGCCCTCTGCCTGGAATTGAACTCAGGTCTCTCGCTTGCAAAGCGAGTGCTCTAACCACTGAGCCACAGGACTCCACGAATATAGAGACTTGGTTCATGAGGGCAGGGTCACAAATCAGGTCGTGCTCAAGTATCATGCTTGATATGTCTTATCCAAAAGGTATCATTTCTACGAGGTAACAACATCGATGTTCTTTATCCAGCCTTGCAGGCAATGACATTTCTGCAGATGGAGGGAAAATCTTAGCTGCAGCACTGGAACAGAATAACTGCCTTCAGATATTTTGGTAAGGATTTAATGCACTATTGGAGCTGTGCCCAGGGCTTTTCCAGTTTGTAAATAGCTCTTGTTAGGTTTAACCTGCTAGTCACTCCCTATTTCAAGTGGGTATGGGGGAGAGGCGAAGGGAGGGGGGAGGGAATATACAACTGTATTTAATTATGATTGGAAAATGGAAAATGGCGATATAGAGAATCTTTAATATTCTTTATGAAATAGGATGACAGAAAACCAGCTGAATGATGAAGCGGCAGAGAGAATGGCAGTGATGCTTAAAGTAAACAGAAGTCTGCGTCATTTATGGTAAGTAGTCCTGTGGGTTTAAAATAAAAGCATTGTGTGTTTTGCACGGTTATGAGCCCTCTCTCCCTGGTTCGGCATCAAGCTCCACCCCTGATATTATATAACTTGCATTATTATTATTTTGTAACTTGGATTTATACAGTGCCCGTCTCGGAGTGATTATATAATAATCCTTGCATTTGATGTAGTGCCTTATCACATCTTCGAGACATCACAAAGCGCTTCACAGAATATATTATTGTTAATATAAAAGTTTTTGTACAGTGTCTCATGTATAAATCTTCCTTCATAATAATAATCCTTGCATTTTGCTATAGTGCCTTATCACATCATTGAGACGTCTCAAAGCACTTCACAGAATATACTGTAAAGTAAATTGACTGTTTATTTTGTGGTGAAACACGGCAGTCAAACAGCAGTGTCCCACTCATAGTCATGAATTGAGTGACCAAATTATTATTAAATCATTACTATTATAAATCCAATGGCTTGGACTAGATTTCTCACTGCTTTGATAATTACATACCAGTATCTTGGAAGAGTGAGTGTAACTAAGCATTCCCCTGGCCTGTTTGTACTGTACTGATGGTGATAATTGGAGGAGCTACCCTGAGGGATGGTCGGCCATCAACATGAGAGGGAGTTGAATTAATAGGGAGGTGGAGCATGGTTAATTTGCTCTCCAGTGGCTGTGCTGTGGAGTGAGTCCTGTAGCTCAGTGGTTAGAGCACTCACTTCGCAAGCGAGAGACCTGGGTTTGATTCCCGGCAGTGCAAAACAATGGGCAAGTTTCCTTACTCCACACGCCTCTGTTTACCTAGCAGTAAATAGGAACCCAGTTGTTTGTCGATTGGGAGATCACTTTTCCAAGGGGTAGTAATTCCTTTAAAATAATTAAAAATAATTTGGTCACTCAGTTGGCAATTGTTTGTGGGACACTGCTCTTCACACTTGGCTGCCGTGTTTCACCCACAAAATATACAGTTAATTCCCTATGCAGTATATTCTGTGAAGTGCTTTGAGACGTATCAAAGACGTGATAAGGTGCTATACCAAATGCAAGGATTATTATTACAAAAAAGCACTTGTCTCACAGGTGAATTCACGAGCTCCATCTCTGACACGGCGGAGGGGATTCAGGGGTTGAGATTCAGTGCAAAGGACAAATGAACACTACGCAAGGTGCCCGAGGCCCCCTGGTGTTTGTCTTCTCTTTGACCGAGCCTTCAGCTCCCCTCTCGACTCTCTTCCCCCTCCTCGCTCCCTCCCTTCCCTCCCCTCACCCTGACCATTTCCCCCCTCCTCGCTCCCTCCCTTCCCTCCCCTCACCCTGACCATTTCCCCCCTGCTCGGGTCATGACCCAACTGTGCAGCGCCTTGGGACGTCCTCCTGACGTGAAAGGCGCTTTATAAATGGAATCTTGTTGTTGTTGTTGTTTGTGGAAGTTAATACTTCAGTAATGAGGTGAAAAAAGGGAAATTTTTATAATTCTGGTTTCTTTAGCTCTTTAAGATAAAAAAAATTGGCAGGGTATAATTTTACAGTTTTCCTTGCTTCCTGAAGTGTGGTGCATGCACACTCAGGGAAACATGCACCTGAGCAAAACATTTGCTGAGTCGTAACTTTCCAAACCAATTTGGAACAGTGCCTGCAATTTACCTTAAAACAGGACAAATCAATGCCTTCAGGTGACTCAGAACTAGGAGACAGCTGCAGAGCTCACCACACTGAAGGGGTCTTCACTAAAGCGTTGCTCTTGTGCATTTTGATGTTATTTAAGCCGGATGTGATTTAATGCTATGATTTCCACTTACAGTTTGCGAGTTTGTATAGGTTAAAAGTAGAGAAACAGCAATTTGCACATAAGAGCATCTCACACTTGATAAATGCACACGTCAGGTACATAATAGATTTAAGAATGTCAGCAGAAGATAGGATTAATGAGCTATGTGTTTAGGACTGTTTTGAAACCAGGTGCGGAAAGAGGAGGTGAGGAAAGTGGTAAGGAAATGGAGAGTGAATTAATGTAAACCAATTGAAAGAATGGAAGATATAGACTGGAATTTAGGGCTGAAGAAGACTGTATAGGCAGCGAGTGGTGAGACTATGCTTAGATTTTAAAACGAGGAAAAAGGTCTTAAACTCAATCTGCTGTGGAACTGAGAGCCAATGGAGCTTGGCAAGGACAGTGTGGAGAGTTTTGTGTGAGAGAAAACCCAAGCTACAAAGTATTGAATGAGTTGAAGCTTCTGGAGAGTGAAACTAGTGAGGCTGACGAGGAGAAAATCTGACTTGCCATTGAACTCTACTCTCCAGATGCTCTCTAAACACCATCTTGTTGCTAATAGATGTGAAGGAGCAGTTGGATTAATTATTCCTCCCAGTATTCTCATCCTCTCTGAAGGGAGATGGTAACCTTACGCTGAAGATATGATTGAGCTTAAAACATTTGACACGTGGGGAATTGCTGGAGTGAAGACACCCCTGTTTATTACAGGATACACAATCCAGTATCTCTTGGTGTAGGCTCCTCAAACAATTAAGACACAAAGCCACCCTTCAGCATATCCAGGAATGAAACCTTTTTTTCTATTCACAACACTCAAATATATTTCTTATTTGCAGGCTGATAAATAATAAAATTACAGCGCTTGGAGCCAAGTATTTCAGTGATGTACTCAAAGAAAACACATTCATAGAAGAGATCTGGTAAGGATATGTCTATTTGACTTGGGAATAATGGCTTAACTATCTCCATTCTGTTTATGAGCATTTACTTCTCTTGAGTTTCTCTATACCATACGTCACACGAGATCACAAGAGAAGTTTGGATGAAAAAGGCCTGTTTGATTACTTCCATTAGACCTAGCATACTGTCCTCCCATTGCAGTAACAAGTGGTTTCTTAAATAAGTCAAACATCCTGGGCTCAACCACCATTCCTGGAAAATCATTCCAGCCGTAAATATATACTTCCAGGTGAATCTGCCCTGAAATTGGCCTTGCAACCCTCTTGTTCTGCTCCTTGATGTGTCTGAAACTTACTTCCCTGCAACAGGACAGCAGGCTCACTGTTGTAGGCTACTGCCAGTGTTGTTGGGAGCCGACTAATTGGTAGATGTGAGGGAGCAGCCTGATCTGACTTGCATACTCACCTTAGGGGAGATGAGGTTGGAATTGTTCTTATGAAGACAGGATTTAGACTAAAATATCTGATGTGGGGGATTGCAATTAATAAATGGTAGTAATCACTTAACACACAGCATGTTAAAGCACCAATATACTACTGTCACCTTGACATCAAGCGTCTGGAGTATTTTCTGTTGAAAATGAGTCTCAGCAAAGAGGCAATGCACGGCCTTAACCTAACAATCATAAAACTCTTAGCGAGCACTGCCAATTTCTACATGGGGATTGAGCCAGTACAACTGGCAATAGTGGAAGTTAAATATTTAGATATTTGCTGCGTTACAGGAAATGCAAGGAGAAGGGAGGGGAATCAATCAGTGCCTGATAGAGAAAGAGTGATTAACATTTGCGGTTGTGATCCTTCATCAGGGACCCTGCATCTATAAACATGTCTCTTCAAATGCTCATCACCCTGTGGTGAATTTCCACTCTGTCGTGTTTTATTTCCGAGTTGTTTGGATCTGGAATGCATTGCCTGAAATGGTGGTGGAAGCCGATTCGATAACGACTTTTAAGAGGGAAGTAGATAATTATTTGGGGAGGACAAGTTTGCAAGGATATGGGGAGAGAGCGGGGGAGTGGGAATGATTTGGATAGCTCCTTTCAAAGAGTCGGCACAGACAAGATGGGCCAAAAGGCCTCCTTCTGTGCTGTATAATTCTATGATTCTGAATTATTCAGCTTTTACGTTCTTATTTCAGCAACTATGCCCCCAATCTTTGGAACTCCCTCGCTCTACCTCTCCGTCTCGCTCCTTCTCAATCTTGTCTTTGAAACCTGCCTAAACATCTTATCTCTTTGACTGCATCTGCGGTCACCTCTCCCTCCCTTGTTCCTTTGCTCTGGGTCTTTCTCTGAGTTTGGTTGATAGACATATCATGCAATATTTGCTATGGTTTTATGGATAACCCTTCACCTCTTCATTGTGTGTCCTTTCCAATTCAGCTTGAATGGCAACAACATATCCGCAGAAGAAGCCAAATCGTTTGAGAATGACACAAGAATTGTGCTCTGATCGTCAGGAATGGATCCAGCCTTGGCCCACCGTGAAGCTGAGCTTTAACACTGCGTAGAGGAATGAAAAAAACTGCCAAATATTCTGTAAATAATGATTGTTGGGTTTTGGGTTGAATGAGATGAAAAACTTGGAAATAAAATCAAATAACACTAGGTACAGTATGTAAAACTATAGCATTTTATATATTCTATATCCAAAAAGTGGTCCCAGCACTCCATAAATGTACAAGCTGAAGCTGCTACCCACTGTTTCATTTCACCAGATAAAACAATGGCTGGGACTGCTCCATCTACTCCTCCGTTACAGGAAATTCACACAAAATGGAATATGGACTTATATTGACAATATTTGCAATCAGGATTTTTTGCGGGGATTTTTAAAAAATCATCAAACGGTTGAATTTATTTTTGGTTAAAAAACGAATAAACTTGTGGAAATGAATTGATCCAATTTGCAATTGTTTGGTTTTGAAAATCGGTGGTTGAATCAGATACAAAAGATGCAATTAAGAGGAAACCAGATCCACACATGAGGGAATGGGGAATAGAGGCTATGGGAAGGATATTCATGTGGAGTATAAATACCAGGACAGGCAGCTTGTTTCTATGCCATGCCATCTATGCAAGTCTATCAAGACAATTTCAGTCTATAGCAGTGTACATTTTTGGCGGTGAGTGTTACAATAAATAATAATCCTTGCATTTGATATAGCGCCTTATCATGCTTTTGAGACGTCTCAAAGCGTTTCACAGAATATACTGTAAAGTGAATTGACTGTATATTTTGTGGGTGTTAGTCTCATTCTTTTTAAAGTCGTTTTTCCTTTTTTTTCTGCCTGAGTATCACATATCAACAAATAGGGGAGGGGGTTGGGGTGGGTGAGGTGGTTTGCAGATGACCTGTTCTCAGGCCACAAAAACTAGGAGATCTTTGCAAAAATTTTTCTCATCTTCCTATTTGGATAGGCCTGGCCTTTGCTGGCTGTCTCTCTGCGCACAGTGTCACAGTTGACCACAGTAACCAACACAGCTCAGCTGAATTTTTAAGCTGAAATTGGATCATTTAATAAAAAGGTTGAGCTGCTTTTCGTGCCAACTTTCAAGTTTCTAATATTAGAAAGGAGCTGAGTCTTCTCTCATCTATTTTGAATTTTAGAAAATGTCATTCGCAGGTAGAACGCAATAAGCGCAGCTGTCTGTATGTCTGTATAAATTTTCCTGATGACAAATACTCTGTGTATATGGTGACAACTTATCACTGAGGAGCGGACCCTTGTTTCTTTCCAGCTTGTTGTCCAGCTCCTTCTTCAGGTCATAGGCTTTACCAGTTATTTTTGTTAACATAGCACAACAAAGTCCTCGCTTAGCCTCTTCCACCTACCTCTCGGTATTGCTCCGTTGTCAGGTTTCAAACACAAATAATTTAAGTGCGCTCAGAAATGTTTTTAAAAGAGTGTTACCACACATGTATTTTCTTGGTGGAAATACCTTACGTAATTGGTCAGTGCTGTTTTCTCTGTGCACTGTGTTGGGATATACCGAACCGGAGAATCCGAAATAATGACTCAACAATCCTTAATAAAGGTATAATGGTTTATTATTCAATAACAGTTTATGAGTATATAGCAAAAGAGATAAATAGTCATGCTACCACTTCTATGTAGTCTGGAGGCTGATTTCAGTCTTTCGTGTCGGCTTCCCAAGCTCAAGCTTTTGCAATACTCACGTTCTCTTTTTCTCTCTGCTTCCACCCCTCTCTGTTCGGTGGCACCCCAATTATACTAAATTCCCTTCTAAGCTTTGCTCCGACCAGATAAGATTATGGTCACCAGAATTTTATTCTTCCTTTGTCCTGTCTAACCTGATTAACGAGGTTTTCTTCTTTTGGCCATGTGGAATTGAGACAGGCTTAACCGTATCTCAGTACTATCCTTGAGAGTGTAACTGGTTTACAAGAAAAGCTTTCAGACACACGTTCCGTTGTCCTGGTGCCAGGCTCATGGTCTTCCCCCTATCTCCAGGTGGCCCTTACCTCATACTCCAAGACTATAGGTTGTACCTGCTTCTCCCAGCACCTGGAACCAACAGACTCAGCGTTCTCTTAACATTTTAAACTAATGTGTTATAATTGCTATAATGTGTTATAATTTCTATATATTTCAGTCAACCTAATAACTGATTCTATATGTAACCTGGAGGGGTTTTTAAGCTCTGGGCAGCTATCCTATATTTTGCCTTCAAAATACACAGTGACTACACTTTAGAGTAAATCCTGTGACATTCTCGGAGACATACTCCTGAACCTGAAAGGTGTTATATTCAATGCAAAGAGTATTATTATTAATAATATATATCCTGTAGGTGTTCTCTCTGTGCAGAAACCCTATATATGCAAGCACTTCGGAATGTTACCCAGTGTGAGGGACGATATATAAATGCAAGTCATTGTTATATATAGCCTGGAGCACTGCTCACCTCAGGCATCCATGGATGCAACTCCACCTTGCTAAGCCATCCTGGAACCTTGGGATCTTGTTTGACCCTCAACTATACTTTCTACCCCACATCTGCGCCATGCCCCATTCTGCCTTCCCCGACCTCCGCAACGTTGCCCGTCTCCTCCACTGTCTCACACAACAGGCTGCCGAAACCCCTTATACGTGCTTTCATTACATCGAGGCTCGACTATGCAAACTCATTGTTTGTCGGACTCCTTAACTCCTCCCTCCATAGACTGCAGATCATTTGGAACTCTGCATCCCGTGTCCTCTCCCGCACTAGGCCCCAATGACCCTATCACCTCCATCCTCGCCCAACTCCACTGGCTTCCCATCACACAGAGGATACAGTTCAAGATCCTGGTCCTCACCTTCAAAGTCCTCCATGGTTTTGCTCCCCCCTACCTCTGCAACCTCCTAACCCCCTATCACCCTGTTTGCTCCCTCCGCTCAGTGGGCTCCTGCCTGTTTCACGTCCCCCGCCTCGCTCGCCCCACTATTGGCAGGCGGGCCTCTGGTTTTGTCTTATTGCCCTGAGCATTTGTGTGAGTGGAAGGAGTTTACAATGACATCAGCAAACTCACATCAATTGAGGGTTATTTTGTGCATGCAGTCTTTCCTTTGCAGAGAATCTTAAGAAGCTCTTGCTTAGAATGAAAAAAAACCCTGAGAAATAATCTTGCAAAGTGTCTGTTTTGTGTTCTTGGATGTATGGAATCTATCACTTTTCCAAACAATCTGACAAAGGTTTACTCTTATGAGGAAAAAACACAAGTATTTGACCTTGTCACGTTCTGAAATGAAGTCTGAGTACATTCTGGATTAATGCAGAACTGCTAAAGGGCTAGGGAAGAAACCCATTGAGGAAGTTGGTAGTAGCAGTTGAAACTATAATACTTGCAAACCAACAGTCAGTTATGGGAAGCTAACACCAGTGATAATCAATGGGATTCAAAGCAAAATTTGCTCAAATGTTCTCTCCTGTGGCCTGGTATTTTTGCTTTTAAATCTACAATTTTGTTTCGATTTTTCAGGCTTTATCAAGAGTCCTGTAGCTCAGTGGTTAGAGCACCACTGGTTCAATTCCAGAGACCTGAGTTCAATTCCAGGCAGAGGGCGAAACCTTGGGCAAGTTTCCTTACTCCACACAGAGCCTAATAATAATCCCTCCAAAAACCAAAACCAATAATAAATTGGTCATTTTCAATCTACGACTGTTTGTGGGACATTGCTGTGCACAATTGGCTGCCGCGTTCGCCCACAAATATACAGTCAATTCACTTTACAGTGTGTTCTGTGAAGCGCTTTGGGACGTCCTCCCGACGTGAAAAGCGCTATATCAAATGCAAGGATTATTATTATTATTATTATCGTGTTGAGAAAATTAAAAGTCACTGAAGAGCTGGTGGCAAAACACATTGAGGAAGTCTTTGACAACTTAAGGAAGAAAAGAGTGTAAATAGTTTGCATTAGCCGTTTGGTAAAATTTGATTTGTTGGTCAATGTTTGAGATTACGCATCATGACACTGTTTCCAAAAGTGCAGGAAGAGCTAACTGCTTACTCTGCCATAAGGTAATGAGGGAGAAGGGATTAGATGGGTATGGGAAGGAGGAGGCGAGGAAAGGAAGATTAGGATGGTGAGTAACAATACCAGAACAAATTAGATGGGCAGAATGGCTTGTTTTGGAGCTGGAGATTTAATGTAATTAGTTGCACAGAGAAAGAACATGATGAAATTGAATGTGGACAGGTGGGAAGACAACAGAGCCTCTCATCTCAACCTCGTCACCTCAGGTCACATCAGATGGAGTTGGTGATCGGAATTAAAACACTGACTGCTCCGTGGATAACCTGCTACAGTATTTCACATTCAAAGATGAATGTCACCCAACATAGCAATGTATGAAGAGCAAAAAAGTACAAAAAAATCAATTGTTCCCCCACGAGTGACATACTCTGAAACAAATCAGAATTTAATTTCCTTTTAGCTTTGATGTATAAATAGTATTTCAGCCCCTAAGGAGTTCATTTTACCCCTTCTGTTAACCCAGTATGGTGGCTCTGGTTTCTGTAGATAGGTGTGTAAATTGCCCTTGGTTGTGTCTATCCCCTTGCCCTTCATAGCAAATAGTTAAGATGTTTCATATCATGTTTTACTAGCCTAACCTTTTCCTTGTTCATGCAGGAGAACTATTCTAATTGTTTTTTTTGCGCTCAATACTGACTGGGTGATACTCTTAGCAAATAACTATAGATTGTTATTTAAGAAGTGTATGACTACATTATGCTGCGTTGGCTAGTCATTCAGTGTGAACGGCATAACACGTTTAATGCACTGAGCAAACTAAAAGAAGCAGAACCGGTGACCCTGAGGTTAGTAAAACCATTCTGCTTCAGAAACTTCTTAGGTGACAGTCTGCAGCAACTGCCAGTTAAATGTTTCGCAAGAAGTTTGATATGAGCAACACAAAGTAGCCTCTTGCATCCTGTTTGACTGAAGAGGTGACGTTGTTTTAGGGAAGAGGTAGGGTTTGGGGAAATCAATGCAGTCACTAACTTCACGGTGAAGAGGAACAAGCTGGGGACTGATTCCTGAAAACATATCGCAACCGAATTACCTGAGAAGTTCCTGCCCCCGGTGTTACTGATAAACAGCTGACACTCAGCACAGGCCTGCGGACCCTGAGGATTCAATGAAAGTAAAATGATCTCAAAGGAGGAGACACCTTGAGGACGTGAAGTAGGCAGGCAGGAACTTGTGGATCCAGACAGGTACAGTACAAACTGAACTCTCTCTCTTGTCAGACAGGAGATTGTCACTGTAGTTCCTAATGCTTTTAATCTTCCCGGCACAAAGGTCCATTTGCAGATCAAAGGGTGTGCTTCAGTAGGCTGAATAGCCTCTTTTCATGTTCTTACATGCTTTACCTTTTAGTTCAGTGCCTAATGACAGAGATACAAACAGAAAAGGAAATGAATGCAGCTCTGTCTCATTGAAATTAATTTTGTTTATCAAACTCTACAAACAGGATGATCCAAATTGTGTCAAAAAATAACACTAGTAATTCTTATTACCAATAGTCCCACATTAAACTGGATGATATTTGCTTCTTTAGGAAAATTGACTTTTTACTTCTACCTCCACGGGGAGTCACCATGGAGCAACTAGCAACTCCGAGACACAAGAGTCCCTCTTACCTCGATCTCCTGAGGTCGCATCGGGTGGAATTAGTGAATGGCATTAAAAACACTGAATGCTTGCTGGATAACCTGCTGCAGGCTGGCCATTTTACACTTGAAGATACTGAAGTTATTCAACAGACTGCAACTCAACATGGAAAGGTACAGGTAGCAAAGGACAAGTGTCGACTCTTAGGAGTCCTTTAGATGACCAGGTGATTTTTCTCCACAGATCTGGTAATTGATATTACAAACGTCTGAGAGAGTTAGGTTAGCTTTTCGGGTGAGTTGCTGGAGTGTCTTCGTGTTCACTGTAAATGATAGTGGTACAATGCAGAAGAAGGACTGAATTTGACTGGAGCAAGTTTCAAGCAATGCTTGATGTCACTGGGTTAGCTTCTGTTTTTGCTTCACAATTTGAGTGATTGTCATGATTATTTTCAGCTTGTACAGCGATGACAGATAGTCTGTCACAAGATGGCAAACCGTTCACTGCACAAGTGTACAAATATCTGAGAAGGAAGTGGGGCGGAGACTGTAGTTACAACACTGTACAATTTACACACGCACAGCGCTTTTCATGTCAGGAAGACGTCTCAAACCACTTGATATGCCAGCGAGGCATCCAAACCGGGGGTGGGAGCCAATGGGGAGGGGAGAGAGGCTAAAAATGAGCGAAGCATGGTCAAGCAGCGATGTTTTGACACAGACCTTGAAGGTGAACCAGGGCCACTGAGTGGGAGGGACACTGAGGTGGAATTCCAGAGAGCAGGGCTAGAATGGCTGAAAACCTGCCACCCCCTTGTTGATAGGGCAGGGGTCACGAAGCAAATCAGTTGAGGACCCAGTTGGGAGGAAGGGGAAACGAATGAGAGGTGGGAGGAATTGCTGGAGAACGATTCTACACTAGAATTGAGCAACGAGAGGCAGGACGGAGATGGAGAAGAAAAGAGAAATCAGATTTGGAAGTGTCAGAGCTGTGTGTGGGACCTTGGAACTCATATAGTTTAAGCCAACACTCCAGTGTAGTACTGGGGGGCGGGTGGGTGCATTGTTGGATGTGTATTCTTATTATTACATCTTAGTAAATGAAACTTTTTGAGGCATCTACTGACGTGAAAGATGCTATATCAAATTTAAGGATTGTGTTGTCACCATACTGGGAGCTCAAGTCTCAATGTGGGACTGGAACCCACAGGCCTTGCAGTACTGCAATTGAGATGATTGCTTTGAGGTCTGGAGGTGGAAGATTGACACCACTGGATGCATCATTGGGCACCAGTCCCCCAAATGTTGCTGATTTCCTGGATTGATGTTTTACAGCCAAATAGTATCTGTCAGAGGCTAGACAATGATGTATTAGCACAGAGAGGTACCTCAAGGTTGGATCGATGCAATGAGTGGGCTAAAAAGCTGTCAGTTATACTTCATGCAAATAGTCATCTCAGTAAGTTCTGCTCTATCTCTCCTTTACTGACACAACTGTTAATGCACAAAATAATGTAGTCACCTTAAAGCTAATGCGTCTCACTATTTATTTTAGAATCGTAAAATACTGGATATTATATCAGGTAAAGGAGAAGAGACTGCAGAGTACTTTATATACATCATGTATCGTGCAAAAGATGTTTACTCAAACCTGGAGCCTTGGTTGGAAGAGATTCATTATTGCCCATCGGATTTCTTGCTGAAGAAATCAGTGCTTATTACGGATGCTGGTGAGAGATCAGTTTGATATATTTGGCACAAGCGTTAAATGAAATATTTTGAGATCCACATGAATTTAACTAGAATCAATCGAATATGTTTAACATGGTCTGATCAATTATGGAGATTATTTAGCCAGTGATCAACACAAAGAGGTGGCTCACTTTTATTCTTGGTTGCCAGTCAGGAACCTGGGTATCTTGTTTGATCCTGAACTGTCCTTTCTCCCCCACGTCCGCGCCATGACCGGCACTGCCTACCACCACCTCCACAATATTGCCAGACTCCGTCACTGCCTCACCCCTCAGGCTGCCAAAACCCTCACCCATGCATTCGTCACATCAAGGCATGATTACGGGAAGTCCCTCCACAGCGGCCTTCCCAACTCTTCCCTTCACAAGCTGCAGATCATCCAAAACTCTGCAGCTCGTGCACTCACACACACCGGGCTCCGTGACCCCATCACTCCCACCCTCACCCGACTCCACTGGCTCCCCTTTCCCCAGAGGATCGAGTTCAAAATCCTCGTCCTCACCTTTAAGGCCATCCATGGCCTTGCCCCCTCCTACCTCTCTGACCTGCTGACTCCCTACCAACCTGCCCGCTCCCTCCGTTCAGCGGGCTCCGGCCTGCTCCATGTCTCCCGCCCGGTGGTCGGGTTTCAGCCTCTCTGCCCCTACACTCTGGAACTCCATCCTACGGTCCCTTCGCCTCGCTTACTCCCTTGCCTCCTTCAAGGCCGGTCTCAAGACCCTTCTCTTCGACTGTGCCTTTGGTCTGCCTCCCACCTCTCTGCCTTCCCTCACCCCTACACCACCAGTCCTCATGCTCGGGCCCGAACACCTGACTGTTCAGCGCTTTGGGACATCCTCCCAACGTGAAAGGCGCTCTATAAATGTAATTTTGTTGTTGTTGTTGCTATGAATGACCCAAACACTATTGAGGGAATAATTCCTTCAAAAAAAATTGGTCACTCAATCCACGACTTTTTGTGGGACACTGCTGTGCGCAATTGGCTGCTGTGTTTCGTCCACAAAAATATACAGTTAATTCAATTTACAATATATTCTGTGAAGCGCTTTGAGACGTCTCAAAGATCTGATAAGGCGCTATATCAAACGCAAGGATTATTATTATTATTATCAATTCAAGCAATGTATTTCGAGCCTCCTGAGCTCAGTTATGTATTAAGCAGAGACAAACTGCATTGTATCAAACTTCTTTGGATTATTTTGGGATCTCTTTAGAGAATGATAAATAATAAATGCTTACCTAAGGGCTGAGCTCAGGAGGCTCGAAATGCATTGCTCAAATTGATGATAATAATCATAATAATAATCCTTGCGTTTAATATAGCATTTTAGCATGTTTTCTAAACATCTCAAAGCGCTTCACAGAATATACTGTAAAGTGAATTGACTGTATGTTTTGTGGGTTAAATGCGGAACCCAATTGCGCACAGTAGTGTCCCACAAACAGTCGTGATTAATGCTGTATGACAAATCATTCCATATTTTTTTCTCAAATTTAAGAAAGTTCACTTCAATCGCCAACTCTGTTTATAACACCAAAACTGATGTGTTTATGTAATGCTTATGGAACATGGAGAGTAATAAAAATTTTACTCTCTAAAACTATATTGTCCAAAATATTTTATTAATGTAGTGCTTGTGTGCTTCAGTTTGCCAGTACACCGAAAAGCTCAGACATGAACTGGGAAGAGACTCAAAGTTCATTTCATCATATGCCCAAAAGCAGGACACCTTGTTTGAAGATACATACACGGAGACTCTGATGGAATTAATCAACAATGTCAATGAACCCAAAGGAATGGTATCCTGTTTGGATGAATTATTCAGTGTGTTTGGAGTCATCAGTGAAGAGGCAGAAACGGTGATTGTAACCGGTGACGCTGGGGTTGGTAAATCTATTCTGCTTCAGAAACTGCAGAGCTTGTGGTCCAAAGGAGAGCTGTGTGCTGATGTCAAATTCTTCTTCAAATTCAGGTGCCGGATATTTAATAGCTTTAAGGAGGAAGACAAGATTTCACTCAAGGATTTGCTCTTCAAGTACAACTGTTACCCTGACCGAGACGTGGATGAAATCTTCAGATATATCTGTCAACATCCAGAGACTGTTCTCTTCACACTGGATGGGTTTGATGAGATTAACATTGACTGTGACGTGAACGACATCCCTGACATTTCCTCGCCCTTTGTCCCCACTCACCCTGTGGCCTTGTTGATGAACCTTCTCCGAGGAAAATTATTAAAAGGTTCTAAAAAGGTATTGACAGCCAGAACTGGCACAATTCTGCCGCTGAGAATCGTGAGGAAGAAAGTCGTATTGAAAGGATTTTCGAAGGACAATTTGCTGCAGTATTTGAAGAAGTTTTTCAAAAACAAGAGTTATCAAAGTTCAGTCTTGACCCAGCTGGAAGCAAACCCTCACCTGTGCACCCTGTGTTCAGTGCCACTCTTCTGCTGGATTATATTTAAATCTTATGAGCACATTCTGAACATGCCCAACACCCACCAGCTCTCAGACTATATCACACTGACAGATGTTTACTTGCTAATGGTAGAAGTCTTCCTTAATCATTCTTGTAAAATGAACTTGAATTGGAAAACTGCCAGAAGCCAACTAGATGTGTTCAGAACAAAAAGGAGTGCCTTGATGCACCTGGGTAAATTAGCCCGAAATGGGATTGAAAACAGCAACTTTCTCTTCCACCAGGAGCAAATCACAGCAGCAGAGATCTCCGAGCAGGACTTGCAATTGGGTTTCATCAAAGCTGCTGACCATTATGATGGCCTTCGCAACCAGTCTACCTATGAGTTCCTTCACTTGACCCTGCAGTCGTTTTTTGCTGCACTTTCATTAGCTGTGGATGATCAGATAAGCTCTAGGAGCCTCTTCAAGTTATTTAATGATAGTGACGTGACCGGCTCAATTACAAAGAAACTCCGCACTATTTTTTTTGAGTGCTTAATCCCTGTTAGGCAAGGCGCAAAAGATGTCCCCAAGCCACACAGTGAGCACATTCGGTTTACCAAGCTGTTCCTTTGTGGTCTCCTGTCCAGCAGTAATATTAATCTGTTAATGAAACTGGCGTGTCCTACAGTTATTCAGGGGAAACGTTCAGTATTGACGTCTTATCTTAATGACTGTGTGAAATCGCACATAAGGAGACTCCCTCGATTAAATCTTGAGGATGGCTGCAAGATCCATATCCTGCCATGCTTTGTCTGGCTGATCAGGTTTATATTTGAAATGCAGAACGAGGCTGTAGCCAAACTTGCAGCCCGAGGAATATGTAACATTTACATGAAGCTGACCTACTGCAACATCTGTTCCTCCGACTGCAGTGCTCTCACATTCATTCTGCTTCATATCCCAAACACCATCGCATTGGAAATGGACAACAACAACATCAATGATTACGGGGTGGAACAACTGCTCCCCTCCTTCAGTAAGCTTACGGTGCTCAGGTAAGCTTTGCCACCAAATATTAATCTTGCCTCTCACATTAACTTGTAGTGCTTAGTTTGGTGTTCAGGTGGCTATACCTGGCTGTTAATGGTGTCCAGATCCAGGAGCTATCAACTATGAAATATAGAGCCAGAAAAAATGTGCAACTTGGCTGCTTTCACATATCAGGTTGAAGTTTGTTTCATTTCCGTCTGTGCCTATTACAGGAAACTTGTGTTCCTCATAGCATTTGATAAACTAATTGTATTTTTCAACAATATTTGGGGAAATTGGATGGATAGACTAGTTGGACCTACTGGTCCATATCTGTCTGAAGCTATACTAAATTACTATTGATTTAGGTACTGCTATGTTCTAATGCAGGTTGAGTGTGAATCAGATCACAGACCATGGGGCCTGTGTCTTGGCAGAAGAACTCAGAAAGTATCATCAGATCAAGTCACTTGGGTGAGAATGCTTTACATTATTATATGTATAGTAAAATGTGAAATACTATTTGCCTTTGTTCTCGTGCTCAAATTCTTTAATACCCTTGCACCACCCTACCTGTCCAAACTTCTCCAATCCATATTCTCTGCTTTTTGAATCCGGTGTACTTCTCATTATCCTTTGCCTGAGCCTTTAGCCACTACGCCTTTGCTCTCTGAGACTCACTTCCAAGTCGATACTGCTTTGGGACCTGTCTCTTGCTGCTCTCAAAAATCTCCAAAGGTATATTTGTTTCATCGTGCTCCAAAATTCTTCCCAACACTTGACTGATATCTGCTACTTCCGTTCCTAAGAGCTCTTGTAACATGGGAATGTACAGGAATAGAAAACAAACTACTTTGTCCCACTTCACGTAATCACAAGTTTATTTTTTAAAAAACTAAATAAAGGCAAGTTGTAATTGTTTCCTCCCTGTGTTACCTTCTTTCCTGCAAACAAAACACCCCTATTTTCAAACGCTTCCACATCTTGCTATTAATGCTGGACAGCGCTTTGGCCCTTAGCTGGTTCACAGGAGAGGCAGGCCACCTGCCTAGTGTCACAAGTTGTCCTGATAGAATGCCTCATGTACCGAGTTAAATAAAGTCATTTCAAGAGAAAACATTGTTCAGATATTGTTAGATAGTTGGCTTGGACTGGGATTTAAATTTACAACTACACTATTTTAATTCTTATCATTTAACAGGAGTTCCTGCACCAGATGTCTAACTTAATTTATTTGGAGTCTGTCTCTATTAATGTTTCATTAATTGTTTCTGCTCATGCAAAACATCTATTGTATTGTATTGATCTTCCAAAGGTAAATGAAACAAATCCATGTTTAATATTAAATAAAAACCCTCTGGACATACACAACGTGTAAATCACTATCTGAAAGATAAATAATAATAATAATGATAATCCTTGCATTTAATATAGAGCCTTATCAAGTCATTGAGATGTTTCAAAGTGCTTTGGAGAATCTATTGTAAAGTGAACTGGCTGTATATTTTTGTGGGTGAAATGCAGCAGCCAATTCCATCTTGGGATGTTCTCCTGACATGAAAGGTGCTATACACATATAATTTGTTGCTGTTGCACACATCAGTATCCCACAAACAGTCGGTGATTGAGTGACCAAATTATTATTATGTACAAAGAGTACAATGAGTTCAACCCTTCAATGGAACTAAATCAGATTGATTTTCAAAATGGCACATCATTAATACTCGTGTTCCTTTTTTGTTTAAGACTGAGTTTGTTTTGATTAATTACCTGTCCGCTTATTTTCAGTCTTTACAAAAATCATTTAAGTGATGTTGGTGCCAGGGCCATCGCTCAGCTGGTCGAAAGCTGTCCCAGTCTTGTTTTCTTGAGGTAATTCACTTCTGTGTCACTTACTCACATTTTATTACGCATCTCAAGATGTTTTAGAGCAATGGTCGAGGAATAACAGGTTCCTAAACATATTTGCCATGTCTATTCAGGCTGGGATCCAACATGATCACCCATGAAGGGGGCGCATACCTAGCAAAAGCAATCCAGAATAGCAAAACCATAGAGGATGTTGGGTGAGTAAATACACAAGCCTCAAAATATATTCCAAAATAGTAGCCACTCTTGTAGTTATCAATGTGGGATTGGATAATACAAGGAGTTTCACTGTCAAGGTTTGAATTTAAATTGAATATATAGTAATAATAATCCTTGTATTTGATGTAGAACCTTATTATGCTGTTGAGGCATCTCAAACCACTTCACAGGATCCAATGTGAAGTGGTGCTACTGTGTTTTTGGGGCAATTATCGCAGCCAGTTTGTACATAGCAATGTCCCACAAACAACCATGGAGTGAGTGACCAATTTTATTTGGGAGACTTTTGGCCAGGGCACTGAGAGAGAGAGACTCCCTTATATAGAGAATACATGTTGTATTTATTTCTCCCTCTTTTCCCAGTTGCTGCTTCTTGGACTCACAAAGCAACAGGAAACATTGGATCTTCTGAGCTTGTGGACGTCTTTGTAGCCATCTATGTCATTGTGTGATTGGCTGAGAGTAGGATGTGCTTCTGTGGGCCAGGACAGTTTACTGCCTATCTCAAAAGGGCACAGAGAAGATACAAAACCGATTGAATTGAATTATACGTGGGAATGGGCACCTAAGATATGAGGATAGATTACAGCAGCTTGAAATACTTCCATTGGAGAAGAGACGATGACCGCTGATGATCTTATTGAGGTCTTCCATATTTTATACAATATAGTTGAGCTGGACTCCAATTATTCAATACAGTCAAAGGGGATCTCAATGTTTGAAGGAGAGGTTGAATGGACAGTTTAAATATAACCATTGTTCATGGCATTTCCCAGTCGATGCTATTCTTCATAGGTCAGAGAATGAGTACTAGATAAACCAAAGACTTGTCCATCCGTGGCTGTGATCAATGCCACTGCATACTTTTTTTTATAACAGTTGCCCATTGACGTTATGGGCCTTATTGTTCTTCCTCCTCGCTGTAACAGTCAAACTGAAGCCAGGTCTTCCAAATCAGAGTCCAGCATTTCAATGTGAGAACTGTGAGCACGCCGGGCAACTGTATCAATCATCTCAATCCACTATGAGGTATTGCACGTATTGCATCTCACTGTAGAGCTCCATTTGCTGAATTGAATTTGTTTTCACACTCGTCAGGTTGTGGGGCAATCAGATAGGAGACCGGGGTGCGGAAGCCTTTGCAGAAGCTTTGAGGGATCAGCACAGTCTGAAGAATTTGAGGTAAACCTATACCCATTGCACACAACTCCCAAATAGCCTCAACTCCTAACGGAGCAGTTTTATGGTACATGATAATAATAATCCTTGCTTTTGATATAGTGCCTTATCACGTCTTTGAGACGTCTCAAAGTGCTTCACGGAATATGCTGTAAAGTGAATTGACTGTATATTTTGTGGGCGAAACATGGCAGCCAATTCCAAACAGCAGTGTCCCACAAACAGTCGTGGATTGATTGACCAATTTATTACTATTATTTTTCTGAAGGAAATATTACCACGGGAAAAGTGATTCACCAATCCACTGACCACCTGGTTCCTACTTACTGCTAGGTAAACAGTCATGTGTGGAGTAAGGAAACTTACCCAAGGTTTCGCCCTGCCGGGAATCGAACCCAGGCCTCTTGTTTGCAAGGGTCGGGTGCTCTAATCACTGAGCTCCAGGACTCCTTCCCTGGTGCGAATGATTCCCATCATGGCACTGGTCTAGTGAGATTGCAACCCGACTCTTTAAGGGCCAACTTGCTGCTTAAAATTGTTAGTTACATGAGGTCATTTGCTCACAAAAACATGCTTTACAGTAAATTCTGTGAAGCGCTTTGAGATGTCCTCTCAATGTAAAAGGTGCTACACCAATTGCAAGGATTACATCATTATTATTTCATTTTTCATCTTATTCACATCATTATCCTGAGTCCGTCTGGTTACCTACTCTGGTTATCTCATAACTTCTAACTAGTTCTAAATAAATAATTTCACACAACTACTGTGCACAGTCGGTTGTGCCTTTCAGTAGTGGTGCAATGCTCAGTCCCAATTTTTCTATCATTTTACCCTATTTTTGTTTAGCTTTTCATTTTTCAAAAGCTTTTCAAATGCTTTTCATTTACTGCTTCCTTTTCTGGGCTGCTGAAAAAAATCAATATCCCGGAGAGAGATGTTCGATCTACTCCTAACCTTTCCAAACAAGCTATATAACTATCCAATCGGAGATATACAAGAATGGCCCAGAATGCCTGTCCTCTTTGATTTTCTGCCCCTCTGCCAGGACCATCCATCTGTGGCTGTGAATCCTATATCTACTTCCAACTGGTGTTCTGTGCAGATGTAATATAAAATTAGTTAGAGCTAAGTATGAGGAGTGCTCTGTATTCAATCCAAGACCAGATTTTTCCTTTAAATTAATGTTCTTCCAAGTATAGCCATCAAGAGGATTAAGGTTAAAAGCATAGATCAATACCTTAAGGAAAACTTGCAGTGGAGCTAGAACAGCTGTGTTCGGCTTCAGTTCAATCTGTCAGAAAAAACATGAAAGTCCACACTATAGGTTCTCATCGATGTGACGTTCCTCTCTCCCAACTCAATAGCGGCAGTGCTAGCTGAAGTTAAATTGTGCGTCTTAGTGTTGTCATCGGGGAAGGCGAAACAAAGATTGAATCCCTCCTCTCCTAGCCAAGGCTTGGCATACTTCTAACAGCCTAGCTCAGAGAGATTCCCATCATAGCACTTGTCTAGTGAGATTGCAACCCAACTCTTCAGCGACCAACTTGCTGCTTAAAATAGTTGCAGTTAGGTGGACATTGGCAAATAAATTTGTGATATTCACAAAAGGGGTGGGCAGCACTAATTGTGACTTCCATTTTGCTATCTGATTTGGTATAAAATAACCAAAGAGGCTAATTATGACTTCTGAAAACCACCAGAGTTGAACACCATTGGTGCATTTGAGTTCTGGGATGTACAAAACCCCACGTCAAGCCTTTGAACTTACATAGTTTAGGCACTCAAATGCAGAACTGGGGTATGCTTTTATTGCCAGGGGTGCCATCCTTTGGATATACCATTAAACCAGCGTTCTGTCTGCTCTCCAGGTGGACTTTAAAGATCCCATGGTAAAAAGAGAAGGGAGTTTCTCCCGGTGTCCTGGCAAACAATCCTCCAGATAAAATCGGTTATTGCCAGGGGTGCCATCCTTTGGATATACCATTAAACCAGCGTTCTGTCTGCTCTCCAGGTGGACTTTAAAGATCCCATGGTAAAAAGAGAAGGGAGTTTCTCCCGGTGTCCTGGCAAACAATCCTCCAGATAAAATCGGTTATTCACTTTTATGGCTGTTTGTGGGACATTACTTTGCACAAATTAGTTGCCACGTTTATAAATAAATATTACATATTAGACCTCCATATGACTTGGTATTTAGCTTAGTCCTCATCCAGAAATAACCACATTTCTCTAAAGTGCATTTTATTTCAGAATCACAAACTGTCCCATATCAACTATTGTTGAGTGTTATATACATGTCTCTGCTAGTGCAATATATGATTGTGGACATCTTGCCAGTGTCCTTTGTGCTTCACTCCTTTGAGTGGTGTTTAGGGATTCTTCTCCCTTGCCTTAATGCGTTTTATCTGTCTCAGAATGAAGTCCGATTTACACTAAAGATTGAATCAATTTTTTTCTAACTGAATCAAATTGAATCTGATATACAGTCCTTACTGCTCCTAGTCATTTTCCTCAATTTATCAGGCAGCAAATCTCACGTTGGAGGTTTAGGAGACATTCAGGGAATTAGATGAATGCATGGAACTGAAGTGCAAATAGATGCAGTTAATACTAGAAGTTGAGTTTTCAGCAGTTGAGCACCACTGAAAGGTTGGTGTGAAAATTGCAGCCTCTCTCTGTAATCTTACATTGTTGATAAATAAGGTTGAGGCAGTTGATAACTAAAGACACCTCTGGGATTTGAGAGTGCCTCACCTTCACAACCCTGATATAGACAATCAGCAATCTTCTGTTTCATTCTCTGCTAGTCATTCAAGTTCGTTGGAACCAGAGAGAGGAGACCAAAGCAAAATGGTCAACTCTAACGCGTTGATCGGATATGATATTAAATGACTTTTGGTCACATTTAATCAAATACATATCTTATTATTGCCTATCAGTAAAATATTCATTCCGCAAATCACATTTTGTGTAAAGAAAAGTGAGACTGTTAGCAACGTACAGAAAATCATTAATTCCCAGAAAAGGAGAGCGTATTGTGGTGAGATGGTTGTATTCTTACTTCATCTAATTTCCATTGATCTTCCCCAGCATCTTACGCAGCCTTTTAGCAACCAACTCAACTTTGAGATTGATTTTTTTTCTCTCTTGTCTGGAAATGTAACACCTGTTAAATTATAGTCATGGGTGAATTTATGGCAATGAAGAAAAATCAATTCTTTTCATATCTTCTCAGCCTTGCAGCAAATCAGATCTCACCAGAAGGCGGGAAACTCTTAGCCACTGCCCTTCGCAGCAACAGCTCCCTGAAGATATTCTGGTACGCAAGCCGTAAGCATCACCAGGGGCACTCAGCGAACGGCTGTAGGATAATAATCGTTGCATTTGATATAGCGCCGTATCATGTTGTTGAGACGTCTCAAAACACTTCACAGAATAATCTGTGAAGTGAATTGACTGTGTATTTTGTTGGCGAAACGCGGCAGTCAATTGCACACAGCAGTGTCGCACAAACAGTCGTGGATTGAGTGAACAAATTATTATCTTTTTTTTAAGGGATTATTACCCCTGGAAAAACGATCCACCATTCGATTAACAACTGGGTTCCTACTCAATGCTAGATAAGCAGAAGTGTGTAGAGTAAGAAAACTTGCCTAAGATTTCACCCTGCATGGGAATTGAACCTGGGTCGAACCAATATGCTACAGGACTCCACTATACACTATATGATCTGAACCACTGAGTGTGCTTCTAAACATCACCATAATATCAATACTGGGAAGAAAGAAATGTCTGTACGTTAATACTCAGAATTAATACTTTTATAGGAGATAAATGTTGTTTATTGCAATATTCTCCTGTAGTGAGTACAAGTAGTTTGGTGGGCTAGCCTTCAAATGAGACGTTAAATCATCCTAGCTGCCTGTTATTGAGGTGGCTGTTAAAGATCCTAAGGCGATATTTGAAAAGATAGGGAAGTACTGGACAACAATCCTACAGAAAGTGTGTCCATTAATTTCATGGCTGTTTGTAAGACCTTCACTGCACACAAATTAGCCACCCCACTGCACAAATAGTCACTGTACTTGACAGTACTGTACTCTTCCCAGGAAGCTCTTTGAGAAATTTCAATGTGATTAGGCTGAATAAAAGTGTGTTTTCCTTCTGCAGTGACAAAAAGATTCAGCTCTCAAGGATTAACTGTACTATACTATACTATAAGGAGCACACAAGTGCATTTTTGAGTTAAAATATTCTATTTATTAAGAAAATATGAGCGTGGCTGTTTTGTAGAAAATGTGATTAGTGCAGGGATTAAATGTATACACACACCCTGATCTGCCAATACATGGATATATAGCATTACCTGGAGCACATGTGACTGTAAGTAAAATGCAGTTATAGAACCAGTGAATGTACAGCACAGGATTAATTAACTATAATGTGAATAACGTTTTTCAATTCCATGTGAGCTTTATGTGGCCAGTGATCAAAGACCTAAGTTTGATATTTTTTTTTCTTACATCATACATTTTTTTTATTTTAAAAGTCTCCTCTTCAACACATAATCGTTGTGTGAAGGGGCTCAAGAATTTTATTCCATCTCTGGATGGAGGGAGGGATGGAAGGTGGGAGGGAGATAGAGAGAGAGAGACAGAAAGGGTGGGAAGGAATTACACAAGTCATGATGACAAACTCGGATTTTGTTTTTCTTCTAGGTTGACACAAAATTATTTAGACGATGAAGCAGCAAAAAGTTTTGCAGAAATGTTGAAAATAAACACATCGCTGAAAAACTTATGGTAAAGTTGGCAGAATTCTGGGGTATATTGACAAATCGGTTGAGTTCATACTTAAGCTGTATGGTGATCTCCTCAGACCACACCTCAAGTACTGAAACAGTTCTGGTCACCACACCATAAGGGGGCTGCCCAGCCCCCTAGAGGCAGTGCAGAGGAGATTCCCAGTATTTAGAGGAATGAGCTACGAGCAACAATTCGACTCTTTGTCCTGAAAGGAGAAATCTCATAGGAGACTTTATAAGATTTTAAATAGGATTGAGAAAGTAAACCCAAACAAAACTTGCAGATTGAATGAGAGAGTAGAACAAGAGGACATAGGTTTAGAATCGCAAAGGGCAATGTCAGAACAGACACAGGAAAGTTTTCTTTACATTAATTAACAGCTGGAACAGGTTGCCAGGAAGGGTGGTTGAGACAAGGACAAAACCGCTTGATGCTATGATGGGCAGATGGTAAAGGGGGTGTTCTAGAAGGATGAGATCAAATGGGTCAAAGGGTCTAACTTATCCAATATTATTGTTATTATTATTAACAATAATCTGAACCTCTCAAGATTTATACCTTTATCCTGCGGTACCATGTCCATTCCCTGCTGTAAAGGCAGTAGAGCTAGCCGGGTTTATTTCTGTAAGGTTCTCTCTATTTTACAGTGTAGCTTCAAAACAAAATTTGTTAAATGAGTGTAGCTCAAATGTATGGAGATCACGTGCTGTAATATTTGGATAGGATAAATAATAATAATCTTTACATTTGGCACGCAGCCTTTCACGCGCGTCAGGAGGACATTTCAAAGTATTTCACAGATATACTGTAAAGTGTAATAATTGCAATTTGTAGACAAATGCAACAAAACTAAAGTAGTTATTACTGTTAGCACTAAAAAGTGACAAATCCCCTGGTCCGGATGGCTTGCATCCCAGGGTTTTAAAAGAGGTAGCTTATGAGATAGTGGAGGCCTTATGTCTGATCTTCCAAAATTCCTTGGATTCTGGAACAGTCCCCATGGATTGGAAGATCGCAAATGTCACACCACTATTTAAAAAAGGTGGAAAGGAAAAGATGGGGAACTATAGGCCAGTTAGTCTCACATCAGTGATAGGAAAAATTTTAGAATCATTGATTAAGGATGTGGTAGTGTGGTATTTAGGAGAGCACAATATAATTAGGTCAAGTCAACATGACTTTACAAAAGGGAAGTCATGTTTGACTAATCTCAGAGTTTCTTTGAGGATATTTCGAGTAAACTAGATAAGGGTGAATCAGTGGATGTGGTCTATTTGGACTTCCAGAAGGCATTCGATAAGGTGCCGCATAAAAGGTTAGTCCAAAAGATAAGGGCCCATGGAATTGGGGGGAGCATATTAACGTGGATTGGGGAATGGTTAACGGGTAGGAAACAAAGAGTAGGGATAAACGGGTCCTTTTCAGATTGGCGGGATGTGACTAGTGGAGTGCCACAAGGATCAGTCCTTGGGCCTCAGCTATTTACCATCTACATCAACGATCTAGATGAGGACATCAAAGTTAATATATCTAAATTCGCGGATGACACAAAACTAGGAGAAAGTGTCAACACAGAGGATGACATTAAAAAAATGCAGCGAGACATAGATAGGTTAGGTGATTGGGCAGGTAGGTGGCAGATGAAGTATAATGTAGGGAAGTGCAAAGTCATCCACCTGGGTAGCAAAAACAGTAGAGCGGGTTATTTTTTAGAAGGGGAGAGATTGGAATGTGTTAGCGTCCAGAGGGACTTGGGTGTCCTTGTACACCAATCACAGAAAGTTAGTCTGCAGGTGCAGCAGCAATTAGGAAGGCGAACGGTATGTTAGCATTCATTATGAAAGGATTAGAGTATAAGAGTAGGGAAGTCTTGCTGCAACTGTATAGGGCCCTGGTGAGACCACACCTGGAATACTGTGTCCAGTTTTGGTCTCCTTATTTAAGGAAGGATGTACTTGCCTTGGAGGGGGTGCAGCGTAGATTTACTAGGTTAGTACCAGGGATGAAGGGGATGAGTTACGAGGATAGGCTGACCAATTTGGGCCTATATTCTCTAGAATATAGAAGAATTAGAGGGGATCTTATAGAAACCTATAAGATCATCAAAGGGCATGAAAGAGTAGATAGTGGGAGATTGTTTCCCCTGGTTGGAGAAACTAAAACCAGGGGTCACAACCTTAAAATCAGAGGCCAACCCTTTCGTACAGAGTTGAGAAAGAACTTCTTCACTCAACTTCTTCACTCCACTCACTGGTGAATGTATGGAACTCACTACCCCAAAGGGCTGTTGATGCTCAGTCCTTGGACATATTCAAGACTGAGATAGATAGATTTCTAATTGCAAAAGGGATTAAGGGATATGGGGATAAGGCAGGGTCAGGTTATTAGCTGGAGTTAGGTTAGAAGATCAGTCATGATTGAATGGCGGGGCAGGCTCGAAGGGCCGAATGGCCTACTCCTGCTCCTACATGTTATTTTATGTTAGTTGCAAATACTGTACTGTGGTGAATTAGTAGATCAGCCCCTGGTATAATTATCTTAAACCAACCTGTCGGATGTACAGTTCATAGCATTTGACCAATCCAACAGCTTACAATGAAACATAACTAAAGGAAGATTACATCAATAAATCTCAGCTCTTTTACATCTTGTCAGGCTGTGCACGTGTTTCTTGGGTGGTCAGAGAGTGAACCCCATTCAAACACATAAAACCTGGTAAATAGCTGGACTAAATGCAGGCAGTTGTGAGTTTGGATTCTTCTTGCAAAGACAATGCAAGCAATTATTTTTTTTTCACCACTTTTAAAAAAGGTACAGGGGTGAAAAAAAGTGCTATTTCATAATAGATTCAATGAGAATTGTCACAGCGAACGTTATGAAATGGCACATTGTTCTACCCATCCCTTTGGAATTGAAATCTTCAGACCCAATCTTTGTGCTGAAGATTTTTACAGCCTGTCTTTAAAATAAATGGAACACTGCGATGCCTCCATAACAGGTACAATTGAATCTGCCTTGAGATGTCACAATTTGTCACCCTCACACTTAACGGAAATGTGCTTTGCGATAAAGAGAAAAAAATGTGAATTCTGGAAATCTGAAACAAAAACAGCATCTGCTTGATCAGCAGCTGTTGTTAATGTTCAGAGGAAGTATTGCAGTTAGAATTGGATATAGCGCCTGTGTCAGCTCAGACAATCACAAACATCCCAATGAATTTGCAGGTTGATTGAAAATGAAATAACAACACGTGGAGCTACCTACCTGCTGGAGTCACTGGAAGAAAATAGAGCTATAGAGGAGATCTGGTAAGGCTAAAATTTCAATAAGTTATTCCATTGCTTCAGTGACCTTAGGATGATTCATCCATCACTGAAATTGAAAGGCATAAAATAACTCATTAAATTGCCTGAACGAGGGTCAGGAATTCGCCAAGACTCACGTGCCTTCATTTATATTCCCTATCGTGAGTATTCTCCCTCCTCTCCAATCCCCTCTACGTCCCACCCACCAAGGCAAATGTTGCACGATAAAATGTGGGTTAATTTTCCTCAGAGGAAACACAAGTATAATGTACCACCAGACAACGACAACAACAACAAAATCATTAGTCTATCCACTGAGGCGAGATGGGGGTGTGGGTTGGAGATCAAGAGACAGCAAAGAATTGGACTCGAGAATCAGAATTTCCATCAGCTTTATTCATAGATGATGGATGACAATATTCTTGGGGTGGGGTGGGAGGGTTTGAGGGTCGGTCCCCTTTAAGACAAGTGAGCCACTGGCTTGACAGACAGGTCCACCCGCTAAGTAGAGGTGAGGTGAAGAACGATTGGGAGGAGGGGTTGAGCCCCCTCTAGCCCTAGCCACCTGCTAACTGTTTTTAGTTAGGGCAGTGCCAGAATGACCAGACACAAAAGCTGGTACATGCCTATCTTCCCCCAGTCACTGTCAGTTGCTGACAATCATATCATCATGAATACCCAAAGGCCCAATCCAGCCGGTGCTGTGTGTGAGCTGGTTGCTAACTCCTCTAGACAGCGCTGGGGAGGTTTCAAATTGCCATTACTTGTTTTCTATCCTGTTATAATGGGACCGTTCAATCATTGCCTGCCCCTCTTGTATTCACGACCAGAATCACTGTTTAACAGCTGTGTGAAGAGCAGCTGCTTCCCTTTAGATCAGGCAACAAGTTTAGCCATTGCTTTTGGATTGGGATTGGGGAAGGGAGGGAGCGAGATAAAGGCAGACTGGAGAAGAGGAAAGAATCCTTCCTCATATCATGTACTGAAAAGAAAGATAACCAATTGTAAAATTTTGTGCCATTTCCTTTCAGCCTAAAGAATAACAGAATCCCCACAGAAGACATTGAGATTCTTGTAAAAGACAGACGCATCAGAATCTAGATTCCTCCAGGAACCCCGTGTTTCAAATCTCCTGGAAACTGAAGGATTTGACAGGAATGATAGGTCATTTACAGCACGATAAACACCTGCCTGTATATTGGGATTAATAAAGTATGTTTACACACCTCAAAAATGTGCATGTTGATTGTGGCCATTATAATAATTCTTGAAATTGACTCTTCACATGGGGAGGACATCTCAAATCTTCACAGGATATACAGCTAGGCTGTTAATCATTATTCCCCAGTAGTGCCTTAATAGCCTCATCTTAATAAATGATCAGAAAGGGTTGAGAGGTGTTTAGTCTGATAAAGATCTCAAAACCCTTATTCACACATTTGTCACCTCCCGGCTCTATTATTCCAATGCCCTCCTCGCCAGTCTCCCCAGCTCAACCATTCATATAATCCAATTAATTCTAAACTCTGTCATCCATATCCTCACACACATCAAAAATCCCCAATCACCCCAGTCCTTGCCAGGCTCCACTGGCTCCCTATTGCAAAATGGATCAATTTCAAGATCCTTACACACACCGACAAATCGCTTCATGCCCTAATATCTCCCTACCTCTGTGAACTGCTTACACCCCTCTTCACTACCTTCGCTCAGCTGGCTCTAGCCTCCTGCACGACCATCATCCCCAACGCTCCATCGGCAACCGTGCTTTCAGCCACTAGACCCCAAAAGTATGGCAGTTTCTTCCTCAATCCCACCACCTTCCACACCTGAAGACCTTCCTCTTCGATTGTGCCTAAAGTCAACTCCCCCTCTCCCCAGCTTGGCGCCAAGGCTCCACCATTTTTTAAGCGCTCCAAGATGCTACCCTGCATGAAGGCCGCTACATAAATGCAACTTGTTGTTATAAAACAGTTCATTAACTTGTAACAAAGACAGTGCCACCGATTGCCATATCAGCACATCAACATCAACAGGCTGCACAACAACATGTTGCCAGGGTGTGAGCAGCATTCAATCTCTTGCGCTTGACTGATTGGAAACTAAAGAGCTGAGTTCGTTCTGGCTCCTCTTCTTCTACAATTGGCTGTTTTCAAGAGGATCATCCAGAGTACATTAGAAATGCATTAATCTCTGCAAAACTACAACTGCTCTTTGAAAAGGGTACCCAGCCTCCTAACTTTCAAATGCACTTATGTTTGTTGCTGCTAATTCCAACTCATCCATTGAATAATTCTGACAGGAGATAGAACAGGGGAAAAGACAGACAACATTGAATAAAATCTCAGCAACGTGGATATTGTCTCAAAAGATTTATTACATACATCTGTACATATTTTACATATATGGAATGTTATTACACTGATGGCCATAATTCTTTAAAAAAATAGTTCTTGCTCATCTATGAAGCATCAACCCATCATAATTAACCCAGTATAACTTGTCAAGAGATTTTTCTTTGAATCAAATGCAAATCTGTATCATTACAAAATTTACAAACAGCATTTTAAATAGTGAGCTGTTTCAGATCAACCATTGTGTAGCATGAGTTCTTGATTTACGCTCTGGTTATTGCAGTTCTAGGTAAGGAACACATAGGTCCATGACTGTCCAGTGCAGATAGTCTGCAGTCGACATTGCATTTTTCACAGCCATTCTACAAATGACAAACCTTGCAAGATGCTTTACGTTCATTTATTTTAAAATCCAACCCATGTAAGTCAGACTATTGCTTTTTATTGTGTTCAGGTAAAATATTTATGGAGGAAAACTAAAAAGTCCCACAGAATTGTTACAAACATAAAATAAAACAAGCACTTTATTAAGCACTTGGAAGTGCACTGAATTTCTTTCAGTATTGTAGATTTCTGCATAGTATATTGAACTAGGACTGAATGAGTTTTACATCAAGGCCCTCTCACCCTGTCTTCCAAACACTGTGACGTAGTAATGATTTGATAATGTACCATGGCTTTTTTTTAAAATCAACTTCATTACAAAATATACCGAGGACTCAGGCTGGTACTTCAGGACATGTAAATTGTCCGAGGGCTTGGGTGAAACTCATTGTGCTCACAGCAAGATGTTTTTAAACACCTCTCGTGCTCTCTCCATCATTTGTCTATAATGAGCACAGAAAGGGTACTCATGAATCAGTTTGTCACTTGACTTTGCAGAAGTCAAATTTAAACCAATGCTGACTATCTATGGACATTCAACAGAGATTCTACACCAAGCACCAAACTGAGGAGAAACCACCTCCTAACACAGCCCAGGGATTGGGATAAAAACTACGGAAGGATAACTTGCTGCCCCACACAGTGAAGGCATGTCGGAGTATCCTGTATTATGCACAGACTACTAAAGTAGATAATAATCAATGCAGTGGAGATTGACAAGGTGGCAAACATGAAATGGCATATAACTGAGCTGGTCTGAGTATTCACTCTTTGCACCACAGACAATGGAGACTTGAGTGTGCATGGCTTCCCAAACTTTGAAAAACAGCAGTAAACTTTTACTTCTCTTGGGGAGGGAGGGAAGAGGTACTAAGGGATTAACAGCGGAATGACGACCATGTCCAGTCCTATCCATTTAAGATTATCTAGCTGTCTTCCGGGGGCACACAATGTAACCATTGGAAGGAGGTGTCAGTCATGGCAACAACTTACATTTTTGTAGCACCATTCACATGAAAGCTCTCAAAAACACTTTACAGACCATAATCTTTGCATTTGATAGAGTGCCCTATCATGTCGTTGAGACGTCTCAAAGTGCTTCACATAATATATTGTAAAGTGAATTGACTGTTAAGTGGACCAATGAGGCAGCCAATCTGGGCCGGATGAATAGTCAATTGATTTAAAATTTGGGGTGAATTTGGATAAAGAGAGTCCACAAATAAAGATAAATGGGAGTTTTTAAAATAATGTTGGGGGTTTTAACGTCTACCTCTAGGTATTATTTGCAATGTTCAAAGTATAAGAAGCCGGTTTCTGATGTAAATCTCTACTAATCTTTCTTATTAATGAAGCTAGTGTCCCAACTCTTTGTGTAGCTATGGTTTAAAAATGAATGGCACTGGCTTGGCATAATATTTAACACAGTGTCGAGCGACACACTCAAAACATGCAAATAATTACGAGACATGAACAACAACAAATTACATTTGTATAGCGCCTTTAACGTAAAGAGGACATCCCTAGGCGCTGGAGGCTGAAGGGTATATACTGCAGTATATGAAAGGTAACATGGGAAAATAACCTTTCTGTACAACAGATTGAGGCAAACTGACAACCTCCTTATGCAAGATGAAATTGTACCTGGGGATCCACCAACCAAGAGAAAAGTATAAAACCCAAGTAAAAATAGCACACACTTACTAACAGGAATTACTTAATGAATAGATTCAGTCTCATACCAACCTTCCCACCCCCAACCCCAAGCACCAACGCTAAGTGGGTTAAATAGACCAGGTCCACAAATGACGAGAATATTCCCTGCATTGAAACAAGTCCACTGACAGCATGGAAAGGGATATTAAATAGAAACCCGTACAATCATTCATGTCAATGTTGCGCAGTGATATCAGATTTTCTCCCAACTAAAATGGGCTCCACATCTCGCTGAGCAAAGCAACCTTTGATGGTTAGGAACCTTCAATTTGCTACTTTATAACAACAATAGAGTTTCAAGTTACAAAATACTGAGCTGAACCTTGAATATTCTGACTTTTTCGTGTTGTTGATGCATCTGCCACTGTAACACACACCTCACAATACACTAACTTCTTAAGGATCCTTAAAAACAAGGTGCAAGGCAGGCTGAACATAAATTGCACCAACCTCTTTATCAAACTAGGCTGTCAAATCATAGTTATCTGGACCTTTCTATGACTTGCTTAGCTTCTATTATGACAATAATCCTTGCATCTGATATAGCACTTTATGTTATCGCAGTGTCTCAAATGCTTCACAGCACGTTTAGTGTAAAGTGTAGTTTAGTGTGTATCAGTAGAAGAATGGTGGGCAAATCAGATGGGGAGAGAAAGAGAAGGGAAGAGATGGCAAAAACTTTAGAAAGTTCAACTTTAAGGCACGTGAATGTTTTTGCTTCCTTTTAGAAGCAAATGTTCAATTATTTTTAAAAAGTGCATTACGTTCTCTGCTGATGGCTCAGTGTATTTATTCAGTGAGCATCTAAGCCATAAAGGCCATGAACCAGTAAGATCATAGCTTTGATGCTCCTGATCTGTGCTGATTTAGCTATGTGTGATACTAGATGTTCTACAATAGATCTCAAGGTCCTGGGTTAGGATGGGGCATAAAAATCATCTAGTTTCTGTTTTGATCACTATTCAGCTGAATCCTGCTGGAGGTCACAAGATGGAGACTGGGTGAGGACAGGATAGTGGTTTCCTGCGATGACCTCCTGCTTCCTTTGTGAATTTGATCACAATTTAAAACCAAAAAGAAACTTCCAGACAAGAGTTCAGTACACACACATCATGGTTTGTACTCTCTGCCTTTCAGAATCCAATATCTTAGTACTCAACTGTTCTCAACTAAGTGGCACAATGCATTAAAATATAAGCGAGGCTAGAAATGTTCAAAATGCAATGAGGTCCATGATAAAACCTAACTCTGGCAATGCACATTAATGCACACATTTCTTGCCTTGTTTTTCGAGATAAGAGCTTTGTACGATTTTGTCACTAAAACAAATTAGGCTCTGCTGTCAATGACTTCCTGGAATAAACAAAACTCACTGACAAAGAACATCCATTGTGACACTTAAATGCACTTTGGGCAACAAATTGCAAGCTGGGAGACTGATAGATAGATCAATACTATTTCCTTTGGTCAGGCATTACATTCACAGTCAGCTTTTGTTCTGTTCCTTACTCTCCCACAACAAAATGGTTCGCAGCAACTTTTTGTAAAGAAAATAGATACAGAAACCTTATTCAAAATGTGATCTGCAGAAAATGAAGCTTCCTGGAAGAAGATGGGGGAATGTAAGCAATGTCCTACCTGGAGCTTGAACTGACTCTGAGAAGACACAATAATTCTTATTAAAATTTAACATTCAATTATTTACTAATTTTCTCCCCTTGGCATTTGCCTCTAGTCCTTTAACCCTTCTGGGCTGCATTTTCAGGGGCACCAGTTGGCCTCTGTGAACCCTCCCAAACAATAAATAACTTGACAGAAGACGGCGTCACAGCATCTTCCCATCCAGCCACCACACACGTCAACAACAACTAGAGAGTGCTACAAAGAGAGCAGGACTAGGAACCCTGGCTAGCTTTCCCGCCCTACCCCTGGCAAACCCCAGGCCAATTTGTCCCTCTACCCGACCTAACCCTATCCCGCAGGCCTGACTGGTACCGACAAACTCAGCACATGGAATTTGAACCAGCGAGCTCCCAGTCCATGAGCTTCTACTCTAACCATTGCCCAACTAGTGCTGCCGTGACATATAAATTCAAAGCTGGGTTGGATATCAAAGACAGTAAAATTGCTATGCTGTTGGACGAGAGCCAAACGAGAGAGTTTCAGTTTTGTAGGCGTTGAGCTGAGAGAATAGTCCTCCAGGTCTTGATCTTTGACAGACAGTTGGACAGAATAACAACAGTCCTATAATTGAGAGTGGAAGTTGAGAGGCAGGGCTGTGTGTTATTGGGCATACATGTGGAGAGAAGAGAAAGGGGAAAAATAGAAATTATGCCTATTTTTATAAAATAAAATTGACTTATGGCTAATTCAGTAAGCTTACTGCATTACTGTGACAATTTAACTCTTGCTCCTGCAACAGAAGCTGAAGATGGTCACCAGCAAAGCCACAGTACTTGACCATAACTTTTCAGAAAGTTGTTCTGCCCTCTGTTATGTGTTTATCAGTGTTTATTTCTTTAGAAACCGAGCAAAGCGCTAAGGTCCCTAGTGCAAAAAATGAGTTAGCTTGAAAAAAGAGCAGAGATGAGATAAATTGAGCAATCATGGTAAGATGACGTCCGACTTTGTTTTATACACAAGACACATCACACAGCAAAGGTGCATTCAGTAACAATATCGAAGGCATCAGAGAATTAAGTTAAAACTAGAATATATTAATATTATATTACTATGTAATATATATTATATATTGATGGCCCGAATCACGTCCTCCTGTGCTGAAAATTTGTTTTCTACATCGTAGGATTTGTCCTGTCATTGTGATAAGTTAACTGCTGGAATGAACTACATGCATGAGTGATTTTATTTTCCCACTGTGCACCTGTTCCTGGCAAAGTCACCAATTCATTTTTGTCCAACTAGAGAGATTAGGTTTAGAAACATTCCTCCTGATAAAATCCACATTTATAACATTGTCCTGGATAGGTACAGAAGTGTGTTTAAGGAGCTCAACCACATGAGGGTTGCAGTAACACTCTTTGGCCTATTGCAATGACCCGATATGCATTGGCCTAAACTATGTCAGAGTGCAGAACAACTGACAGGTCAAAGCACACCGGAAGGCAAACAGGCAAACCAGGCTTTAGGCAGAAAAGAACTGGGATGGATACTGAGAAAAACGACAATGCTGTAAACACACCGGCTAAGATTAATTCTCAACCACGTTTATTATGGTTTTTAAAAAATTTGGACCGAAGTAAATAAATTCTAAAAAGAATGTCTTCCGTCATGTATCATGATCGCATCACCACTTCTGCGTTTTTCTACGTTATCAAAGTAATAATAGGTTATTAATCATTATATTTCATTCGTTTCAATTTTCCAGGTTTGGTTATGAGAAGCTTTGACCTCGGAGGGTGAAGACGAGGAGACGATTCCCTGAATCTGGACTGAAACATTCTCAATTAACCAATTGCTTTTCACTCTCTGGTGGCTGGGCAGAAAAGACAGACATACATATGTACTTTTTTTTTAAAAAAAAGCTCGGGATAGTTCAGCACTGAGCAGAAGTAGAATTGAATCTCCAGTGTCAACATCAAGCATTCCCAGATCAGGCACAGCCAAATCCAGAGTAATCCTTCCTCCACTCTGCCACAATAATGTGCCTTAACCTCAACCTCAGAAGCACGTCCAAAATGGCATTTCCACTTCTCACTCCATCTGTTCTTATGGCCCCTTTGACTTAGGTTGCCAAACTAATGCTGGCTTGTGGACAGTTTTGTGCTGTGGACTAACACCACAGTTAGATTGAGGCAGGTCAAACTAATTTTACATTGGACCTTACAACCAACAGAGAAGTGGTCTTGTCATCCGCCATCCATCTGAACTGGATTCAAACTCATGTTATGTCCCAGAGATGGAGAGACAGCGTGTAAATCCAGAGCGTCATCTACTTCTTCAAGGGCACTTCAAAAGAATTTCACATTTTCACGGAAAGATAGTTTGATCATAAGGTTCCCCAAATTACCTCATCAGTGAGCAAAAAGGTGGCCATTCTGACAATCCTCCTTTGTATAACATATATAAGGAACTGAGGTTTAAAAACTGCGGAATCCAAATCCATTTGAAATGATCCATGCTGATTTTCCTTTTTAGCATGTAGTCTGGAAACTGGGTTGGATTAGCAGTGCCACTGTTCATCTGTGTAGAGATGGCTTCAGATTTATGATCTTGGTCTCCATGTTGAGGAGGTCCACACATCCATCATGAGTAGCCATGCTCTCTCTGCACTATAATAGTGCAAAAAAAAGTAAGAAGATGAATATTGGAGATGACAAATTAATCAGTATGTGCATTCAAATCAAAAACATAGAAATGCATGAACTAATTGTCACACAATTAAAACTGACTGTATACAAAAAAATGGAATCCCCGTGTGTCCTTCATTTACATTTGGCACACCAAGTCCGAATGGCTAAGCAGCCATGGGAAGTTTGTCTATTGCTTAAAAAGGAGATGAAGGATGCAGTGTCACTGAATCTGTAGGCATTATTTGTAAAGAACAGAAGACCGGTATCCTATCATCACTGAGGCAGCAGCAAATGATCATCACAATCTTTAAGATTTTCAGCTATTAAGAGTTCAGTCACAGCCTCGCTTTACTTGAAGTCGAGTTATTCCACTGATAAGATAGCAAGAAAACCTGTTGAAGGAACAAAAACAAAATAAGTGAGAAGCACAGTTCAGGAGGGAGGTCTGGCATACCCATACGCCAGTCCAAAATACACACCGTCAGTGTGCAGACTGAGCAGGAGGGTCAACAACAACAATAATAACAAAACAACAACAATATTACTATTATAGAGCGCATTTCACGTCGGGAGGATGTCCCAAAGCGCTGAACAGTCAGGTGTCGGGGCCCGAGCATGAGGGAGGGGGAGGTAGTTTAGGGGTGAGGGAAGGCAGAGACGTGGGAGGGAGACCAAAGGCACGGTCGAAGAGAAAGGTCTTCAGACCGACCTTGAAGGTGGCAAGGGAGGAAGCGAGGCGTAGGGACTGTGGGATGGAGTTCCAGAGTGTGGGGGCAGAGAGGCTGAAAGCCCGGGCACCAATGGTAGGGCGGGTCGGGCGGGAGACATGGAGAAGGTCGGAGCCCGATGAACGGAGGGAGCGGGCAGGTTGGTAGGGAGTCAGCAGGTCAGAGAGGTAGGAGGGGGCAAGGCCATGGAGACTGCCCAAACTAATTCCATTATTTAATGATCGAGACTGAAACAGCCAGCAGATAAGAGATATTCACCCTTAACGAAAGAAAAAGGACATTGTTCTAAACCACCAGTGCAGGAACCACACAGATTAAGACTAAGACTTTCCAAACATCCTGACACATTAATTGCCAATCTTTCCAGCTCATCCCAGATGTGACATATTTTAAATTCTTTTGCAAATCATTTTATGATTGCAGCCTCTTCTGCAACATTTGCTTGATAGCTCTACATTTTAAGAAACTAAGACAGAGGTTCCACATTAAAACGGCATAAATGTAAACCTCCTAATCTACTCAAATGGCAATGGAATAGCAGACAATGCCTGTTGTGAAAAATATACTCAAATCAACCCTTAACAAACAGGAGCATATTTGATAAAAAAAAAAACTTCTAATTACTGTTTGATGTAGTTTGGACTCCGCATTAACAAGCAAATGTGGAATGTATAACTTATATTTTGTGACAGTTTTATCCTGGTAAATTTTGGGGGAATCCTGGATTAATTATGTCAAAAATGGACATGTTTTGTTGGAGCCAACCTTTAACAACGTTTAGTTTGACAGTTTTGCAACATTCTGCAATCACTAACTATTGTCATCCAAGGCAATTTCACTTTGTCTCTTTCACCTCATTAGCCAGAGGAAACAGAATTGGAAACGGAATAAGATTTTGGAAAGGAGGTGAAATTATTCATAGACACCATCACAAATTTGAGACTATCTGCTGTATCTCTTTCAAATGTCCTTAGTAGCCTCGTTCTTACTCACTGCCAATTTCAGATAACTTCAGCTTCACTGCTTCCAAGCTGATTCGACAACATCCACAAATAATCAAGGGCAGACTAACTTGGGCCAACATTAAAACACTGGAAATCACTTCACATGATATACAATGTATTTTGTGGGCGGAATACAGCAGCGAGTTGGTGCACAGCAGTGTCCCACAAACTATGGAGTGTGTAATCAATTCTATACGGGGGGAGTGGTTGTTGGCCAGGACACCAGGAGAAACTCCCTTCTCTTTTCGAACAGTGCCATGGGGTCTTTATCATCCACCTGAACAGGCAGATGGGACCTCGGTTCAACACCTCGTCTGAGCAATGGCAGCATCTCCCACAGTGCAGCACACCGCATACCCCACTGCTGTCTGTCCTGAGCTTAACGGGGTTAAGGTGAACACGGTAAGCAGTTCAGATCTTTTATTTTCCACCAATATTCTTTCTTCCTGAAGGTGGTGCAATTTCCTCTGACTGGCAGACAGTTCCACGGGCACTGAACACTCTTGTATCTCACTAAGTGGTAATTCTTTATATACAAGCTTCCACAGCAATTATCAGGAACGCCTCAAGCTCAGATCTATACCTCAAGGTCTCCCAGGAGCAGTGTGGAGCCACGTTCCTTGCTCTGGAATACTAGTTGATCACACATTTGCAAAGAGCTGAAGTCAGCAGCTCAACTTAATGGAGGACTCTACTTACTTATGCACTGGACAGAGCTTCCCGTCTCATTGGCATCGGCAACAAAATCATCATTCCAAAGACATCGCACATGTTAAATAATTAAAGTCAGAACCAATATTACTTTCCGATAAGCCTCCAGTCCCTACAATTAAAAGTGTTAAACTCTGCTCCCATAATCTTTCAATTATATCTGGCTTTCTCAGTTTCAAATATAGCTTTTTTTAAACAAAATGAATACTAATGTTTGCATTCGATATAGCTCCCTCTGCTAAGCAGGCTCCAGCTAGCCTGCTGCACGTCCTCCTTCGAGGCACGTCTCAAGACGTACCTCTTCACGCCTTCGGTCACCCTCCTACCCTTGCCCTCCACCCCTCCTGATCCCAAACCCCTGACTCTCCAGAACCCTGGGACAAGCTCACAATGTGAAAGACGCTAGACAAATGTAATTTCTTGTTGTCTCAAAGTGCTTCACAGGATTAACTGAAAAGTACAGTGACTGTGCTCTGTAGGCAAATGTGGGCAGGCAAATTGTACACAACAATGTCCAACAAACAGTCATGAAGTGACTGTTTTTCCCCAATTGTACATTGTAGAAGGAATGTAACATAAAGCAATATATATTAAACTACTGATAACTTGTCACTCCAATGAAAAATGGCTCAGTGATGAGGTATCTGGAGTGGCGAGTTAGGCATATCTGTAAATACATAAATAATTGCAGCTGGGATATTGACAGCCTGGTGGCTTAAGTGGTAGGGACAAGTTAAGGCAGAGTTGAGTTATCAGGAGTTTACTATAATACTGACTCACAAATAAACACATTAAAGTTACCCTCAGCCCCTCCCGTTCTTACGTTCACTTCAAGTAAATAAAGAGCCAACTAATCTGCTCCACAACCTACAGTGGTAATTATGGCTCTTAGTTTGTGAGTGGCAGCACTCTCAGGGTTACAACATCAACAATTGAAATAATATTCAGATAAATGATAATCTGCCTGGATTTGAGAGGATGCTGTGAAACTAGGTTTTCAATGGCCTTCAAGGGAGTTTTTACCTCTGGGGAGCAGAGCGGGTCATGTCATACAAAAGCGAATTATACAAATGCTATCATCATTAAAAATGTACTGATATAAACCCGCTGGTAAAAATATTCAAATGTAAATTGTTAACAAAATAATGAGCAATTCACAAGTCACAGCCCTGACAGCAAATCTGCCACTTCAATTACAAAAAAGCCCTCCTTCAGCTGTTCACCGACTTCAGTTTGACTGGAAAACTATGTTAGTTAATGTTAGCTACACAACAGAAATTCAAACCCTCAGATCATCACATATACTGTCACATTAATTTATCACAAAGGCATGATACGATTGCACCTAGAACTAGACCACTATACTTATTGTAGCACATTCATTGTCTATATTCAAGCACCAGTTCAGGACATTAAAAATCTCTACCTTAAACCAACCAGTGGTCTGAGGGTCTGGAAGTGGCCCGAGGATGCCATCAAGAAACAGTCGCCTATCCCAACCACCCCCACCCACCCCCGACCGTTCGCACCAGTCTATGGCATAAATCAAAAAATATTCAATCGAGAAACTTTATTTTGATTTTGTTGGCTGACCATAAAAGTTGCCCACCACTGCCTTAAACTGAACAAAGCCTTCATCCCACTCACTGTTCTCAGGGTTACCTCCAACTCTATCTCTCCGCCTCTCTCCTCAATTCCAGGTCCATTTGATTCCAGTCACATCTGACCGACTGCCTGTCAGACGTGAAGTCCTGGATGAGTTCTACCTTTCTACAGCTAAACATCAACAAGACGAATGCTTTCCTGCTTGGTTTGCATCAGTGCCTTCTCACCTCAGGAGCTGATTGCATCACCCTGCGCCTGATACTCACTCGACCTTGCAGAGCTGGTGAGGGACCTTGTCGTTGAGGGTGAAGCTGCCCTATTAAACTATATTGAGACTCAAGGGAGAGACTGGCTGGTTACTCAGAGTTACCCTTACTGCCAGGGTAGGGTGCAACTACAAATAGGCATAAAGTACTTAACCCAGAAACACTGCCCAATAATCTGTAACCTTTGCGACCATTACCAGAAAATGGTTTAACATCCATATGATGCCTTTATCTTTAAAACGTTAACTGCTTTTCAATGGAGTTACAGCTGACATTCATTACATGGAAGATAATTTCAGGTCCCCAGCATTTTGCTCCAAAGCACAGGAATTTACTGAGTGCACCTATACACAGAGCAGATTGTTGAAGGCACTGAGCAATCCTCTTAGTGTTTTGGCTACCAAAGGCATGCGATCCCCCATGGAATTTCAGATTATAAACCATTCCACAAATTTCATTAAAAAGCTTTCCCCCTGACTGCAGCCACTGGGAATGAGTTATGCCTCAGTTCAGTGGCAGTCAAGCAGGTAAAACCAATCTAGACAATAGAACGATAACAAGGAGACAGGCTTTTGTGGAGAAGAGTAATAAGGACATTACCTATAGAAATGGCAAATGCACGCTTCAATCCATCCATTAATCGGAAGGGTGCTCAGGACAGGACCTATTCACTTCGAACCAAGAGTCTATGCATCTGGAGAAAAACAGAAGGCCATGTTATTCTTGTATCAGATCTGCACATGCAAGACCCAGTATGAAGGAAAAGCCTCCTCATGCGTTAATAAAATGGGTTACATAGAATTGGGACATTTGGGCTTCCAGCATCAGAAAAATAATCACGTCTTTAACAAAATGGTATAATTTTATACATCAAAATGCTTCAGATTTGTAAATCATAAAGTGAGCAATTGAGATACTAACTTCGTGCTTATGAGCCACAGTTACTGGTTCGAAGGAGCAGCACATACCCTATCTTCTAGAAGAGCTCTCTCTTTAATCAATAGGTGTGCGAAATTAGATATAATTCAATTCCCCTACCATTTCCCTTAACTGTAGATTAAAAGTTGAGAAAGGTTTCTTGACAGGACTAACATTTCAATCTATTTATGGTATGAGATAATTTCCCAGATAATGTATATTATACTATAGCAGACTGGGGCATCTGTCAATATATATTGATGCCCCGAGAGATAGCTCTAGAGGTTGAAAAAGACTTTAGATAAAGATCCTACCAAGTAATTTCCCTACTTTGTCCTTTTCTATACTTGTATCTTCTCTTTCTCTATTCTGTTAGGTTCAACTTGTCTCCCTTTACCCAATCTCCTGCCAGTTCCTGCTCCACTATCCTGTCTGCGGGTGGCAAAGTAACCTTACTCCGAAGCTCTCTCCCAACATGGGAATGAAACCAGTCATTAGCAGCTGCCAGAATCCATTTGGCTTCAACTTTTCCCTACTTCCCTTCCTGTGGGGTAAATATTTCCAGGAGACCATCTGAGATTAGCATTGTCAGCCAGTTACACTGTTCTAACTCTGAATAACTGCTGCAAGCTTTGGACTGACATCTGGAGTGGCTTGGGGAGGAAAACGCATGTTGGGCTTCAAAGTAGGCACAAGCCGTTTAAACCTAGTGGTTACACACTTTCCGTCATAAGTTAATGCAAAGGAAACTCTTCCCCCCCCAGCACCACCAAAAAGAGCAGCACATTGAAAAGACAAATTAAGTGTGAAGGCTCTGACTGTGTGATTTTGCCAGTGCCTCTAATGTAATCAGGTGAACCAACGACTCTCTGGCCCTGTGCCAAATATTCCACCTCCGATAAGAACCTCTCCCCCTCCCCCACTCAACATCTGCCCAACAACAGAGATCATTTATTTGCCTGTGCATCAGTGTGACAATGTGATCAACTGCATTTTTAATACACTCGCTAAATCAGAGCAGCGTCAACCAGACGCGGATTAAAAATAAGTCATTCATTCACTTATATGAACCATTTTATACACAGCATGGCAGGCCCAAACCTTCCATACTGCACACACTGAAGCAGCATTATCACCCAAATTAACTCTGTGTAATCGTACACGTATGAAACAAAACAACTTGCATTTATATAGCATCTTTCATATAGGGTAACAACTCGAAGTGCTTCACAGATGGTCAGAAAGATCAGTTTGGATATAAACAAGACCCTACAGCCCATCCGATCTCATCCTTCCAGAACATCCACCCTACCATCCTCCCAACACAGCATTAGGCTTTTTTCTCAAAGGAGTCCCATATGGCTTCTCACAGTCAATTTGAGGCACTTCCTCAAAGTGGAGTATGAGTCCTCAAGCAGAGAGGGTGGGGGAAGAGGCAGATGACTAAAGATATAGTTAAAGATATAAGTTTTCAGGAGGCTTGTAAAAGCAGATAGGAATCAAGGTAGAGGGACAAACAACAAAAATATGCACTTATGTAGCACCCCAATAAGGGTGCCCTGCATGGAGATTGAAAGAAAAACTGAAATGTTAGAAACCCAAAACACATCAAATTGCTTCATAAATAATCTACATCTAGATCAGGGGTCGATCCGGCAACCTTTTTAGTCTGTATGATTCAGTTCCACACGGAGCAGGGGAAGTTTCTCCCTCAACAATCTAGGCTTCCCGAGAGCATAACATAGAATAGATGTGATAGAGACCTTTAACATCGGTAGGATGCCCCCAAAGCTTGTTCACAGTGTTAGATGGGCATCCGAGCTGGACTGGGAGCCATGGGGAGGGGAAGGATAACTGAAAGCATGGTCTAAGAGGTACGTTTCGAATATAGGGAATAGCACTGTAAATGCACTTTGGGACATCCTCTTAATGGGAAAGGTGCTCTATAATGTCTATTCTATTTTATGCCCTAGCAAACGAACTTCTCCAGATTGTTCAGCTAGAAAGTTCAGCTCTGATAAAGTAATTTCCGGATACCTCGTCACTCCAATGGCGAATTATCCGATGTGACGACTGTGCCATAGGTCCTCACCTTGTATTGAAAATAAGAGTGGTACAACTTCTATTCTTGGTAGATTAGCTACATGGTATCAATATTGTACTCTGAGTCATTCCTTGCTCGTTACCAGATAAAAATAAATTGGTTTTACATAACACGGGTATTTATATTGATCAACTACCAGCTATGATGTTGCCGGTTCAGTGTATACTGTTCTACCTGCTTATGTCGACATGTCCAGGACCATTCAAATTTTGTCAACTTAAGCGGATTGTCGACATAAACGGATGAACAACCCAGACAGTGGCATTTTGGTTAAAAATTGCTGAAGCATTTATTTACATTTCATATACAATACTGTAATTAGAAGCATTTATTTACATGTATTTCATATACAATACTGGAAGTAGAATTGCTATACCATTTATTTACAAATATTTTATCCACTCCCATTACAATTTCTGTACCTTTACTGTATTTACATGTATTCTCCTCAATTCATTTTATTTAAAAAGACGGTCATTTAAGAGTACACTGTTTCATGTGTGACACTTGTTCTTTTTGGATTAGTGCTTGTAGCTTGTCCAAATACTGCTTTGTTCATTTCTTTCAATGGCTTCAATTGAGCAAAAATGTCTGCAATCCTTCACACATGCTAAATGCTTCTTTGCACGTCACATGCCAAATACTGTCAAAATTGGATTGTTTTCAGGTTCCTCGGCTTTTTGTTGGCTGTTGTCTTGACCCTGCTTTACTGAGGCAGATGATACCTTCATCTGCCAGTGCTGCAGTGCCCTGCTTATTTGCATCCACATTAACAGCAAGAGCTATGAACTCTTCTTTTTGCAGGCAAAGAGTGTCATACAGCACCTGATCGCCAAGAATCTTCTTTAGGACTATCAGCTGTGATTCACAGAAGGCATCATCATGTGGGTTGCAGAAAAAAGCATATATAAAGCAATTATGAATTGTCTTGTTTTACCAATTTCCAGGCTTTTTTACAACGATGCAAGTCTCCCATTAGGTTTTCTGTAAACTCTTCCTTGGCCTCAAAGGCTATCAATTTTCTATGAGCTAAACATTTTCAGTAGAGCTACTTAAGATTTTGAATAATCTATCGATCCATTGGCTGGATTAAGAATATGGAATTGGGAGGCAAAAACACCAATTTAAGATTTAAATTTTAAGATAATAATCCTTGCATTTTGATATAGCATCTTATCATGTCTTAAGAAGTCTCAAGGCGCTTCACAGAATATACTATTAAGTGAATTGACTGGATTTTGTTGGGGCGAAACTCGTTAGCCAATTGCGCACAGCAGTGTCCCACAAACAGTCGTGGATTGAAGTGACCAATTTATCATTTTTTTTTAAGGAATTATTACCCAAGATTCGCCAATCGACTAACAACTGGGTTCCTACTTACTGCTAGGTAAAACAGAGGTGTGTGGATTAAGGAAACTTGCCCAACATTTCACCCTGCCGGGAACTGACCGCAGATCTCTTGCTTGCGAGGCGAGTGCTCTAACTGCTGAAATACAAGTTATGTAGAGTAGTTACTGAGTAATAATGCTACTTTCCAACCAAGCATTGTCATCTTGCAGTTTAGGTTTGAACCCATTTGAAAATATCAGATGTCGTCCAGGCTTTGGCATTGGCTTCATGATCGACTGATAAACGTTTTAAGTATCATGAGTTTTTTGACTTTTCTATTATGAGAAATTGTAGGTTATCAGTTCCAGTCGTGCTGGCAGTGACCGTAATTGAAACATAAGTCTTTAGGTGGTTTATCCCAGTACAGGGTTGTCCCTCAATGCAGTATTTTTTTGTCCGGGGTACACTTAAAAAACAAGGTGGTTTTGTCCGCGTTACAAATACGGTCCAAATTGTAGTTCTACAGAATTTCCTGACACCCCTACTTCCACTCCTCGAAGCAAGAATGTCGGCAGACTTACCCTCATGGCAAATGTTTTTGTATACCAGACCGTGACGAGCTTTGAAGTGACTAAAACCACCTATTGCTAGAGATGAAATTTTCCACACCTGCCTGATTGTCCTTCTCAAAAAAAATGTCACAATCAATTGTGATGGTGGGATTTTGGGCGAGTTTTTCTTTAAGCCCCGTGGCTAATCCTTCCTCGACATCTTCACATTTGTAGCTTTTCTTTATCTGTGATGACTATGACCCACTTTGTCCTCGGCCTTTATTACTCACCCTTTAGAACTCCATCCCACTCTCCTTTCAACTCGTTCCTTCCCTTGCCTCCTTCAAGGCCCGTCTGAAGACCTTCCTCTTCGACCGTGCCTTCGTTCACCCTCCTATGCCTACCCTCTCTGCCCTCCACCCCTCCTGATCCCAACCTCCAGCTCAGATCCAAAGCCCTCACTATCTATAACGCCTTGGGACATCCTTCTGACGTAAAAAGCACTATACAAATATAATTATTGTTGTGCATTAGGTGACCTTACATCCCCGCCAAAATTGCTCTGTCTAGAGTTCAGCAACAAACTGAGCAAGAACAATAAAATTCTGAAACAGATACACTCATCAGAGAAATACAGCCATTAATCCATTAAGTTTCTCCAGTATTGCCAGCATCAGGAATTTTGGTGAGTTCAATTTTTTTTTATGCATGTCCCTGAATTTGGATTACAAAATATGGTCACCCCACCTTTATGCAATCAGCAAATTTCAACTATGTAGCGTGTTCACAGAGAAGGTTTTGCGGATATTCCGCTCTCAATTGCTCTGACTGTGCGATATTTATTCTCCAGCATTTTCCATTCAAGTTTCAGTTTCGTTCCAGTCGCGGTATCCACTGTGGTACAAAGGGCACTCACACCGTGGTTGCTTTATAGGCCTAATTAGCCTAACACATGTCATAGCCCACACACATGTCACACACACTCATGTACAATCACTCATTGCAGGCACACGCCACACTCACCCAATCAATCACTCACTGACTCATGTGCCACACGTGAGAAAAAGGCCCTGTCGACATAAGTGGTAACAACACAACGCACGTGGTACTGTTAGGGACTTTGTCGTCATAAGTGTGCCAAAGTTTATGTTCAAATGAACATACACGATAAGTTTAGTGTGTTCCTATGCAAGGAAGGGATCGGGGTTTACATTTTTTGTCAACATAAGCGGGACGTCGATGTAAATGGGTTGAAGATACTTGGGTAGGATTGTATCACAGGAAACTACTCAACGCCGCTCTCTCTCTTGCATGCTCCGTCAGACACTGTGTCTGAGCATGGTCGCCCTAACATCCGCTGAGCACCAGTCACAGGATAGATAGGGAGGGAGGGCCTCTGCCATGCCAGGCACCATCTTAATAGTTACCCGATCAATCTTACATTGTAAGTAGTTACAAAGAATTTCTAGAATGTGACGAGTTACAGGCTAAGCAGAGAGATGAGTAAAGCGATGTCCCTTGTTAATATTTTGCATGCGAAGCAGCCAGGATATTGACAACACGACAATTTAAGTGACAGTGACGAGTTAAGCCAGGGTTGAGTTATTCAGACTTTACTATATATACTATATATATTATATTGTAATATATATATGTTATATATATAATGTCACATATTTGATGACTAATTTAGTCAGCACTCAATTTCACAGGGAGTCAGAAAGGACATCTGCAATAGTGGTATTTACAAGGGTGTTGGAGGTGAGCAATTGCTGTTATGATAAGGATTCTCTATAATAAAATGTTTGATACTGCCAGTATTTTCACTGGAACTGTTCTTCGTGGGTCTAAGATTTCCCTACCCGCAAATGCAGGTGTTGCAGAGAAAATAAGAGTTGGTTCCGATAAATGCTTACCCTTTATGATATATACATAGACAAGGCAGTCGTGCAATGGTGTCTCCCTGTTGCAGCTCTTCGAGGCATATTGCACATTCCCCAGTGTCTTTACTCAGCACATCCTCTGAGGAGATAAAACAAAGGTCAAGGTTACAAAAAGGAACCGTAGGTTATTAACATAATCGTCATTATGCCCAGGGGAATGGTGGCAGCACACTTAGATCAGTGATCACTGAGAAACTGCTCTGCCAATGGCTCTTCGCTGCACACCTTCCAACTCGAGACTCCATGACGACTCTAAAGAAGTACAATTTACAAGGCTCAGAAGAGACACTTTCTTCTACTGCCCCAAAGGATGCAACGTCCTGAGTGTGAATATGCACATCTATATCTTGGTTTTGTTCTCTCTCCGTCTATATATATCTATATATACATAGATATATATACATACATAGATATCAATTCTGGCTGCTAGCCATTAGACTTGTGTGCAAAGATATGTTTTCACTGTACAGGGAATCTCATTATAGCGCCTTCAATACTGTGCTTTTTCATTTAACCCTACTGCGAACCTGCACTAATTGAAAGAGCGTCAGCAAAGGGATTTTCAGCACCACCCCTGATATCAAACTGAGAGTAACAATTGTTTATTCTTCCCTAACTCTGCTTCCACCTGCTCGATCTTCATTAACAATTATTAGCGAAACTTTTCTATCCAAATGGGGTGTGTTTAACCTCTCTCTGATATGTTATGGAAATGAAAGGATAATCAGCAGTGTATTCAAAACTATTATTTCCCTCCTGAACAATTGCTGATTCATAGTCTTTCCCGAGGGTCAATAAGTACTCAGATTTCAATGTGTACTGTCCTTGAAAAGGATTATACAAAAGAAAAATAACATCTCGACGGGGAGCTAAATTGCTGGCACAAAACCAGAATGCAACAACTGGGATTTAATTAAATTAGGGGGAAATGTTCTGGAAGAGAGGAAAAAACTGAGGTCTGCCATTGATCAGCAGAGGATGACAAATGTTGGAATACTGTATGAAGTGCAAAAACAGAACTAAAACAGAAGGAAATATTAATAACATCAATAGCAAAAAGATCAAAGAAAATATACAAAAGCAAAGGCAGTGAGTCAGGCAAGGAAGTTATGAGGGAACCATAATCATCATATACATACTGTAGATATATTACATATCAATATATTATCTACACATTTTATTTATATTCACACACATCCGCGAACATAAATGTCAGAAGCATTCAAAATAAAACAAAGGAGTTAAAGGTATTGGTGACAACCAGTAATATAGGCATCACAGAGACATGCCTAAACCAAGATGGTGGAAGTGAATACAACTTTTAAGTGTGTAGAATATTTGGGAAAGACAAGAGGTGGAAGAATCGGAGAGGCTGCCAGGCCGGATGAACTGTACTCAGGTTACATGGAGGGAGATATCTATAACACCCAGGCAGTCGTCTTGAGGAGGTGAATAAAACTGGTTATGTTCTGACATACTAGAAAGAAATGGTGTAGTCATAAAATTAGCTTGGTGGAAATTAAAGTTTTGAGCTAGGTTCACCAGGTGTCTGTGCTGGGACGCCTTCTGTTCCTAGTATATGTTATTGCGCATGAAGAACGCTCTATAAGTCCAGTTGTTATTGTGGCATATATAAGGCCACCTGGATTGCTAGTCTGACAAGTGTAAAGTAGCAACATTTACAGTTGATTTGAGCTAGAGGGAGAGCGGGAAGAAAGAGCGGAGAAGAGTTAAGAGTGTAAAATTATAAGAAAAAGCCAAGATTTAACAAAGAAAGCTCAACAAGCATATACCTGGGCCGATGACTAGCAAATAAAATTCAATACATGCAGTACAAAGTACCGTATATTGAAAGTAACAACACAAGCCGTGATTATTCCGCCGATGAGACTTAGCTTGCTAAAGGGGAAACTGAAAGAGGTGTTAGTGTGCTCATCATTCACTATAATTATCCTTATTAATAATCCTTCCATTTGACACAGGGCCTTATCACTATCACAGACGTTGCGACATCTCAAAGCGTTTCACAAAATATACTGTAAGGTTGATTGACTATGTATTCTGTGGGCGAAACGTGCAGCCAATTGCATAGAGCAATGGTCCACAAACAGTCGTGGATTGAGTGACAACATTTTTTTTGTTGAGGGATTGTTACCCCTGGAAAGCGATCCGCTAATCGACTAACAACCGGGTTCCTACTTACTTCAAGCACCTGGTGCACTCAGTGAAGATCTGAACTTGACATTGTCCAGCAGAGGGCAGTACGCACCATTGTTTTCATCCATTTAGTTCAGGTCATGTTCATACAAGTTGCACAAAGCCTCGATAAAGCAAATCAAGCAAGACCAATGCATTTTGTACAGCTTTGTATTGAGCACTGTAATAGGTATCTACACCATTGTGTGTGAGATGAGATTATAGAGCTATCCCCAACATATACAGATCCATTAGCCCATATTTATGAGACCAGGAAAACGAAATTAGGGCTCAATTAATGTCCAGTACAAAATATCAAGCAAAATACTTATTGCTTCACACTTTTTTTCGGTAGTTTCCCGGGTACGTAATCTAATCTTCAGTGACCTGGGTCCACACCTCTGCTTGTAACAGAGGAAGGGCAGAAAGGCCAATCTGTTTTCAGACTTCTGCAGCACTGCCTGACATTACCCCACATGAAGGGAGCTATATAAGTGCAAGTTGCTGTTGTCGAGACTCCCTTTGGCCTGCTACTCACAGGTCCAAGCACCTTGGGATGTCCTCCGGAGGGGAAAGGTACTATACAAATGTAAATTCGTATGCACTGTACCACCTCCACAGGCAAAAATAAAATGCTCCCTGCACTTACTGTGCCTTCGCTCAGAGTTTGCGTTCGAATTGGTCCTCATTTTAGCCTTCGAGACAAGGTTAGGAACATGTAAGCCACTCAATAAAGGCTGCTTACAAAAAGGCTAGGAATGTGCTTAGGCAAAAGCTTTCCTGAAGACCCATGTGGTAAATGGAGTGCAGTGTGGACCCTGAGCCATGATCTGGAGGGTCTCAGGTTTGATACTCAATAATAATAATAATCCTTCAACATCCACCTGAACAGGCAGACGAACCTCGGTTTAACATCTCATCCGAAAGACTGATTTGTAAATTTGTGTGAACCTGTGCTGACTAAACTAACCTCAGGAATGGGAGCAGGGCCAGAGAGAAAATCAGCTCTAATTCCTACTCCCAATTGCTCTTCAGTGATCCCTGGTGGAAAGTGCATGTACCTCTGAACAGGATGGATTTTCAGTTTGATTCTTTTTGTCCCCTCCTTTCTCCTCCCTCTCTAACAACCACGGCATAACCAGCTGACACCGAAGCTCAAAATAATGGAAGATAGTTCCTTGAGGGTGTTTCAGAGAGTGGCTGGCACCTGTGCAACCATTGAGTCAGCAGCTTCGGGGGAAAGGAAAGAAATGTGTGCTAGCAAGCTGAACATGTTGACGAGAAGGAACAATAAATTGCAGAAAATAATCTATCTGTGGCACCACCCACTTAATTCACAAACAACACTACCCACTATTCATAAGCACATGGGAGTCCTGTAATGTACTGGTGCTCACAAGCACTCGCCTCACAAGCGAGAGGACCCGGGTTCGATTCCTGGTCAGGGTGAAACCTTGAGTTTCCTTACTCCACACATCTCTGTTTACGTAGCAGTAAGTAGGAACCTGGTCTCCAGTTGATTGGCAGATAACTTTCTGGGGGTAATAATCCCTTCAAATTTTTTTAAAAAAGTAATATTAGTTTAGTCACTCAGTCCACAACTGTTGTGTGCGATTGGCTATCAAGTTTCACCCACAAAATATAGTCAATTCACTTTACAGTATATTCTCTGAAGCACTTTGAGACGTCTCAAGGATTATTATTACCAACTATGTTGAATTCGGGAGCCTGTCATTGCCCTTTTTCCCCTGCAATTCATTGCTTTTTGCCTTGTGCCCTTCATTACACACACACACACACACACCTGCACTGCGTCAGCTGGAAGTGAGTTTCTGACTGGCAAGAAGCTAAAGGTGAGATTCTGGGAAGTTGTTACTGAGGTAAATGAAACCCAAGCAGCAATGACTGACTCCACTTACAAACATTACAGTCTCTGCTCCTGGGCGTCAATTCTAGTCCACCCCACCTCCAGGCTGCGGTCTGAAGTCACACACTATCCCTTTGCCTTCTTGCCTCACTCATTTTTTTCCTCCAAGGCCTCACTGACACTTTGCTCTAATTGGCTATGATCCACCATCCTCCAGTTGTCAAACGCGAGCAACTTGATTTAATACCGACGTGCGAAGGATGCAGTGTGGATAACCCGACCACACTTTCTCGAGGAGAAAGGGTACTACAGCTGAAGACAAAGCTCTGGGATTTTTGCATGTGGCAGCAACAAGGGGAAAGGTATCCACGGTAACTGGATACTACCAACTACCCACCTGTCCCACTACCAACCTAGTCAACATATGGGCAACCCAGACTGTCTGAAGAGAGGACAAGTTGGTACATTGTGGGGACTTCGAAATAGATCTGTTTGGACACGGTGGAACTTGGCGCGGACTGTGGTGATGTGCAGGCAGAGTTTGGTGGAGGTGGTGGAGCTTTGAACCAGCTGAGTCTGTAAACTATATTTTTTCCAACTTTGAATTATTATTGCTTATTGTAATACAAAGAAGCTTTATGTTCATGCACCGATTTATTCACCATGTCATCAAAACTCCAGAATGTCGCAAGACACGGCTTATCATAGCTTATCTGTACAATGGCAATCAACAGACGTCTTAATGTTTGGGTGAAAGAAAACAAGCCATAAACACTGATTAATGCAGCTTCGGGTGAATTCCCTCTCTTTCTCTCTGAGTTTCCCCCCTCCACCACCGCCCCACACACACACTGTACACACACACACACACACCACTGTACACACGCAACGACTGGGCCTGAAGGCAGCCCACAGCTGCTGTTGGATTTTCCGCCCGTGACATTTCAGTGCAGGTTCAGTTACTGACTTAGCTCAGTGTTTAAAGTCGTGATCTAACTATAAAAGCTGAGTTAAACCAGTGGCCCGGCACTGAAATGGAACGAGACAGAAATTTCAAGAATGGTCAAAATTATTGCATCACGGAACATTCACTGTGGCATTTTTCACCCTATCATTATTACAGTTTAGCACTTCTAATAAGATAGACATCCTTTTTGTACTGAGTGTCTAACATGAATATCAGAAGCAAAGAAACAGAAATGTTATCGGCAAGAGAAGGCCATACAGCACAATTTGTCTGTGCCAATACTACCTCATTTTCTAATTCAACTTGGTTTAAAAAATAATTCCACTTCTCTCTCCCATATCCTTGCATGTTTTTTTTACTGCTAAGGTGCTTAACCAGTTCTCTTTTGAATGATTTGATAGATCTACTTGTGTACAATAGTTACTTGTGGTAACAAATTCCACAGAACTAACAACTCTCTGAGTCCTTCCAACCCCTCCAATAATTTTTTTTGCCAAAATGCCTTCTTGTCTCCGATTCCCCCAACTAATAGCTGCCAGAATTGTATTGAGGAAAAATTTCACTGCACCATGTGCTCAGTTTGCGTGAGCATCACTCCATAACATTTTTGTTGGGTGTCCAATAACTAACCAGTGACTATCCTCCTTAAGAGGAAGGTAGACAGGCTTTCCTCAAAGCTGAATTAACTCGAAAGTGAAATGTTTGCCAATGAAATGTCACAATCAAGCCCACTCTCTGTGGTAGTCTCGCTAGTCCGATTCCTGAGCCATGCAGGTCTGCAATACTTCAGGGCACTGCTGATGACAGCCCAGCCAGCCTGGCTCAATGCCAGGACTTGGAAGAAAACAGCAGTCACTGGGGGCAAGGACTCTTCCCTCTAAGCTCCTGTTAACCCTGGAAGCCCAAACCCTAATGCATAGGGTTGTCCCATGTGTTCAAGCTATGGGAAAGCTTTCCAGACAGCGTTCTCAGCAGCAAGCAATGCAGTTTTAGTTGGTTAGACTCCAGCAGCACCTCAATGCACACTCTGGGATCCCCAACCCTCAGCTCTTGCCAACCTGCGCCTAATACTATCTGGAATTAGGTATGCAGGATGTGTCTCTCCAGGGAGAGAGTGCATAAGCCATTCCAATAGATATCTTAGGAATTACGATGTATTGATGGGATGCAAGGAACTCTGTTTGGTTTGAATACTCTTAAGCAGAGTGGTGGTTTTTTTCATGTGTCAGACATCAGGCTGACCAAAAACAATCTCCACAACAGGAACTGAGACCAACTCTCATGAACTCTACTTGATCTTGCCCTCTGCCTCTTGAACTTCACGCTCTGCTGAGACAACCTGACAAGGTTTTCAAGTAGTCAAAGTCTCTGATGGGAGTGTGAGATCTCAGCAATGCCTCTTGTTTCTGACTGCAAATACACAATCACAGACAGAGGCAATCGATTCCTTCTGGCTAGCTCAAATTGCTCTTTTTTTCTTGTAATGGAAATCACATAAACCTGTCATCCTATGAAAAATCTAAGTACTACCCAATCTGAGTGCTTGTGCTGCTGATCAGAGTCCATTAATATTATAAAGTACATCGACACAAACCTATTGTGCTGTAAAGGCATTACACAATAGAGTACACTGGGACTTCCAGTAAATCTCACGACTCTCTCTTTAACCCTCCCTCCCTCTCTCCTCACAAACTGGCATCATTTCAAAATCTGAATTAGGCAACAGACACAGGAATATTCCAGGGCAAAGCAATGGACTGACTATATCCTCAAAATACTCTTTGCAAATTCTCCTAAATCAGTGTATGATGGTATCTGTGGCTAGTTTATTCATTCAGCTGATATTTACGCATGCTTGTTTCTCCTCTTCCATTTCCTCCTCTCCTACGTGTATTAATACATGCACAAGGATAAGCATCTGATGCAGGTCAAAATGGGCTGAATCAAAACGAATTGAGAAGTGCAGGTCTTGCGAGACTGCAAGATATTGTGGGTCTGGTTGTGCATGCAATAAATGAACTGATCATTTTCAGGACCCCATCTTATTGTGGCCACTCATACTGGAGGCTCTTTTAGTCTGTGCTATGGGAATAGGAGAGGTTCCCAAAGGAGTGTCCTGGATCCACTTCAGGTTAGATTACTCTCCTCTATGTTGGCACACACCATGCACCAAAAAAACCTAATAAAAATAATCCTCACACATGACATACCCTGTCACAATTTTAAAGCGCTTAAAATTTTCTGTGGAGTGCAGTTAAGAGGCACTTGTTGGTGATCGGAGCAACCAATTTGCTCACAACAATGTATCACAAACAGCCATGAAGCGAATGACCAATTTTATCAGGGGGATTGTTGGCCAAGACAGCGGGAGATACTCCCTTCTCGTTTCAAGTAATGCCATGGGCTTATTAGCATGCAAGTGAACACGCAGATAGGACCTCGGGTGAATGTCCCATCCAAAGGATGGTAACTCCAACGATGTAGAGGAAAGCATTTCACTGGAGTGTCTTTCTAGGTTGTGAAGAAGTCTCGATGTGGGAACATGTTTCACCTTGAACAATTGTTAAAAGTACTGAAGCTTAGTCCGAAAAAGCAAGACAAACAATCCTATGTTTTGTTGTATTCTAAGAATTAATGTGAGTTCCCGTACCCTCGGCTTCAGTAAGATCTAATAGCCATGTGGGAAACAGCTGATCTCATTAAATCTCTGCAACAACCAATCCAACAGGAAACCGAACAGAAAGAACAATAAACTTTAGAAATCCCTCAAGTTACATAAAGCTAAGATTACAAAATGTATTGTAGTTGTGGGAACAGCAGTGCTACAGTACATGTTCCTCTACACAGTTCCCGTTCCTCAGAATTTACAGCTATTTCAGATTCTTCAACATTTCCGTTTGCTTCTCCTTCAAAACTGTGAAAAAATTTTTTTTTTTTTTCATTCTCACTCTTCCTGTACCTAACATCTATGAATGCTAGAATTAGCTGTAGAATCATAGATTTTTACGGCCCAGAAATAGGCAAGTCCCATGAGCCAATCTCTCCCCACTCTCTTGCTCACTCCCAATAACCATTCATATCTTCCTTTTCAAGCATGTATTTAATTCATTTTAAAATAATTCGTGCACCCAGACATTCTGTCAGTACAGAGGTGGTACTGGAGTCGAGGGTGGAGAGAGATAGAGTTGGGTGTCATCCGCATACATGTGGAAGTTGACCCCAAAACTGCAGATGATGTCACCAAGCAGGAGCATGTACACGTTGAAGAGGGGAAGACCAAAGACAGAACCCTAAGAAACGCTGCACAAGATGGTGCGGGGGCTGGAGGAGGAGCCATTTGTGGAGACAAAGTGGAGACGGTGGGAGAAGTAGGATCTAAACGAATCAAGAACAGAACCATGAAGGTTGAGGTGAGAGAAGAGGCGGTGGACGAGCATAGGGTGGTCAACAATGTCAAAGGCAGCAGAGAGAAGGAGTTACGGGAGACGAAGGAGCAAAGCTGGGAATCAACGAATCATTACAGGACCTTGGAAAGGAAAAGAGGGTGGAGATGGAGTGATAGTTTAAGAGCAGGGATGGGTCCTAGGAAGGCTTTTTGAGGATGGTGGTGATGACGGCTGTTTTTAAGGGGGTAGGAACGGTGTCGGTGGACAAGGAGAGGTTGATGATGTCTGTGAGTAGAGGGACAAGGAGGTGGAGCTGGAAGGTAAGGAGAGGGATAGGAATGGGATCGAGGGAGCAAATGGTGGGTTTCATATGGGTCATAATGGTGGAGAGAGGGAGAGACAAATTTGAAGGTGAAGGGAGGGATGGGTAGGGGCCGAGGTGTAAGGGGGAGATGGGGAGGGGGTAGCAATTGGAAATGCAGACACAGTTGAGCGGATCCTCTCGGTTTTTGTCTCGAGGAAGTCCAGCATCTCCTTGCAGTTGGAGTTAGAGGAGAGGATGGGTGAGGAGTGAGGGGGGTTAGGTGAGCGGAGGTGCCGGTTGGTGGTGGAGAAGAAGATCCTGAGGTTGTCCTTGGCCTCCAAGATTATCTTGGAGTAGAAGGACAGTTTAGTGGAGGCGAGGGCGGAGCAGTAAGTTTCAATGTGGTCTTGAGCCAGGTGCGTTCAGCTGCACCCACCTGTGCCTTGAGGGAGTGGAGGTAGCTGGCATACCAGGGTGATTTGCGTGAGTAGGAGGCGGTTCGGGAGGTGAGGGCAAGGGCAAAGGAATCAAGCGTGGTGGAGAATCTCTGCACCCAGTTGGTTGCAAACCAACCCCCTAACAGGTAGGATGCTCCTAACTGGACAAGCAACAAGGTTTTCCAGACAGTGCACTCAATGGCAAGCTATGTGATTTCAGTGGTTAAACTCCAACTATACCTCAATGAATATGGAGTCTCTTAGCCTTAGAATCTAATACCCAATGGAATTAGGTAAGCAGGGATGCATCATTCGAATGAGAGAATACACATTCCATTCCAGACACAGGGAATTTTCGTTATGTAAGTGGCATACATATGTGGAAATGCTCATGTCTTGAATGTTCTTAAGTATGATGAAGGATATTCGCATTCATGCGACACCTGACTAACCCCCCAAAATATATTTTTTGATCTTTCCCTTTATGTTTCTTTATATGTTCTAAAATTTGTGCCTTCTGGTTATTGACTCACCAAAAAGTGTAAATATCTTTTACTGTTTACCCTATCATAACCCTTCGCAATTCTTGAAGACTTCAAGGTTTAAGTCACCCCTTAATCTTCCTCAACTCCATATGGAAACAAGGCGATCTTGTCCCGGAGCTCTACAGACATCACTGGGTCACTGGAAGGAATTATGTGAGTAGCTGAGGATCACCAATTCCATTTTCCTTGCTCCCTGAGAAGCATCACCTGGTCATAGATTAAAAAATAATTATTTTAAAAGACTTGCCACAAGCAAAGCCAATGTACGAATTTTCTTCTCAAGACGCCCGCTTGACCAAGGATTGCTGCTCATTAGAACGGAGGCTCGATTACAGCAGGTTTGGGATAAATCACAATTTTCTTCTGATCTCCTTGGACAATCGTTATTGAACTCATTTGGTTTCTTTGAATGACTAATGCTTTACCATCCTCCCCTGCACTCTTTCTCCAGCTGGCTGAAACCATAAGCAAGTGGAGGAGGAAATTGAGCTGCTGCATGTTTTAAGGATATCCTAATGCACACCACCAACTAAACTGCCTTCCTGATTTTATCCCCTTCTGTCTTCCAGGAAAGCACATTAGCTCACATCATAATTGAACAGAGCATGTGTTGCACCTGAAAAATGACCAGGGCAGATGTATTTGTCAGAAGCAATGTAGTGAAGCAACGCTCCAACCAATGGAAGGGAATGGAGTAACTGAAGTAGTTTTCATATTGCAAATTGATTTTGGAAACTCAATTACATTAATAGCAGCAGTGTGCTGTCTAGCCGCAGGTACCAAACCAGCCATTGCATTATTGATTCCTTTATATTCATATTCTGGACTGCAGTTGAAATCTTTATCTTAAGGCCTACAATCTGATTGTGGAGGTCACATATCTTTTCTGTGGCTTCCTTTCTGTTATCAAAAGTGCTTTACTCTCTGGTATATCTAGTATCTGGCAAAATCACTCCTTCCAAAAGCCGAAACATTCAGTGATTATAGATGTGGACAGTGTATAAATCTCATGATAGTAGATTTACAGAGCAGCTCATACACACAGCTTTTTGCAATATTGCAGTGATTTAATTCTGAAAGACTCGATTCATCTGAAGGCAAGATAGATGGGTTGTAGCAGGTCACTGAGATACTTGGGCGCGACCTTTCTAAACTCAGCCTTCAGGATACATAATAAATGTTATGCTATAATCCAATTGAGGTGTTGCTAATGTTATCATGTAATGGCAAACATAAAGATCCTGAATGTCATCTGATCCCAAATTGGCACCAGTGCTGTCACTCGGTTTATTTATTGCACTGATCCTGATTCGGTTTTGGGCACTGCGCTCTTCAATCACGATGCTTTAAATTTGTTGTCTCAAATTACCAAATGACCATCACCAGTAATAACAGACTGGTAAGCACCATGCGTTCAGGTTAGTTTAAATAGCTCAGATTTTGATATCTCCAGAGAGTAGATTTTTGGGGCATTTTTCACAGTTAAGTCACACAGTATGAACATTTCATAAACCCAACATTTGTCTATACTATACAGGCTGGATGCCAATTGCTGGAACTACTGTATTTCATCTTCCATCTGGATCCAAAAATTGTGTTTTACAGTCAGTCGTCTGATGTATTTAGTAGCAAAGGACCAATAAGTTGGGTTTGTGCTATCTGTTGGGCCACTGTTTGCCATACGCAATGACATCACCGTGATGTCTCGGTGCCCAGCGACCCATGAGCACATTCCTCACTGGAACGTACCAAAATACAAGCAGAAAATCCAAGGAAGCAGATGAGTCAAATCACCTTACAGTCAGGCAGGGTCCTCAGTCTCATCTCCCCTCTCCCTTATTTCACTGTAGGCCTGGTTCAGGGGCTCCAGCAGTGAGCACAAGTGCACTGGGGTATCTGGTTCTATTCTGTCACATAATGTGCTGTTACAAACACGAGTGGTGAAGAAGAAACCAAGACCTGGGCGCAACAAGAAAGAATGTGGTTGTAAGGAGTGTCACCTGCTGTGAGCACCCCTGCTGAGAACGCACTGTAAATCTAGTTCCCTGCACCGCATGAATCAAGCATCGGTTATCAACTAATTTGAGGTGCACTGGCAACAAATACAGACAGAAAATGCCGGGCAAGCACAGAAACTGAAGGAAGCATTAGCCTAATTTTCTCGTTCAGATGCTTCCTGTTCTCCTACTTCCACCCCCGCCACGGCCACCATGAACAGCTAGGCACTGAGCAATTGTCAGTGCATTCCTCTTTAAACCTGTACCATTCACCTACAAAACTGCACTTTACAGTAAACCCTACAGTGAAGCTCTTTGAGACCACAATCCGATGTGAAAGGTGCTATTTCAAATATACGTTCTTATTATTTATTTATAACCTCACTGTTATGGGTACACCACAGCAAGCTACACATAAACAGTCGTTTGAAGCAATATTGCAGTACTGTAGTGCTGAGAGAGTTGTTTTAAAAAGTGAAACCGTCCGGTCTAAGAACTTTATTTCTGTGCAGAAACTGTGAAATAAGAAGGTACGTTTTGCGGGGGAGGAACCCTCTGTTAAACCAACAAAGTAGCATGTGATGGAGATGGGAGGGAATAGAAAATGTAACCTCTACATCCCCTCTGCAACATTTCAGAATCCACATTAATTACTTACTAGAATGTTGATGCCAGAGTGACCTTCTGCAAACCTGAAATGTGTTTGACTGAGAATTGAGAGAAAAAGAGAGATTTGGGAGGGGCTGGGGGTGGTGGGTGGGGGTAAACCACAGAAATATTTCATCTGGAGCATATTTTCCTGGGCCTGGAGGACATTGCACAACATTTACCAGAGAGTAATGTGCATTAGCTAGAGAAAGAGAAATTCCACATAGATTTGGCACAACTTGCAATAGTGTAAAAGTGCAGCTAAGAGAGCAATGCCTCAGGCACTTGGGTACTGCACTGCATTCACTGCACATTAAAGAGGTATTTCACTCACTAACAGGGAACCTGGGGACCCTGCTGCAGTATCGCCAGCCAGGTCATAAAACTATAATAATTTATGTGCTGCAATTTGTGTTGCCCTCCAAGTGATCTTCTGCATTGCGAAGGCGCTGGTCTGGCTTGTCTGCCACAGATGTTTGACAGTAGCTCAGTGCAGTGGCGGTTGGTAACACTCACTGTATGCGGAGGGGATCGTTTTCCTGCACCTGCGGGTATTCAGTGTTTGCAATTCAGCAACTGTTTTGTACACCCTTGAGCAGCCATTCATTAGCCTTAATCATTCACACCCAAATATTGCCTCATACAATATAGCACTCTGAGCCTTGTGGTAACACACAACATCTGTATCTCTGATATTGATGTCATGATGGCCTTTGCTCCTTTTAATTCTCTCTAATTTCTCCCAAGCTTCAAATGCACTCTCTCACACTCTCTCTTCCTTTTCTCTACATCCTCACTGTTCCGTAATCTAAACTCAGCTAAATTTATTAACTCATTCTTTCCCAGAACCTAATACTGTTGAATTCTTTATCACTCCTTTTGTCGTTTCCTACTAATAGTCCACCAGATTCTACCTTGCCCCCCCCCCGATGATCCCTACACCCTGCAATGCACAGACCTGATGTCCCTTCCTCTCACAGTTCATTGACCCAACCACCTATCTCGTCCCTTCCTCCCAGCCAACGGATCCAACTACCTATAGGAATCATTCCTTCCTGATACAATCCACTACTACACATTTTTACAATACTTCCCTTGAAGCTTTGGCGCTGGCCTAAACAGACCTCAAGGGACTGAGTTCCTGGAAGACTCCATTTAAAACTTTGGTCTTTCTGCCAAGCCACACACATCAGACGGCAAATGCCCAATAAAAGAGCGCACAAAGTAAACTTGAATTTAATTTAATGTCATTTTCCACACCCTAGATTCCCAAATGCCTTGCTTCTCATTGCCACATCTACCCTTTCTCCCAGCTCAGATTCATTTGGATGAATCATGATGTAATATAGCCAACGTGGCATTTTGTATTAACTTACTTGTGTTGAGGTGGCGTTTCACACCTGCCCCAAGTGAAAATGTAGAAAAAGGAGGGTTGTCGATCTGGTTATGAATGATTCTTCTGTTTAGGGCAGCAGAAAGCATGTCATGTTCTACATAACACTCCACAAATCTCCACTATTGTGCTCAAGGTCCAACAGGTCCATAAATACCATTGCAGGGCATAATTCATCCAACACCGTCAAACACAAAGTAATCATTTAAACTAAGCAAGTCTATCTTTGACTTGGAAAGCAACCTCCAATAATGCTTAATCACAATATTAAGGGGTAAGGGAATTAAACGGTACAGAATCAAAAAGAGAGAGAAATGTGAAGCGTGTTATTTAGGTCATTAATTCAGGATAATCTCACAAGCATTTCAAACTGGCTACTGTGGTAGCACTATGTAGCAGAGGACACAAGCTGTGTATCAAAATCCCAATCCCAACTAACACAGTGTAGCACTGCCAAACTCTACAATAAAAGCTCTTGACATTGTGAATTTGCTTTCTGTACTGCAGTCAGCATTATTGTCCACCAAGTAGACAGACTATTTAATGCAGGAGTCAAGCCAATTGGTCAGGGTTATATCCGCACAATGTTATATGACACTGAACAAAATACTTTTGGCAATTGTTGCAAACAGGCAGCCACAGTTCCTGGAACAACCAAAGTTTGTTTTGAAAAACTTTTGTAAATGCTCTCCTCCTCCCCTATTTTTACTAGCCTTTCTTCGACTTGATTAAAAATCGAATCAACTTTAGTCTACTACCCCTGAGTATCGACAATTTTTATTATTTATATACACTTATGCCATTAGCGAAAAAAGTGTCAGTGATAACAAGACTGAAGGATGTGTTGCAAAGTCAATGGTGACATCCTTCAGATTAAATCAAGGTTGATGATAAAGATCCGGCAAAGGTATAGTAAGAGAGAAGGGAATTTTCTGGTATCCTTGCCAATAATCGTCCACGTGCATTTGATATTCACTGCATAGTTAAATTTGGGACTTTCCTGTTGCGAACTGGCTACCACATTTGCGTACAACTACATGGTAACTATGTTTGATAGAAATCCCTACAAAGTGCCTTGAGATGTTTCAACATTTTATGCACTGTAGTAAATGCAAGGATAATTATTATTTCAGTAGAACTCTGTTACAGTGCACTTGGTTAAGTGTGGGCTTATTAGAGTGTTAAGTATGTGCACCCTGATATTTACTAACTCCCCCAAGAATCCAAAATATGAGCACCAGCGTTATTGGTACCTCAAAATGCCTACTGGTGAGCGAAATGGTAACACTCTCGCCTCTGAAACAGAAAGTTGTTGTGGGTTCAAACCCCACGTTGGGACTTGGAATCACAATCTATGCTGACACTCCAAGGCAGTGCTCTGGGGGATGTTGCATTGTCAGAGGTGCTATCCTTTGAATGAGACAATAAATCCAGGTCCCATCTGCCCATTCAGGTGGATGTTAAAGATGCCAGGGCACTATTCGAAAAGAAAGGGAGTTTCTCAAGGGACCCTGGCCTACAATCCCCCAAAACGGATGTTCGTGAGACATTGCTGTGGGCGCAAACTGTCTGCTGCGCTTTGCCCACAAAATACAGTCAATGCACTTTACAGTATATCCTGTGAAGCATTTTGAGACATCTCGAAGACGTGATAAGACGCTATATCCAATGCAAAAAGTATTATTATATAAAAAGCCAAAAGGTCTGACTTCTAGGGAAGCTGATGTTACTTCCTGCAGGCTTCAGATACACAGGGAGTGATGGTGATAATATGATCACTTGGAAGTTGGACATCTTTGGCCCTACGTCCAGGCTGCATGTTTGGACCACCAATGGATCCAGCCATCTTTCTGTGCACATGCAGAGTGTATGCAGAAGCAATAACTAATGATCATGCTGTGTTATAGCGCTGATTGGGAATTGGACAACAACAACTTGCATTTATATAGCACCCTTCTCACAGGGTAGCATCTCAGAACCCTTGACAATGAGGAGCAAGTTATAATACGGCTCATCTGTATTATAATAAAGGGAACGATGGACAAGATAATGGGAGAGGGGGTTAAAATAATGCAATATGTGATGTGATAATTATTACAAGGGCAGAAATACAGTCATGTGTCCTGAACAAATCCTGAATAAGCTGTCACCACGACGACAATAACTTGAATTCATATAGCACCCTTCATGTGGGGTAGTGTCCAGGAGCACATAGCAGGCTCCACATCGTGACTTGAACTCACACAGTCAAGGCTGACCTTCTGATACAAAGCTGGGGTGTTGTGTTGTTAGAGGTGCAATCTTTCAGATGAGACCTTGGTTTAACATCCTCATCAGGAGATGCTGTTGAGCAGTTCAGGAAAGCCATTCCCATTTGAGCCAAGTCTCCTTTTCATATGACTTAACTCTAGGGAACAAATTTACTTAATTGTAAATAGCAATAGAATTAAGATTCAAACTCAGGTTTGTGAGGAACGAAGGCAATGCTTTTTATTATTCCCTTTTACTAGAACAGTTTTGAATTAAATAGGATTATGAAATTTACAACACTATAAAAAACAAGTTCAAAACAGGATGAGTCATCTTGCAACGACTTAATCGCAACGAAACAGCCCTTCCAACACATCTGCCTCTGTTGTCATGGGGAGTTTATGGCATTCTTGGAAACGTCATCAATGAATGTGTGAGAGGTGGCCTGGGCTGCAGGCCAGCAGTTCGATTTCAGCTGAGTGTTACAGTGTGGAGAAGTGGCCAGAGATGTTCCTCTGCACAGACACCCAGAATGAGCACAAGAGACGTTTCGATGAAGAAGGCCAAAGGTAGGCCATTCGATCTCAACCCTCAGAAAACCCACCCTACCAACTTCCCATTAATATAGCAGTTGGGACCACACAGTCTCCTTCCGGATTGCTCAATCTCAACACAGCAATTTACCCCGTTTTGAGGTATTGAATCATGCAGACAGCGCAAGGCATTATTACAATGCCCGGTTACATAGAGCAGACCTTATCAGGTTTTTTTGATGAATAGTTTGAATGTAGCCTCAAAAATAGAAAGCCAGTTATTTCAGTCCATTGGTACTCTCTTAGCATGACTTGTAGGCAACATTGTCTCTGCCTCCTCAGTGTTTCATCTTCTCATCATGAGGTGCTTCCAAGTTTATGCCTCATATTAATTATTGCTGTTCTATCCTGGTTTTGTGAGAAGAATTAGAGGAACTGAGTAGGCAACTGAGTCGAGCTAAAACCAGTTTAATGTGCACACTGAAAATATAGGAGTTACATCCTAAGAGGGGCTGGGTGTTGACAAAATGCAAGCCATATGCCTTGACTCTCGTCAACATCTTCTCGCCTGTGGCTCTGCCTCCTCAACCTCCCCAGCCTATCCCTCAGACCCACTCAGAACCGGTGTGGGACCTAGGCGTCATTCTTTCCCCACATCTGGTCCCTGACCAAGACCGCTTTCCCCCATCTCTGCTACATTGTCCGCCTCCAACCGTACCTTACCAAAAAACGCAGGCGTAACACTCATCTATGCGCTTTTCACCGCCCTCCTCGACTACCCAAATCCCCTGCTCACTGGTCTCTCCCCAGCTCCACTCTCCACAAAATCCAGTTGATCCAAAACTCCGTCGCCTGCATACTCACCTGTAATAGCTCTGTACCTCCATCACACCAGTTCTAGCCAGGCCCCACTAGCTCCCCGTCACCAAAAGGATCGATTTCAAGATCCTCAGACACGTCTTTAAATCCCTTCATGCCTTGGCACCTCCCAACCTTTCCAATCTGCTTACACCCTAATCCTACCCGTTTTGTCTGCTCGACTGGCCTTCTTGTGCCCTCCCATTCCACCTTTGGTGGCCGCGCTTTTAGTCACTACATCCTGAAACTCTGTAACACTCTCCCTTAATCTCTCCGCCTTGCCCCTTCCTTCCCCATCTTCAGGTCATGCCTGAAGACCTTGCTCTTTGATCTTGGCTGCAGTCAACTCCCCAGCTCGGCATTATACTCCACCACTGTCAAGCGTTCTGGGAAGCTCTCCTATGTGACGGGCATTATACAAATGCAAGTTGTTGTTGTTGAGTGGTATCAGAACCACAGAGAACCAGGAGGTATAAGTAACCATTGCCAACATGAGTGTGTGTGGGGGAGGAGAGAAAGTAAGAGTTGGATCAAAGCAGGTTTTAATGGGAGGAGAAGTCAGTGACAGAAGCATTGTGATAATAGTAAGTAGGATCACAGGCAAATAGAGGCAAATACAAGAGAGGGCAAATGGGAGGCAATTAATTGGATGAGGAATGCTGCTTCCTGAAATTCCTAGCTTCAGGAAGTAACAGAACTTGGCACACTGAGTCAGAAGCTTGTGGGTTCAAGCTGCTCACTGGGCCCTGAGCTCCTAGTCGACACTCCAGTGCAGTTACTGAGAGAATGTTGCATTGTCAGAATTGCCATCTTTCACGAGTCCTTCGCCCACTTCAACTGAGAATGCACACCTGTACTTTTATATAATTAATCTTTGCTATCTTGGACAGCGTCTGGAGAATATTCAGAGGCAGAAAGCACTCAAATAAAGTGTTGCTTGCTGCTTACCTTATGCCTATCATTTTTAGTGAGAGCAGTGCCAGCAAGCCGTGGTGATGAATTAAGTGCCTCACAAAGAAGCAGCATTATAGAATATTGTTGTAAAGTATATGTTTTCCCCATCTGACTGGAAAAAATATTCCTCATGACAACACGATTCATCACAATAGTCTTGAAGCTAAACAGTGAATGTCTATGTTGCTTTTTACTATAGTGTTGGCACCGTTGTTTCCATGGACCTTTGATGACTCTAATGACATGTCATCCAGCTTATCACATGCTTTGGTCATATGGTCGACAATCACTCGCCAAGAAGAATCCTTGCAATTAATATAGCGCTGCACAGAATATATTGTAAAGTGAATTGACTATGTAATTGTGGGCAAAAATGGCACAAGGTTAGGACTGAATCAGCTCCAGGAGTGGATTTCTATTTCTCCTGTAATGTGGATAAGGATTTGATGAACTGACTGCTCTGTCTCCAAACCTGCCCTCAACTATGTAGCACTAGCCACAACAATTCTGCATGCCCATTCTGTAGCTTTCCAAGAAACCCCATCATCACCAGCACTGATTCATGGAATGAAGATCACAAGCTTTCACCTCAGATAAAATTCTGTATGGACTGCGGACGGGAGCAGGGTAAACAACAAAGTGGATGGGAGGGGGGTAAACAAAGAAGGGGAAGGAAGAGCAATTGTCCATCTCGTGAAGGTCAACTCTTGCTGACTCAGTGTTGACAATTGCTAGCTGATCAGTTTTGATCCAGGCTTTCAGCCAGAACTGTGATTATAGCACTGCATCTAATGTGACACTTTCAGTTTAGAACGGTCGCCTCCATTACACATTAGTTACACAAGGAAAACCCTTGCTAAAACATGGTCGTTGGGATCCAGAAATTCCAACCCGGGCGTACTAAACAGGCAGGACCGATCACACTTCCCGGGTGTCCCAAGTCACTGGCAACGCAACTTGAACACACTCAAAAAGCTGTTCAGCAGTTTGTGGAATTGTACTGCGCTCGTCTCACAATGCACAATCTAACCTATGTTGATGATAGTGGGATTTTTCATGCTTTGACGTCAAAAATGTTGGGTTCCATTACCTACCCACCGTATGAGTAGACAGTACCATATTGAAAGATGTCATATACAGGGTGAATCAGAAGTCCTTACTCATAGAGATTTTAATTATGTGTTTTTTATTTCTTACGAGTGTGCAGCAATTACAGGAGATGTCTTTCATCACATTTGTGAAAGTTTTTGTCACTGAGTTGATATAGTTGATACGTCTACAAGGCAAGCAGTTTGAACATCTCATATAGAGCTACATCAGTAAGGACTTTTGATTCACCCTTTATTAGGGGGTTCCTCTGTATTGATTTATATTACAGCTCTTAACCTTCCCATACATGGGTAGTGAGTTAGGATAACCAATAATCCTTAACTGTAAGAGTTAAGGATTATTGGTTCAGCTACAGGTACAGTAAATTATACAGTGCATTCATTGCTTCATTACCTCAGCTTCAATGAACCTTCCACTCCTCTCCCCCCCCCCCCCCCGCCACATACACACACACAGGCATCTGGTGCAATGATCCATTCGTTCCCATAATGTTCCCTTGTTCAATGATCTGTTCAATCTGCACACAGCTCTCCTGTGGAAAACTTTGGTCAGGTTTCAAAGCTTTCCTTGTGTGACAGCCTCTCCGACCCAATAACCATCCGTTCAATACACTGAGCTCTCAGTCCAGCTCCTCTCTCCACCAAGTTCTGCATTCAGTCGCAGCAATGTTGGGTTAAGGCAGAATCTTCAAATTCAATGGAAAGTATGAAACTTGGATTTGTGAAAAAATTTATATTTGATTATGTCAGAGAATAATGGGGTGAAATTTGCAACATTGCAGAATATGTTATGAGAAACACTTTAAACACAATCCCTATTTGTTTTTACATTTGCTTTGCAAACGCAAGTCTTGACAACTTGTCGATAAAATGTTATGAAAGTATGCCAGAGAGCACAGCCAGTGACAATGCTAAATTAATACATAATAATAACCCTTACATTTGATATAGCGCTTTTTTATGTCTTCTACACATCTCAAAGCACTTCACAGAATATACTGTAAAGTAAATTGATTGTATATTTGTGGGCGAAACGCAGCAGCCAATTACCACAGCGACATCCCACAAACAGTCGTGGATTGAGTGACCAAACTCTTATTGTTTTTTTGAGGGATTATTATCCTTGGAAAAATGATCTGTCAATCGTCTAACAATTGGGTTCCTAATTACTACTAAGTAAACAGAGATTTCCACTTGCTGCAATATTGAAAATACTCCTTCACCATGCTTTCGCTTGCCAGCCACATGCTTTCTGACTTGCCAGTATAAGCTTTTAATGTTTAAGCCGTTGCAATCAAGGTTGTCAAGCTTCAAAAGAAGTCAATAGTGTATGCGCACAAGTTAACTCCTGGACACTTTGAACCGGAACTTCCTTGAGCAAAATTAAAAACAACAAATTGCATTTATATTCCCCCTTTCACATTGTGAGTCTGTCCCAAGGTGACGGTCGAGGGTTTGCAGCCGAGTTAGGGGTTGGATTCGGAGGGGGTGGGGGACAAAGGGGTGGGTTAGGGAGATGACCAAGGTGGAGTCAAAGAGGAAGATCTTGAGATGGTCCTTGGAGGATGCAAGGGAAGCAGCAAGGTGAGTCTCTGGATGGAGTTCCAAAGGGTGTGGGCAGAAAGACTGAAGGCCCAACTACTGATGATGAGGAAGGCAGGGCGGGGTCGTGAAGCAGTGCCTGCCAAGTGGAGGGAGCAACCAGGTTGGTAAAGTTTTAGAAGGTCACAGAGGTAGGGTGGAGCAAGACTTTAAAAGTGAGGATGAGGATCTTGAACTCAATAATCCTCTGGGGGATGGGGAGCCAGAAACAGGCAGAACTAATGGCACTTGATCAGAAAACTCTGACACTTCACAAAAACTAAGTCCAACTCAGGGCACACCACGTACATCATACCAACTCACGCGAGCTCAGCTCTGAAGCCAACTCCAATTTCTTTTCTGATCACTCTCCAAGTAGCAGCCCAGCTGCAAAAGGTGCCTGTAGATATCAGGCTTGGACAATTCCTGCTCTCCCCTTCATCCCAGGTAGAATAACTATCCAACACTTACCATCTGGGCTCACAATTGAAGAATTAAATGACCATTTGGGCAATTGGTCAGCCTGGTTCAGTTGTTTGCCCTCGCGACTCTGTGGCAGATCATAGGCTCAAGCTGCAAATCAGGACTTTGAACTTCAACAGTCTAACATGCCACTCCAGTGCAGTATTGGGGGAACACTGGACTACCAGCCCTTTGGATGAGACATTAAGCAGAGAACCCATCTGCCTGTTCAGGTGGACATTAAAGATCCCATGCCACTATTGGAAAAGAGAAAGGTGTTTCTCACAGTCTCTTGGCCAATGATAAAAAATGGTCATTCAATTCATGGTTGTTTGTGGGCTATATCCAGTGAAGTACTTTGTGACTTCCTCCTGATGGGAAAGGCTCTGTACCAAATGCAAAGAATATTATTATTTATCTTCAGGTACCAGAGAGTAATCAGCACCTGCGAAACTGCAGTACTCAAACAGATTCCCTCACTTTGTAAAAACTGGAGGGAAGATGTGTTATGCCAAAAGGAGCAGCACATAAGGTATGAGAATGAGACGATTTGTACATACAGATTATGTTGATTACAATAGTAGTTTCCTCAGTAACTGAAATGCTATCAATGTTCACTACACCGGCAATGTTTGACATTGTCGAGCGTGTTACTCGTGAACTTTATTTAGCAGTTTATTCACTCAGGATGCACATTCTTCTCCTTGTAGTTGCAAAGCTTCTACATCAATTTAAATCAACACATTTAAATGAATGCATGGCTCCTTGACTGGGGATATTGGAGTGCTTAAAAAACAAATTATATATTTAATCTTTTGAGAAACAATACAATGCAATTTACATTAGGCGCACCATTCATGTCAGGAAGATGTTCCGAAGTGCTAAGCAGTACTGGCTGGGCACTAGAGCTGGAATCCAACAGGGGTGGGGAGGGTACAGATGGCCTACAGCGCAGTCAAAGAGGTGGATCTTGAGACGGACTTTGAATGAGGTGAGTGAGGGAGCAAGTCAGTGAGTGCGGGGCTTGAACTCAATCCGCTGGGGGGGGATGGGGAGCCAATGGAGACGAGCAGGAAATGGAGCAATAGACTCACAGAAAGGACAAAGGCTGCAGAGAAAGCAGGGAACTTTAAATTGAATTCATAACACTGTGTTGGCGCATAACCAAGCAAGCGTGATGGGTGTAAGGGCAAGATACACATCTCTGTTTGCTGGAATATATGAAATACCGAAAATGCATGGCACCCATATCAAACACGTTCTGATCACTGAATTTATTTTTTCAATTTATTCTGCTCAAACTAAACTGCCTCTTACTGATAAAGGAAGCAATTCCATTTTCTGTGCATGCATTTTTTTTCAAGCCCTGGCCTACAATACTTTACTGTTTAAAAAATATACTGAAAATTAAATCGGTGCTATTAGCAGCAAACAGCGATAGCTAATACTACTATCCTCAGTATTAGTATAGTAGAGAAACAATTCTCTGCTCTAACTGGGGCTAGCTATCTAGTGTAGATGATAATAATAACGATAATAATGTAATTACAATACTTGCATTCGATATAGTGCCTTATAACATCTCCGTCTCAAAGCGCTTCACAGAGTATACCCTAAAGTGAATTGACTGTTTATTTTGTGGGTGAAATGCAGCAGCCAATTGCCTACAGCAGTGTCCCACAAGCAGTCTTGGTTTGCGTGACCAAATTATTATCAATTTTATTTTGAAGAGATTCAAAGTTATTGTTCAATTCAATTGTTTCTCTACCCCTTGTAAAAGCGATCTGCCAATTGATTGACAACTAAAAACTAAAATTATCAAAAATCAGATATTGGTCATTACTCAAAATACGTTGGCTGCAGTTTTAACCATACATTTCTTCCATAAGGAGTTATACTATCACTCTGAATACTCTCACCGCACCCCCCTCCACCCCCTAAACTATGCCTTCATCACCTCAATGCTGGATTACTCCAATGCCCTGCTCACCACACTCTTTAGCTCCTCCACACAAGCTGCAGACAAATTTAAAAAATCAATCCTTGCATTTGGTATTGCGCTGCTCACATCAGGACAACGACTCAAAGACACCTGGTATTGTAGCCCTGTGTTTACTTCCACATGGGGAACCGACTCGTAGAAAATGCCCCATCTCTTGCTCTCCCATTTGAGCAGTGCTAAGCTACTACAAACAACAACAAAATTACATTTGTATACAAAGATAGTAACTGTTAATAGTAATAGTCTCTAAAATTATTTAATGATAGAAATTGCCTTAAAGGATATCACTGCTGCAAATATCATCTTAGATAATAATAACAATAACCCTTGCATTTGATGTAGCGCCTTATCAAGTCGTCAAAGCATCTCAAAGCGCTTCACAGGACTTATTGTGGAGTGAAGCGATTGTGTAATTTTGTAAATTGTAAACAAAGAAGCCAATTTGTACACCAGCAATATCCAAATAGTCAGAAACTATCAGTGACCAATTTTATCTAGAGATTTTTGATCAGGGCAGCAGGAGAAGCTCTTTTTCAGAAAGTGCCATGGGACCTTTAACGTCCTCTTGAACAAGCAAACTGGACCTCATTTTAACATTTCATCTGAAGGATGGCACCTTCAACAATGTAGCACTTCCCAGCACTGCCTGGTGTTAGCCTAATCCCTAGTCTATGAACCCAAAGTGACCACGTGGGACTTGAATTTATAACCTTTATAATTTATAACCTCCCACCCACGTGGGAGGAGAAGTGAGGGGTGGGGGGGGAAGCAGGGAGATCGAAAGTACGGTTGAAGAGGAGGGTCTTGAGGTAGGTCTTGAAGGTGGCACGGCGGAGGGACTGCGGGATGATTTGAATAATAATAATAAACGACGCAATGAAATTCAACAGCACAACGCGGGAAACATTTTAATATCTGAGCAATGATTTAGTAACAAGCAGCTCAAGGCCACATGGCAGCAATTAAATTTTCTGCACTAAAAGTGCCAATGGGGGCTGATCAAACATATTCGCAAACTAGATGCCTCGTATGAATTGTAACTTCTGATTCCACTTGCAAGTTTCCCGACAGCCAGCAAAGTCCATGGTAAAAATGCCAGGAAGCACCCACATGAAACCAGGGAATCGCAGTCTCTAATAAGCGGTTTACTCCCTGGTCTGGCATAAAGTCTGCAGGTTTAAAATCTAAATCTATTTTTTTGGTGAGCGTTCTACTATTCAATGGGTTTCTCTAGCTCTGACGTGGAGTCTGCAGCTGAGTTAAGACTAGTGGCAGAAGATAAATGACAGATTAATAATTCTAATGAGCCAACTTCCGCATCAAAACTAAAGTGATAAGTGGATAGAATTCCTTATTACCCATTTACATCTTTCAAAATTATTCCCAAAAAGAAATAAAATATGAGATTTCATATCTCATATGTGCTTATGGCTGCTTTTGACCCACATTTAAGCACTTACATTAGATTTACTGAGTCGATTCATTTTGATTTTTCCTGATAGTGATTGTTGCTTTCTGTGCTCAAATGCTTTAAACCAAACAAATTCAAAAAAATGTCCCTGGTTACTAGGAATGGGGGAAGGGTTGAAGAAAACAATATATAATGGAAACTGTAAATCAGACTGGAAAGCCAGGTTCCCAGGAAAATTCCTAGAAAATTGAATCATTTACAATATTTGTCATTTTTTCTCAAAAGCTGCACTGTGGCGCTCCAGAGAAAAGTACCAAACAAAATAATGAAATGCATCATATATCATAGTTTGCGACAGATTTGCGAAAAGGCTCAAAGAGAGCATTTTGCCCCAAGACCAAGATGAGGAGTATCAATTTTAATACAATTTCATTTGAAGTTAGCACAACCTTAAAGTTTGTACATTCAGATTTTTTGCATTGAACAAAGCTACTATAAACCATGAAATATGAAAACTATGGATACAAAAATCACTTCTGTCATTTGCCATTTCAATAATGCGAATTTATACATAAGGTGTCATAAGGTGTGCCAATATAATTTGTCAGTATCAGAACATGCAATTAACACAGAACAGATTGATTAGCAGTCCTATTTTATTGTTCAATCTTACAAAAAGTTATATCAAATGCACAATTGTTGCTCTCTGCGGAGTCGCTATTTTTATTTGGAGAAGATTGAGAGCTGGGATGGATCCAGTGATAACCATATGATGGGGGGTCTCTTCTTTCCAATTGGTCTGAAATTAGTTCCTGAATGGCTTTTGAATCCAGACCACAAATATATCCATAATTTACCACCTTGTCCTTGGTTGGAAATGGAAATTTCACTGATTTACAGGCAGATTGGCATTGAGGAATGGTCTTATGTGGAGTAGAAGAGGTGTCAGCCTGGCTCAGTTGGTTGTACTGAGAAAGGTATGGGAGGAGTGGGTAGTGACTCATATATAAACACTGTCCGAGACAAGTTGGGCTGAATAGCCCATTTCTGTGCTGTAGAATCTATGTAAATCTATATTGTAGGGTCAAGTGCCACCTCAAGACTTTGAACTCGTAGTCTAACCTGACACCCCAATACAGTATCCCAAGTGTGCTGTATTGTTGGAGGTGCCATCCTTCAGATTAGATGTTAGAATGAGATCTCGTCAGCCTGGTCAAGTAGACATTAAAAATCCCATGGTACTAATTAAAAAGAGAAGGGCATTTCTTGACCAACAATGTCCCAAGTAAAATTGGTCATTCATTTTATGGCTGTTGTTGGACATCGCTGTGTGCAAATTGGTTACTGATTTGCCTACAAAAAACCACAGTCAATACACCTACAGTAAAGCTGGTGAAGTGCTTTGAGACATCTACACCAAATGCAAGGGTAATTATTATTTAAGAGTTTACATTCCATGCTGGACTTGACCTGGAAGTGCCTTAATGCTCACACTGGGCGAGTGTGTTCACGAGTGAGCCAGGTGACCCCCGGAAATCACTGGCAAAGCGCTCTGGGACGCTAACCTGCATGAGGGGCGCTATACAAATTCAAGTTGTTATTCTTGCTTAAAAAACTGTAGCATGGCCATAAAAATAAATCACATCTATTTGCCAATAAATGTCTTTACAGTGCAAGCAAGGAATTCTCAGCCTATATTGGGATCACTCACAGGTGGGAGCTCAGTGACTGCATATCATTTTGTGGGAAAATCATTATATTTATGTAAACAATGATGTCTCTTAAACCCATATAGAATCATAAAATGTTACAGGACAAAAACATGCTATTCTGCCCATCAAGTCTGTGCTAGTGTTTGACTCCGCAACAGACAATCCAATCTCAATTTAATTCTCTGATAATTTTCCACTTGTGCCCTGAAACGTTGTTGGGATGTCTTCCCGACGTGAAAAGTGCTATAGAAATGTAATCTTGTCGTTGTTGTTGTTGTTGTTTAAGGGCGTGCGAGAGCTGATCCATTACATAAATGGAATATACATATTTTCCAATCAGGCTTCAGCCAAAGCTTTTATTTGTACGACTGGCCGGTGAGGCCGTGTTACCAGTGCAATCTACCCTTGTGCAAAATAAAGAATGTCAGGTGGTACAAGTTGGAGTAGCGTGTGAGAGACCCTATCCTACTTGTTGCATGAACTAGCTGGCTGCTCCCACTGATATATTGCACAGCAGGATAAAGGTCACTCTATCAATTCGCTGCACAGCTCAGCAGAGGCAGTGTACATAACCACTGAAGTCTGAACTTTTACATTCGTTTTAACAAAGGTTACTTTATACCATTTGCCAGTGGCTTGTATTGATAGTTATTGACCAATCTGTCAAAGTAGAGCTGCTAGAAACACATTAGTGTGCCACCATATCAGTTGCTCAGATCAACTTAAACTTTGGTTAAAAATTGTGTTACAATAGAACAACTATTTACAGTAATACAGTACCCTTTCCATCAGGAGGATGTCACAAAGCTATTCATACAGTTGACTGGGAGTCCAAGCTGGGGGGAGGGAGAAAAAGAGCTGAAGAGGATGGGGATGGATCAGAAGGAAACCAAAACGCTGTCAAAAAGATAGGTCTTAAGTCAGGCTTTAAAGGTGAGGAAAGAGGGGATGAGGGGGGAGGGACTCTGCGATGGAACATAAGAACACTGCTTAACCACATGCCAATTAATCATATTTGTGCTTTGATGCAATCAAAAAACGTTTTAGTTGCATACCTGGTGACCAGGTTCTTGTTTAACAGAACAGTGCAAGGTGGAGGAACACATCGCTCTCCTTCACACAAACACACCTCATATCTGCGGTGTTTTATTTTCCACATTGAGGACGGCCCAATTGCTGCAGACATTGAACTCTCTACATCATGTTAATATTCCATTATGGCAGTCAATATGATTATAAACTATAGTCTGAACCCCAAATTTATCTGAAGCCCAGGGTTCAACTGAATACTCTGATTATCTCAAGGTCCTATATCCCAGCAGAGAACATGTATCAGCATTATATGTGACCATCAGCAGACTGTGACAGAATTATTACTTAAGCTGTGCCAGTCAGCTCGCTCTAGGAATGAAGCTACTGCTGTGTGTTAACACCATCTTTCGGCTGATAGGCGTTGAATCCTGACGATCCTATTTTCTAACCAGTTTTGAGTGTGCTTTGTGCTGAACTAAGAATGGCTGACACACATAAAATCACTCTCCATTGCTCCATTCTCCCACTACAGCACAAAACTAAGTCGGATTCACATTTTAAAAAGACATTATCGGTTATTCTGCCTCCATTGAGACTATTTTAATGCTTTTTAAACCAACTCTGAGCTGATCTTTCTCTGTGATGTTGCAGTTCTTTAAAGCTTAGTTAAGGGATTATCAAATTAGTAACAGGGATGAGTCTGTTAAAGCTTTTAGGCAATTGCTTTGTTGTGTAAACCTATCACTGATGGAATCCTGTGTCCTGACATTATTACCTGCAATACCAAAGCAATAACTAAATCCTCTTCATATAAAATCCCAAGGGCAAACACTGGGTGTGGTCTATTATTTGGTGTCTGTTTAAGCATCCTTTTATCTAGTTTAACACAACACGTGTCCAAAGCTTGTCACTGGCGTCTGCAAAACACTCTGTCCGGGCTACCTGTGTGTGGCTCTCACACAAAGAACCTGTGACATAAAACCTGTCACCTCCAGCAAACCCTGCATGGCTTCTCGCAAGAAACAAAGTCTCCGAGATTACTTGGAGAGAAGATACTTTACATTACAGGGACTTTAAACAGACACACACACAAAGAGTATTACTAAATACAATGCTGTTTTGTCCCATATGAACAGATCTGCTTTAGGGCAATGCAAGGCTGTTTCACCTCACAAAACCTCCCACCATGATCAGTATACATCAGAATTGATTGGATTGTGGAAATAACACAAACATTAGGGATGACACAATGGCTTCAACCCCTCGCTGTCCTTCCACCTCAGAGGTGAAAATCATCCCAGAATGATGCGGAATGAACAGCTTGCACCAGATCAGTTGCCTTTCTGCCCCAACGTAAACCATGAACACCTCAGCCTCTTTACCGGTATCAGCAGAAAAAACTAAATAAAACTATATAATAATAATCCTTGTATTTGATATAGAGCCTTATCACGTAAACACCAAACAACAGAGTAGCTGAAGCACCGTTACCTGTATCCAGTCCAGGAAAAAACATGCTGTTATTACTTCTGATTTGTGCAGACATTTTCCCCCAGCCATTGGGAAAGCCTCCGGCACTAAATCAGACAGCTACCTAAAAACAACAAGATTTTACGTAAGATAACTGGAACCGGGTTACCAAGAAAGGTGCTTGAGACAAGGATACTTGACCCATGCAAAAATAATTTGGTATTGTAATGGATGAGGTATGATCAAATGGGCCAAAGGGACTTCTTTTTCACCCAAATCTTTCTTTTGATCTTATGAAACAGTTCTGCAACATACAGCAAACGTAGCAACGGTAGTGGTGGTAGGTGTGGGGCAATTCACACTAGTGAAGCAGGGGGTGTCCAGAGATACTGATAAGATCTATATCAAATCTGTGTTGAACATTACGCTTGATTTCAACAATGGATACCAAACTGGAATCATAGAATCAAAAAATTTTACAGCACAGACAGGTAAGAGTGCTTCATTTCTGTGCCGGCTCTTTGAAAAGTGCTATCCAATTCAATCCCACTCCCCCGTTCTCTCTCCATAACCCTGCAAACTTGTCTTCCCCAAATAATTATCTATTCCTCTCTTAAAAGTTGTTATCGAATCGACTTCCACCACCCTTTCATGCAATGCATTCCAGATCCGAACAACTCGCTGTTTGAAAAAATTTCTCCTTACCTTCCCTCTGTTTCTTTTAACAACTTGTGTCCTCGGGTTCCGATCCACTCGCTAGTAGAAATAGTTTCTCCTTGTTCACTCTATCGAATACACTCATAATTTTGAAAACCTATTAAGTCTCCTCTTAACCTTCTCTGCTCCAGGAGAATAATCCTAGCTTCTCTAGCCTCTCCTGAGAACTAAAGTCCCTCATTCCTGGAACCATCCTGGTAAATCTCCTTTGCACCCTCTCCAAAGCCTTGACATCCTTCTTAAAGTGTGGTGCCCAGAGCTGAACACAGTACTCTAGCTGAGGCCTAACCAGATAAAGGTTCATCATAACTTCCTGACTTTTGCATTCTATGTCCCTATTTATAAAGCTGTAGCCCGTGTGCTTTTTTAACAGCTTTATCTACCTATCCTGCCACCTTCAAACATTTACTTATATGAATCCCCAGGTCTCTCTGTTCCTTCATCCCCTTTTAAATTGTACCATCAGTTTATATTGCCTCTCCTCATTCTTCCTCCTAAAATGCATCACTTTGCATTTCTCCACATTAAACTTCATCTGCCACATGTCTGCCCATTTTATCAGTCTGTCTATGTCCATTTGCAGTCTGCTACTATCCTCCTCACTGTTTACTACTTTTCCTATCTTAGTATCATCTGCAACTTGGAAATTGTACTCCCTGTACCCAAGTCCAGGTCATTTATATAGATGAAAACAGCAGTGGTCACAATACTGACCTCTGGGGGACACCACTGCACACTTCACTCCAGCTAGAAAATCAATCGTTCACCACCACTTTGCTTTCTGTCTCCCAGCCAATTGTGTATCCGTGGGTTTCTATTTTGCTTACAAGTCTCTTAATTGGTACTTTATCAAACACCTTTGAAAATCCATATAAACTACATCAACTGCACAACCTTCATCCACACTCTTTGTTACTTTATCAAAAAACTCTATCAGGTTTGTTAAAACAAGATTTGCCTTTAACAAATCCGTGTTGACTGTCCTTTATTAACCCATATTTTTCTAAGTGAAAATTAATTTTGTCCCAGATTATAGTATCTAGAAATTTCCCCACTACTGACTTTAGGCTGACTGGTCTGTAGTTCCCAGGTTTATCCTTCTGCCCCTTTTTGTATAGGGGGTAATATTTGCAACCCTCCAGTCCTTTGGCACCATCTTGGTGTCCAAGGAGGATTGAATGATTGTGCCCAGAGCCTCTGTTATTTCCACACTTACTTCCTTCAGTAACCTGTTTGGACCGGGTGACTTATCTACCCTGAACACCGACAACCTTTTTAGTACCTCCTCATGGTTTATTCTTATCTTATCCAATTTCTCTATCCTCTCCTTCAATTCTGTGGCATTGGCTGCATCCTCTTCTTTTGTGAAGACAGATGTAAAGTACTCATTCGATACATCAGCCATGCCCTCTGCCTCCACAAGAAGAATTCCTCTTTGGTGCCCAATTGAACCCACCCTACCCTTGACTACCTTTTATTCTTTATATGCTTACAAAATACCTTACGATTCCCTTTTATGTTACCCTCTAATCTTTTCTCATAAAAATCTCTTTGCCCCTCTTATTTCCCCTTTCAGTTCTCCTCTGTACTTTCTATATTTTATTTGATTATTTTCTGTATTTTGGACCTTGCATTTATCGTAAGCCTCCTTTTTCTGTTTTATTTTAATCCCAATTTCCTTATTCATCCAGGGAGGTTTGGATGCCCTACTTTTCCACTTTGTGGGAATGTATTTGTTCTGTCCCCAAACTATCTCCTCCTTGAAGGCTTCCCATTGCTCGTTAATTGTTTTACCTGCCAATCTTTCTTTCCAGTCCACCTTGGCTAAGTGCCTTGTTAACACATTGAAATTAGCTCTAGAGGAGTACTCTAAACCTAATCATGTTGTGATCACTGTTGTCCATATGCTCTTCTATTGAAACCTGTTCCACTTGCCCCACTTCTTTCCCCGTAACTAGATCCAGCATTGCTTCCTTCCTCGTTGGGCTGGAAACATACTGATCCAGAAAGTTATTCTGCACACATTTCAGGAATCCTTCACCTTTCCACTGTTATTTTGCCAGTCCATGTTAGGATAATTGAAGTCCCCCATTATCACTACTCTATTGGTTTTGCATCTTTCCGAAATCTGCTTCCAGATTTGCTCGTTTATCTCCTTCCCACTATTTGGTGGTCTATAGTATACTCCTAACAGAGTAGCAGCTCCTTTACGGCTGCTTAAGTCTAACTAAATAGATTCTGTTTTTGGACCCTCTAGTACATCGTCCCTTTCCAGGGCCGTAACCGTGTCTTTAATCAATATTACCACCCCCCTTCCTTTTTTTTCTTCCCTATTCCTCCTGAATACAATGTAGCCAGGAATATTCAGCACTCATTCCTGGCCTTATTTGAGCCAGGTCTCTGTTATTGCACTACATCATAGCTCCATGTAGCAACTTGATCCTGCTGTTTTGATACTCACTTGCATGAGGCACTGGGTGTAATCCAGAGATCACCATCTTTGAGATCCTACGTTTTAGCTTTTTATCTAGCTTCTGATACTCTCCCTGTAGGATCTCAGCCCTTTTTTTCCCTATATCATGGATCTCAACATGGACCACAACTTCTGGATGTTCCCCTTTCCCCTGTAGAGTGTTTTGCACCCATTCCGTGATGTCTTCAACCCTGGCACCAGGGAAGCAACATACCATGCGAGAGTCACATCTTTGGATGCAGAAATGCCTATCTTCTCCTTTCACCATTGTGTCCCCAACGACAATTGCATTGACACTCTTCCCTGTGTCCCTCTGTGCATCCATTTGCTTTTGACTCCCCTCTCAAGGGGTATCATCACCCGACCGGTATTTAGTACAGAGAACCGATTTGTGAGTGCCACACTCTCACAGGATTTCTGCACTGCCCATCCTCTCTTCCTACCATGTCAGCTGGTCACCCACTCACTCTCCTTCTGAACCCTCTAAGAACAAAGAACAATTTTCGAACTAAGAACAATTTTTAGTAATTGCGCATTTCGCCCACAAGATATACAGTCAATTCACGTTACAGTATGTTCTGTGAGGCGCTTTGAGACGTCTCAAAGATGTGATAAGGCATTATATCAAATGCAAGAATTATTATTAACTTCCCCCAGGTCTACTATCCCTGAAAAACTTACTCCCCTTCACAATGAAAGACTTTGCTTACTGAGCCAGCCTCATATGTGGGAGAAAAATGCTGCATAAACTGCTACCCTTGAAACAGACATGGTGAAATAAGGTCAGTAGCTTTGCAGCTTCTTTAGTGTATGTTTTCTTCAGCTGGCAGCAGCTGTTGTGGTAGAAACGGTCATGTGGAAACATGTCCAAGATTTGCTTTCAAAGCTTACAACAGTGATCTCAGTGTTTACCAGGGAATGCCAAACAGTGAAGTGGCGAGTCAGTCACAAGATACCAATTAAATTTCCAGCATCTCTTTTTCCTGGGTCTTTATGAAAGGATGTTCTGTCAGTATCTGCAATTAGACCACAGAACTACTGGTCAGTGTCTGATAAAACACCCTGTTCTCCTATTCACAGGAGTTAAAGTGTACTTGGCTTTCTATCAGGCGGCAGCATCGATCACAAATGCCAAAGTACAAGGGCACAGATGAAGAGTTCTGTAGCAGCTAGCAGATGTTTGAGTAACTGGGACAACTGGTTGACCTAGACTGTAATCTTTCAAACCCTTGCCAATCCACGACTAAGACTTCCATCCTCTGGAGTGCAATCTGCAGTGGCCCACAGAGGAATGCTGCTACAGCATCAATTGATGGAAAGCTTTCATTTTAACAGAAGAGACGGTCAATCCGTGTACTTATCCAGTGCACAATTCTGGAGCTATTCAGGGTCAAACAATGTCATCCATCGTGTAGGAGTTTATTAAAGTGAACTCTGAACTTCTCTACTCACTCAAAACCCTATTCTCACTGTGAGGCGAGAACAAACTGCACCTCATTAATAGATAATATTGGGTCTATTATTATTTTGAAAGCATTATTACCCCCGGAAAAACAATCTGCCAATTGACTAACAACCGGGTTCCTACTTACTGCTAGGTAAACAGAGGCATGCGGAATAAGGAAACTTGCCTAAGGTTTCGCCCTGCCCTGGAATCGAACCCTTGGAATCCTCTCGCGTGCAAGGCAAGTGCTCTCACCAATTCGCCACAGGAAATCTTTGTTATGGTTGCAGAGATGGATAAAGTCCGTACGGAATATTCTGTGTTGCTTGGGTACAATTTACTGTAACCATGCTGTGCAAGACGAGTGTCAGCCTGGCTCAGGTGGTAGCACACTGAGTCAGGAGGTTATGGGTTCAAGTCGCATGTCGGGATGCAGAACTCATAGTCTGAACTGGCCCTCCACTACAGTGCTGGGTGTGTGCCGTATTGTTGGAGGTGCTGTTCTTCAGATGAGTCATTAAACTGACGTCCTATCTGCCTGTTCAAGTGGACATTAAAGATCCCATGACACTATTAGATAAGAGAAAGGAGTTTCTCCCAGGGTCTTGACTAAGAATCTCCCCCAAAGTGGTCACACTTCATAGCTGTTTGTGGAACATTTCTGTGTGCATTTGCCTACAAAACACACAGTCACTCCACTGTGCATTGAGACATCTTCCTAACTTAAAGGATGCTATACCAAATATAAGAATCATTATTAAGATGATAGCGCGTACCTTTCAAGTGCGCATTTGTATTACATGCAGAATAGTGGACGTTATCATTCAGATCAGAACACTACCAAACTCACTTCACAAAGACAAAAAACAGACACATCATCATCATCCTTTCATTTGATATAACGCCTTATCGCATCGTTGAGATGTCTCAAAGCGCTTCAGAGAATACAATGTAAAGTGGATTGACTGTGCATTTATTATGTATATATTTTATTGCCATTAAAAAGTACAACAATAATTATTAAAAATAATAACCATAGTATCATATTACATAATCAGGGAATTTAATGGCTATTAATTTGACAAATCACCAAGAAGTGAATGACCAATTAATCTGGAGATTTTGGTGGCTAGGAAACTATTGAATAGTAACAGAATCTTTAACATCTACTTGAAGAACAGACAGACCTCAGTTTAATAGCTATACAACAAAATTTACATTTATATGTTTTCTTTCATGTTGGGAGGACATCTCAAAGCACCAGTGGCTGGGCACCGGAGCTGGGGAGTGGGAGCTCAAGTGGGTAGGCAAGGCAAAGATGACCCAAAGCACAGTCAAAGAGGTACGTTTGAAAGTAGGGTTGGGAGCTATGAGTTGGGAGTTCCAGAGAGCAGGATAGCTGATCCGAAGGATAGCATTGCTGAAAATGGAGCACTCTCCCACTGACGTGTCAGCTTGGGCTATAACTTCAAACCCAAAGTATGGCTTTTAGATTGCAACCTTCCAATCTAGAAGTGACATTGCTACCAACTAAGTCAAGTTACCAAGCGACAAATCCAACAGTGCTGCAACTCCACAAATAAACTAGAGTATCTAGTTCCGAGGAAGTCAAGACAGGTTCAGGCTATTTTATACCAAATTCAATGTTGTTATACTTCCATTTCATCTGCAAAGAAACAAAACAATAAAGAAGCCGTGCCCGTAAGCACCTATTAGGAGAAGAAATGTGTTAAGACACCAGTGACGCAGAGCGCAATTGCAGGTGTCCAGCATTTTTATTACTGAGCTACTGTTTGGTGCTCTTATGCAATAGATGAGGTAAAAGGATAAAGTACATGGAACCAATTGTATATTTTTAAGTTCTTACAACAGTCCTGAGGCCTGAAAACCTGTACTCCTGCTTATTAACCTTGCCACGGTGTTAATAATTACCCCCTCACACCTACTAATTATTCTGCTGATGGATTTTACCTATCATTTCTACACTACCAAACTCACTTCACAAAGATATATAGTTCTAAACTGCCAGAGTTAACAGACTTAATGAAGATATACATTTAATGAAGATAAAGTTTAAACATTTAAAGCCATCGGCATAATACATTTTCCAATCCAAAGTACTTTGCTTGTAATTTACCCATTCAAATAACCCCAAGTTTTATTTTATTAAACCCAGCTGGAGACTGATTTGAAGCATCCTCTTTAATCACTTCAAAATGTTTTCAAGTTTTTTTTCCTCCTCCTTGCTTTTCACTCTCATTTCCCATTTCTGTATCATACAAGTAATAATAATAATCCTTGCTTGATATAGTACTTTTCACATCTTCTGGACGTCTCAAAGCGCTTCACATAATATACTGTAAAGTGAATTGACTATATTTTATGGGTGAAACACGGCAGCCAAACAGTCATGGATTGAGTGACCAAATTATTATTGCTGTTTTATTTTTTGAGAGATTATTATCAGGCGTGTGGAGTAAGGAAACTTGCCCAAGGGTTTTGCCTTGCTGGGAATCAAACCCAAGTCTCTCGCTTGCAAAACTAATGCTCTAATCACTGAGCTACAGGACTCCAAGTATGGCCTCTCCTCTTGCAAAGCACACACATACTCACAAACACACAGACAGATCACTTGGCTTAAGGAGAAGTCATCAGCAGAATATAACTATCCGAGAAATTTACAGCACAGAAGAAGGCCATTTGGCCCATCGGGTCTGGACAGGAGTGGCCAGGACACGTAGCAGGCTAGACAGACATCCCGGAGGTTTCACTGGATAAACATCAGAGCCTGAGAGAAATCTCAGTTCCTCACTTCCCTGAGCTAAGTAAACCAATCGAAGGACGGTGCTCAACAATGATTCACAGCCAAAAAGGGACGTTTTAGTAACCAAAAAGTTAAACATTAATATGACGGACTATAAATGTTTCAGCTGTTGGTTATGTTTCGTCCCCTCGCCACCTATAAGTTAATCATTTATAACGTTGGGACAACTTGACTGTCTTATTTACCATATAATAATTAACTATTGATCATCAGTTACATTTCCAGCAATTGTAAATCTTTCAGAGTCCACCTCCTGGGGTTTTAGTTATAAACTGCTCCTGTTGACTTTTCATAGCGAGACATGAACAGTGGGTGTGTAATATAGTGTAAGAGGTTTAAAATTGCAGAATTTGCAAATAGCAAATCTCAGATCTGTCGCCGATGACCCTGGGAACTCCTGCCAGAGAAGCACATCTGGAACATGCTAGTTACAAATCCTTTTGCAATTCTCAGGAGTTAAAACCCTCAAAGTAACTATTTCAAGACAGTCACAGGCCATTTGGTCCACCCAGATTGCCCATTCAAAAGGGTACAATGGAGGTAAAGCCACCATCCTGAATTGCAAGAATGTCGGTCACCACTTTATTTGGTACTTCTTGTGCAAAACTGTTAGTCTTCTGCAATTGCACAGCTAATAAAATACTTCCCCATAGCTTAACATTTTTCTCCAAGCTACGATGCAACACTGTGATATAGAATACAAGTACATTTCTCACAACACTGCACAGCATTACTCAGTCAAGGAACCGTGTCCCTAAATGATGTGCCAGCTGCCTACTGTAGCCACATGGTCTGGGCTACATTCCAAAACACAGCTAAAATGGATCATGCCTCTAAAACCTTCACATCGTTTCATATTTTTCCAATTCTCTGATGAACTATTCAATCTCTTAAAAACGTGGGGTTAAAAACAGCTTCCATTGATGGATCCCACGTCAGACTGGTACTATGTTCATCTTTTCCCTTCCCGGAACGTCTCCTAATCCAAAATTTTCACCCACCAATTACAGAAGAATTTTGTACCAAAAGATCCCTTGCAAAAATAATTGAATAAAATCAAAGCAGTGTTATTTAGCAACACAACACAAACATAAGGAGAAAGCTGCATTAAATTCTAAATATAATGCAGCAATAACCTGCGCGTGAATTAAGACCAAATCCCTGTTTATTAAGAACAAAAATCTAGGATAATGTTCAACTTCAAAATTAACATGAACATTTCCCTTCAGCAGTCGGTGAGGTCCAGAGGACAACGGCAATCATAGTATAGAAACTTTGTTCTCTCAGCATTCAATACACTGGCTAGCCCTGTGTGAGTCAGCTTGACATTTGAGTCAATATTTTGATATTTGTAAGTATAAAAGTGTGCTATTAAATATACTTTCAACTACCAAAGCCATGCTGTACAGTTCTTCATGCAGAAAATCATGTTCAGAACTACATGGTTTACAAGTGGAATTGGTGAATGTGTACAGCGAGTACAATATTGGTGGCAATTTTTGTGATGCTTTACAACACAGGTTAATGCTTTTTACAAATGTTGCCATGTAAGGAGGAAACATCAGTACTGTACAAGTCTTGTTCTAGTCCGTGGTCCCCTTCTCGCTCCCCCACCCCTCATGTTTTCCTTCGCTACTGGTTATGCAGAGGAAGAAAGGAAAAACAGGAAACGGGGGGAAGGCGGAAGATATTTTCAACTGGAATTGCTGAACCATTGTATAAATTTCTTCTTCCCCCTCCATCCCAACAATAAATTCTCAACCATTACCTAATACATATTATTGAGAGTATGTCGTGTACAATTGCTAAATAGACACAGGAGTTTTATCTGATGACTCAGTGAATCCCATTAAGCCAAGCCATGCAGATTGGGAGGTGCAGATTTCAGTCCATGACCTGAGTTACCTGGTCCCTGGACTCAGCACTATAGGAAGCGAGAAAAATCGGGATAGGGTTTAGTGAGGGGGAGGGTTATCACCTGGATAAGGACAGGATTGACCTTGGCTGCAAATCCCCTGCATTGAATGGTCTCCAAATTCTCACAGACATGAATAGTAATTCCTTCCTTTGGGTGAGAGCACCCACGGAGTTGACCTCCAGAAGAAAGAACCAGAAAAGAGTTGGGCGTATTTAGAAGAGGAAAGAAAGAGTGGTAGGGGGAAAAAGGCACAGAAAAAAGATCTTGCCACAGTGTACCACATTATACAATAAGTACTGTAGTTTTAAGAGTTTTGTTCCAGCAGTGAATTACCATGTACACCTCCTTGTAAATACAGCAGATTTTATGGAATTAGACAAAGACAATCATAGCATCCAGCTGGCTCCTGCCAACAGGGCAAAGTCATTGCTGCCTGTACAGACTCACATGCTGAGGGATGCAGAATTAAAGATGCAAGGCAGCAGTATATGTTACCAGGTATATACAATTAGAGTAAAAATAGGGATTTAATGGATTCTAGATGCCCTGAGCAAGTTTTTTTTGTAGACATTCAGTTGATGGTGCTGTAATGCAACCTTACATAGAATTACATAGAATGTACAGCACCGAAACAGACCATTTGACCCAACTGGTCTATGCCGGCATTTATGCTCCACGTGAGCCTCCTCCTGCCCTTCCTCAACTAAGCCTATCAGCATAACCTTCTATTCCGTTCTCCCTCATGTACTTATCTAGCTTCCACTTAAATGTGTCTATCCTATTGGCCTCTGGTACTCCTTGTGGTTACAATACTGCCTTATAATACTATTGCACAGAATTCCACAATGTCAAAAAGAGTACTATAGTTGACCCTCTGAAGTTCTCCTATCAATAGTTACCATGCTGCTGTTTAAAGAAAAGCAGTTGATAGTTTATAGAGTGCACTGTGTACACACATGCATAGAATACACTACCAGCTAAAGCACTCACCAGCAAACATTTATCTAAGGACTTTGGACCAAGCTCAAGGTCAATAATGGAACAATTGGAGTGTTTAAAACACAGAGCATCAAACCAAATTCTTTTGGAAATTGACCTAATGAATAGTTTAGCCTGAAATCCTGTCATTCCCTTGGTTTATCGTCTGGGTATTTGGGGGGAGGGGAGGGGGTTAATTTATTATTTTGATAATTATTGCATAATTATTCCCTCTTGCACAAACAGGAAACAAACTAGTTTCCTAGTTTGGGGAGGACAAATTTGCAGGGCTATGGGGAGAGAGAGGGTACATGGGATTAATTTGGATAGCTCTTTCAAAGACCCAGCACGGACATGATGGGCCGAATGGTCTCCTTCTGTGCTGTATAATTCTATGATTCTATAGAGCATGATCCTGAGAGCAGACGGTGCCAAAGAGAAATCCCTCAGTAGTATGTAATGACTTATTAGATAGCTATAAGGAACACCATGCCTCATTTAATGTAATCTGAAAATGTACAAGGTTACACTTGTACACTTGTTTAAGGGCCATTCTATCTTGCCCTTAAAGTGACCCATCTTTAAATCTCAAGGATTGAAACAGGACAGCCATCGATTAATTAATTCATTTAAACTACACATTGTCATTTGGGAACCCTGTAAACACTAAAGCCAAATGACTCAGTTGTTGTAGCTTACTCTGCCTGGATATGCAGGCTTCCCTGATATGAAAGATTTTTCAGAATATTCACAATGTCAAACACAAGCATGAAATTAAAACTCAGCACAATTTACTGCCTGTTTTTGCCTCAAGCCAGTACTCATATTAAGAGCCATTATACTGTACTCTAAATGAATATTCCTGTAGCACAGAACCTTAGGCAGTGGAAGTTCCTAACTCATATCTTGAAAATTAACTTTTGCTCGTTGACTATTTTTTGTCCCCAGAGTATGTGTATGGAGTAGTGCCCACGGGGGTACATAATGGTGTAAAAGTACATCAAAGTACAATCAAAAAGGACAAAAAAATCCCTCTTTGTACATCACGGTGTCCTAACCAACAAATAAAACTGATGTCACTCACTGAAGCAGCCAACTTGTACATAGCAAATGTGATAAATTGACTACCACGTTCACCCACAAAATACACAGTCACAGTATATCCTGTGCAGCACTTTGATATGTATCAAATGGTGTGATGACTGATAAGGTACTATATCAATTGTAAGGATTACTATTATAACACACATTCATAAGAACATAAGAATTAGGAGCAGGAGTGGGCTATTCGGCCCCTCGAGCCTGCCCCGCCATTCGATAAGACCATGGCTGATCTTCTGACCCAACTCTAATTACCTGCCCTATCCCCATATCCCCTAATCTCTCTATTTTTTAAAAAATATATCAGTCTCAGCCTTGAAGATGTTCAAGGACTGAGCATTAGTCTGAGTGAAGAAATGTTTCCTCAACTCTGTTCTAAAAGGCTGACCCTTAATTTTAAGACTGTGACCCCTGGTTATAGATTCTCCTACCAGGGTAAACAAACCCTCAGTGTCTACTTTATCCAGCCCTTTAAGAATATTATATGTTTCAATAAGATCTCCCCTAATTCTTCTGTACTCTAGAGAATATAGCCCTAGTTTATTCAGCTTATCCTCATAGGTCAGTCCCCTCATCCCAGGAACTAACCTGGTGAATCTACGCTGCACCCCCTCTAGGGCAAGTATGTCCTTTTTTAAATAAGGAAACCAAAACAGCACACAATACTTTAGGTGCGGTCTCACCAGTTGCAGCAAGAATTCCCTATTCTTGTACTCAAAACCTTTTGCAATGAATGCTAACATGTCATTTGCCTTCTTAGTTGCTTGCTGCACCTGCAAACTAACTTTTTGAGACTGGTGTACAAGGACACCCAAATCCCTCTGCACACTAAGACTATCTAATCTCTCCCCCTCTAGAAAATAATCTGTTTTTCTATTTTTTCTACCTAGGTGAATAACTTCACACTTCCCCACATTAAATTCCATCTGCCACCTACTCGTCCACTCCCCTAGCCTATCTATATCCCGTTGCAATCTTTTTGTATCATCCTCAGAGCTTAATGTCCTTGTCTAGATCATTGATGTAAATTGTAAATAGCTGAGGCCCAAGCACTGATCCTTGTGGCACTCCACTAGTCACATCCTGCCAATTTGAGAATGACCCGTTTATCCCTACTCTCTGTTTTCTACCCATTAGCCACACTTCAATCCATGCTAATAAGTTCCCATTAATCCCGTGTGCTTTAACCTTGTGCCTTTTGTGTGACACTTTGTCAAATGCCTTTTTAAAATCTAAATATAGTACATCTACTGGTTACCCCCCCATCTAACCTGCTAGATACATCTTCAAAAAACTCTAAAAGATTAGTTAAGCATGACTTCCCTTTTGTAAAGCTATGTTGACTCTGCCTAACTTGTTATGGTCTTCCAGGAATCCCATAACGACATCTTTAATTAAGGACTCAAGAATTTTCCCTACCACTGATGTCAGACTAACTGGTCTATGGATCCCCATCTTTTCTCTCCCACCCTTCTTAAATATTGGTGTTATGTTTGCAATCTTCCAATCAATGGGAACTGTTCCAGAATCCAGAGAATTTTGGAAGATCAAAGACAAGCCATCACTATCTCAGTGACCACCTCTTTTAAAACCCTAGGATGTAGGCCATCAGGTCCAGGAGATTTATCAGTTTTAAGACCTGACAATTGACCTAAAACCATTTCTTCCGTGCACCTATCAGGTAATCACACCTCAAGGGATGAGCAATAATTAAGTCTCCATCTTAACTCCCAAACGTACATTAAACCCAGCATCTGCTTAAACCAGACAAAGTTGCACATATATAGGTTGCCTATACATAAAAAATGTCCCTGCGTCTTGAATAGAATGTGCACCTTCTCCTTTGAGGAATGAATACTGCTTAATTCCGTAGAGTATTAGATGCTGGTTGTCAAGATTTTAGGGATCCCAGAGTGTGCATGGAGGTACTGCTGCAGCTTAGCTAAAACAATACAGCTTTCCAGTGAGATCATCGATTGGCAAGCTTCCTGCTGCTTGTCTAACTAGACCCACCCAACCCATTATGTCTTTGGCAAAGACAATAAATACGGATTACCCACCCCAACCAGAGGCTACCTCCTGAAAAGAACATTTGTGGAGGCAGAACAGGACTGGGAGGGAGTAGGTAAAGGGAAATGCGTACAAGCCAGTTTAGACTTGCTGCACAACCTCTCTGCCAACAATTTTTGAAAATGTCACATGTTAATAAGCACATGTAGAGTAAGAGAATCAGGATTGGAATAGATGACCAACACTTACACTAGTATTATGGCTTTAATTGATTGCTGCTATGTCAACAACAACAACTTGCACTTATATAGCGCCCTCCACGCAGGGTAGCGTCTCAGAGCACTCAACAGTGGCGGAGCCTGAATCCGCCACTGTTGTCAAATGGTAACCCCTGAAGGACCATAATTTTATCAAGCATTACAAGTATATAGAACAATCACTCGTACACCATAACCAAAGTCATCACAATATTGAAGACCGGTTTCTTTAAACCATTAGTTACAGATTCCACCATTCGGATTTCGAATTCTGTTTCTCATCTTGCTTTCTCTTGGTGGGGGTGCTGGCATTCGTTTAGCAGAGAGAGCAGACGTAAGCTGGTTGGCAACAACATGCTGCCGGTAACCAAGCTACACTAAGACAAAACCAGGGGCAACAACAATACAGAAACACAAGTTTCCAAAAATACAAATGTTAGGCTGAAGGTATATCTCAATGAGACTCTACTGCAGCATCTTCAGAAGGGGAAAAAACACACACAAAAGCATGCACATCAAGCTTTACAGTGAATGAGCGGGTGAAGTGTAATGTTTTAGAATTCATCAAATCAAGGAAGTTTTTCAGGAAAGTACTAGTTAATAACGCTGTTCGGGAATCATGCCCACCTTCTGGATATTATACAATTTCAACATTTTGAAATCAAGCGATGTGAGACTCCCTGAACAGAAAATGCGCCACACTGAATTAAATTTCTGCTGCTCTTGGTGCACGCAAAATGGAAAAATTGTTAGGATGCTGTTGTGTAACATGGTTAACTCTGGAAAACTCTACCTCAATCCCTCCGCCTTGCCCCTTCTTTCCCCTTTTTCAAGTCCTGCCTGAAGACCTTCCTCTTCGACCGTATGTAAAGCTTCCTCTCCCACCCCATCCCGGTTCGGAGTCAGGCTCCGCCACTGTTAAGCGCTACCCTGCGTGGAGAGTGCTAGATAAGTGCAAGTTGTTGCTGAAGTTGCTGTTCTACGCCACTTTCAATGCTGCAAAGTTTGTGAAGACAGCTGCTGTGATCGTGAAATACAAAGTGGATTGCAATTCCAGAAACTTGCATCCTGTGCAAAAGGGATTTGTAAAGGAAACAAAAAAAATCCTTCAATGCAGAATATCATTTCATTTTCCAAAATAAATTCTCCGATGCCTGGACCAGCTCCTGTTTACAACAATTCCCTGACATTTTCATGATGTAATGCTAACAAAAAAAAAGTTGTGCACCAGGAACTGCCCAAGTGTTGAGGTAAAAGTCTTCACAATATCAGTTATAAAGTGAATACTCAAGTACAATGTATTGAAAATCACATCGGTAATACACTATAGCATTAGAGTATCAACGACAGAACAATCTGGGATGCAGGTGGCCAGCGCTAAACTACTTGCAGCAATTTACCTTCCAGGAAATGTGCTACTGACTGGTGTTTCCAATGAACAATACTAAATACAAGTAAAAATCAATGTTATTGAATATATGTTCTACAAAACAGTCTACAAGAGAAGAATATATAATACAGAATGCAGTAAAATACATGCATGCTTATTGCCAAGAATTGAATACACCGTGCAGTATAATGCACATAGTAACATTTGTTTGCCTACAAAATACAGATACTTTACAGTAAATCTAGTGAGAGGCTGTATCAAATGCAAGCATTATTAGTAAGTATTTACAACCTTACATCGGAGAATAAATAATACAGTAAAATGCATACAGCTCTAAATACAAGGGGAGATCCTCTGTCCATACTGTTTATGCTGTGGTGACACTTAAGATTGTTCAGCTACCTTGTATCAATACAGGAGAAGAAAATAACACTGAAGCAAAATGTGCTTTAATGTTTTGTGACGTGCTTCCTAATTACTCTTAATTCACCATCTCAAATTGCTCTCAGCAAATGACAAACATGTAACCATGAATACAGAATGTCTCTCCAGGCTTGTGTAGGATGACAAAAACTATAATTGTACTAATGGTTATTTCAATGGAGTTCAAATGGATGTAGAATGCAAATACACCTACCATTACACCAGCAACATGTTTGCAACACCTTAATGTTCTCAAATTAGGAGCATTTCCGTACTTAAAGGTAAATAACTTAAAATAATTTAAAGGTTGCAGCTAATGTATAAGAATGAGTATTTTTTTTCCCTTCACCCAAATACCATATAAAGCAGCACTACTTGCAGAAACAATTAAACAGACTGATTTAATTTGACCTGACACCACATTTCTGAATAAACTGTACATTTGATGCTGACATCCCCCTTTGGGATAACTCAGCAGGAAAACAGTATTAAACTTAGATGAGTTTAAACTCACTCTCTCCACTTAAATCCATCTCCCATCCCTCCCACTTCTTGTCCGTTCCTTTAAATCCGGGTCCAATACACTTGAGCGCAGATGGCAAAAAAAAATCCTAAACTCCACCGCACATCATGCCCTCCTTGCCCCTTCTCAAGCAGGCTCCATCCTCATCTCGGATGCCCAATATGTACCAGGATTCGGAACACCATCAACACAGTTCTTGCCAGCTTCAATGGCTCATCTTCAAATCACACCTCAAAACTTCCTCTGCAACCATACCTTTGGTCACTTCCCCCCACTTACTGGCTTTGCGTCAAGCCACACTACTGTTAGCACCCTGGGATGTCTTTACAAAGTGAGGGGTGCTATACAAGTGTAATTTGTTGTTGTTACAATCTCCAATCACGCTCCATAACTCTGCTTGCACGAAAGGTTTATATAAATGCAAGTTTCCCCTGTTGTTGTTTTACAATTAGCACTAAAGATTTGTGGATTAAAATACAACTGCACATCCCTACAAAATTATAATAATAATTATAGTCCGTCATTTGGTCACGTTGTTGAGATGTCTCAAAGCGCTTTACAGAATATACTGTAAAGTGAATTGACTGTATCTTGTGGGCGAAACGTGGCATGGCATCATGTATGGGATGAGATTGTGAGCCCTAAACGAAGATCGATATTTAGATCTTTTAATATTTAAAAAACCATTCCCAAAAACACAAATTGTGTAACTCAACAGATGAAGGATCTAATCTTCACCACACTTTTACCCATCCAATGCGAAGGAGCATGGGCAGAACGTGGTTCTCAGTAAATTAACCTTACTGATTTTTATTTAATAAGTTTAGGAATTTCCAAAACTCAGATATAAATACAGAAATGCACCTTTTGTATTGATGGCATGCTGATGCAAGCCTGTCTCGATCATTCCCCATAGGGCAAAAACTTTCTAAAGTGTATCAATCAATATCATCATTTGGCGTGAATATATTCTTGTAACAATTGTAGCAGTTATCAAGATAATGTGGATACAGAATTCGAAGCATCTTTTGCCTCTAAAACACTATGATAGCAACTTGTACTGTAACACCAATGACAGAAGTATTTCCTATTAGAGTTTGGAGCTTAACGCTATCAACCTTTCATATTAAAATATATATCTGCAAATTACTTGGTTTATGTTGGATGCATCTCTTATTAAATTAATTTTTCTGCTTTTTATTTAATAAGCTTAGGAATTTTCAAACTTGCAGATCAAATAATCTAATCACTATTCAATTCATGTGCACTTTTTATATTGGCTTTAAATGATGGCGACCAACCTTTATGGTCAGACTAAAAAATAAATTTTCCACCACTAATATAATGGATAGAGTGGTCGAAGCTGGTCAAACAACGGGAAAATTTGCCAGACAGTGCCATCAATAGCAGGCTATGCTGTTTTAGCTGATTAAAACCAAGTGTTATATCTTGCCAGTCTGGGCCTAATACTTTCCAGAATTAGTAAGCAGGATGCAACCTGCCAAGGAGAGAATGACATTCTATTCCAATATATGGGAATTTCCAAATGTTAGTAGGATGCATCTCAACTTGGTTTCTATACTCTTAGTCATAAATCGATTTCAAGATCCTCTCACTCGTTTTCAAATCACTTCATTCCCTCGCACCTCCCTACTTATCCAACCTATTTACCCCCCACTCCACCACCCGCTGCCTCCTCTCAGCTGGCTTCGGCCTCCTATTTGTCCCTTGTGGAGTCCTGTAGCTCAGTGGTTAGAGCACTCGCTTTGCAAGCGAGAGACCTGAGTTCAATTCCAGGCAGGGCGAAACCTTGGGCAAGTTTCCTTACTCCACACGCCTAATAATAATCCCTCCAAAACCAAAAATAATAAATTGGTCATTTTCAATCTACGACTGTTTGTGGGACATTGCTGTGTGCAATTGGCTGCCGCGTTCGCCCACAAATATACAGTCAATTCACTTTACAGTATATTCTGTGAAGCGCTTTGGGACGTCCTCCCGACGTGAAAAGCGCTATATCAAATGCAAGGATTATTATTATTATTATTATTATTTGTGCCCTCTGTTCCACCATCGGTGGCTGTGCCTTTAGCCACTCTGCCCTGAAACTCTGCAACTCTCTCCCTCAAACCCTCTGCCTTGCCCTCTCCTTCCACAACTTCAAATACCGCCTGAAACCTTCCTTTTTGATAGTGCTTACGGTCACCTCCCCCCTCCTCTCCCTCTGGCTCATTGTCAAATTCCGCCACTTTGAAACGCTCAAGGACACTAGCCTGGGTGAAGGGCGCTATATAAATGCAAGTTGTTGTTGTGATTGATGGGTTTCCGTCAGTGTCAGATAACCGCTGACCAAAAAAGTAGGCACAAAACAGTCAGACATGCACAATGGCATTTTTCTATTTAAGTTCCTCTATAAGACATACTGTTATCAGAAATACCTCAAATGCAAGGAGAAATTAACTTTTATTTCTAAACCTGCTCCACATCAAACCTTTCATCTCTAACGCCCAGATTCAGCGAGGAAGCAGACAGGAGAATACAGGTAAATTGCACAATTCAGTGACCTGTCTTTAGCAATGGAAAGGCATTTTATGTCTCTGAAAGTGTCACCTTAGAACATCCTCACTTGAGAATGTAACTGTAATTTCCTCTGCAGTATTCCACACTTCATTGCTTGTCAAGTTGAATCATTTGCACACAGAATTTTTCTTCATTTTGTTTCTGTCCCTAAAGGCAGCCATGAACATCTAAATCATGATGACAGCTCAATGCCTGATCGGATTCTCATTATCTGTAAATTGTAATCCTACAGATGCATTCAGTCTCTTAGAATTGCATGAACCAAGCAGGAAAAACAACCTTTGAAGGAAACAGACCTTTCCCAATTGCTAGCTCAGTGAAAAGATTACTATTGTAGCAATGCATTAGTTGGGGAAAATAAAGCTGACCTGTATCACCACTGTCTTATGATGCAGTACAGAGTTGTATATGCTATAACCAGGAAATTCACTTATTCACTTGGTAGGTAGGTAAACGCTGAAAGGATTGATTGTGCTTATTAAGCTGAAACAATTGTAAGATAAATATCCACTAAACCATCAAAAAATGGGAAGGCTGTTTGACACTCCGTTCAAAGTCCACTGCACACATAGTTAAATGTCAGCCTGGCTCAATCGGTAGCACTCTCGCCTCTGACTCATGGTTGTGGGTTCAAACCTCATGTCAGGACTTTGAACTTACAGTCAAGGCCCACACTCCAATGCAGCGCTGAGTTTGCATTACATCGCTGGAGGTGCTGTCCTTTGGATAAGATGTTAAACCAAAGTCCCGTCTGCCTATTGAGTTGGGATATTAAAGATTGGTTGGCACTATTCTTACAATACAAAGTTACATTTGTATAGCGCCTTTCACATTGGGAGGACATCCTCCTTAAAAGAGAAGGGAGATTCTCCTGGAGTCTTGACTAACAAACCCCCAATTAAAATGGGTCATTAGTTTCATGGCTGTTTGTGGGCCATTTTTGTGCACAAAACTGGCTACAGGATTAGTTTATAAAATACACCATTGTTACAATTTACAGTAAACCCCCATGCAGAGTTTTAATTGTCCTCCCAGTGTACAAAACATTATATCAAATTAGAGATTATTAAATGCACGGATTATTAACTTCACAGGGTAGCTTTGCCTCTCGGACCTCAAAGCCTTGCTGTTTCTACTGAGCATCTTCACTCCGTCCTCTCCCCCACCCCAGCCCCCCACCCCTCCAGGCTGGGTGTAATGTCAATATGGCACAATATTAAAGCAAGTTAATTCTGCTAATGAATCCCCTTCCCTGCCACCACTTCAAGTGACATCTGCATCAGTGTCTGACCTAACCACTGGGAAACCCCAAACATAAGCTCACAGAAAATAGGTCACGAAGCATGATGAGAAAAAAAACGTATTAAATCCCAAGCACGGTGCAGATTAGTCCAAAGGATCATGTAAGGAGGTAAAAAGGTATATCTCTATTTCTACAGCACACTGCATTGTGGACATGATCAGAAAATAAATTCACCCAACAAAGCAAACTACTGCATGGATATGAGAAGATTCAGCAGATCAATCACAACTCTGCCAGACCTTACACAATCTTTTGCTTTTACCACTGAGCTGCTCTGTCCCACAAGCAGGCATTAAAATCCCATTATTACCTATTATGTTGCTGTATGGTTTGGCGCCAAAGAAAAGGGAATAATAATAATAATCCTTGCATTTCATATAGCGCCTTATCACGTCTTCGAGACGTCTCAAAGCGCTTCACAGAATATAATGTAAAGTGAATTGACTGTACAATTAGTGGCCGAAAAGCGGCAGCCAATTGCGCACAGCAGTGTCCCGCAAATAGACATGGATTGAATGACCAGTTCAGAACTGTTATTTTTTTTTGAAGGCATTATTACCCCCAGAAAAGCAATCCACCAATCGACTAACAACCATGTTCCTACTTACTGTTAATAAAAAGCATGAAATATAAGGGTCAGTTTAATAGGAACCAGCAGCTGAATCCTAATCAGGGGAAATATTTTAATTTAGTAATGTATTTTGGAAAAGCCAGGTTTTGTGCTATTCAGACCAATTGGAAGCATCACAACCTTTTTCCCACCAGCGACCGCACCCTATGAAATGATTTTCCATAAATTGGGTAAATTAATGCAATAAAAAGTTGTTTCAACTAAATCTACTAGCATCCACTCTAGCCAGTAGGCAGACATAGCCAGTCTAATGAGGAGGAGACAGTGTCCTGAAACCTAGACCACAGGCATGCAAAGCTCTCCATAGGTCCCAGGATGACATTTTCCACCTTGGGTTTGTGAGAATTCCAATATACTCAGTACAGGATCCATGGTACCAACATGGAATCAATGTTCAATAAACGCTTAAGCTTTGGATCAGCCATACCTATCGATTCGACTAGACATAGACTAGAGCCAATTAAATGCAACATTACATGAGGCGGTAAATGGATGGAATAGGACTCATTTGCTCCTGTGAGTTGCTGGTGATTTGTTTTCAGCACAGAAAAAAATGTGAGATTGTCAGGAGAAGCTTAACAAGTGTTCGAGGCCTAAGGTAAAAAGCTTTGTGTGAAGTAACTTTGATTAAACATTATCAAATGCAAGTGTCAATTCTACTTAGATGTACCACCATTCCAGGAACAAATGCCCAAGAGAAATTTAAAGTCAGCTAAATACAATTAGACTTTAAACATACGTTTGCCTTTGATTTTTGAATAGAGAGGTTATATGAGTCAATCTCTTTCCCTTGATAGTTTTACCAATTTTCCCTCTTCAAGATTCGATTCTATGAATCCTAGTGGCTCTCCAGTATATTGCCTACGTGATCATTCTTCATGGGTAAACTTAAGATTTTGCATGTCAAAGGACTATTGAACCGAATCGGCATCACAGCTGAGCCCAACCAACTCTTCACCCAACGTACACACACAGGTTTCTGGATCTGGAATGGGAATGCCAATTGATTTTCCCCTCCATAACCCTGAGGCACAAAGATCAGGCAGCTCAACAACAACAACAAGATTATATTTGTATAGCGCCTTTCACGTCGGGAGGACGTCCAAAGGTGCTGGCAAGTGTACAGCAATTCAGACCCGAGCTGGGGTCAGGGGAGAGAAGGGAGGGGAGGGGAAGGGGGGTGACCAATGGCATGGTCGAAGGGGAGGGTTTTGAGGCATGACTTGAAGGAGGCGAAGGAGGGGGCGAGGCGGAGTGACTGGGGGATGGAGTTCCAGAGGTTGGGGGCAGAGTGGCTGAAGGCTCTACAGCCAATGGTGGGGCGGGTAGGTCGAGGGACATGGAGCAGGCTGGAGCCGGCTGAGCGGAGGGAGCGGGAGGGTTGGTAGAGGGTTAGGAGGTCACAAAGATAGGGTGGGGCGAGGCCATTGAGGGCTTTGTAGGTGAGGACCAGGATTTTGAACTGGATCCTCTGAAGGATAGGGAGCCAATGGAGTTGGGCAAGAATGGGGGAGATGGGGTCATGGAGTTTGGTGAGGGAGAGGACACGGGCTGCAGAGTTCTGGATTATCTGCAGCCTGTGGAGGGAGGAGTTGGGAAGGCGACAAGCAGGGCGTTTGCATAGTCGAGCCTGGAGGTGATGAAGGTATGAACAAGAGTTTCAGCGGCCTGAGGGGTGAGGTAGTGGCGGAGTCGGATGATGTTACGGAGGTGAGGGAAGGCAGAGCGGGTCATGGCTTGGATGTGGGGAAGACAGTTGAGGGTCGAACAAGACACCTTGGCTCCTGACTGGCGGTGAGTTGTAGTGTGCAACCATGGAGGTTGATGCTAACAGAGCCTGAGGTGTAGAGGCGCCGGCGCGAGCCAATCAGGAGGGCCTCAGTCTTGTTTACATTCAACTGTAGGATGTTTGCCCTCATCCAGGACTTGATGTCCGACAGACAGTCTGTCAGGACAGCAGTGGTCCTGGAGTTGAGGGTGGAGGCAGAAAGATAAGAGTTGGGTGTCATCCGCATACATATGGAAGTTGACCCCATGTCTGCGGATGATGTCACCAAAGGGGAGTATGTAGATATTAAAGAGGAGAGGGCCAAGGACAGAGCCCTGGGGGACGCCAGACGTGACAGTGCGGGGTCTGGAGGAGAAACCGTTAGAGGCAACAAAGTAGAGCTCAGATCTAATAACTCATCACAGAAATAGAACTGAATCTGCAACCTCTGGTCCATAAGGCTTAATATTATACTGAGCGGGGATTTAACCAATCAGGCTCCCAGAGGCTATTATACCTGCACACCACACCACAGGTTGATCTAAGAATTAATTAATGTTAGAAGCAGATGTTAATTCTGCACACAAGCTGCACTGATGGGGAGATTGCGGGGTGAACTCCATTGGCAATGGGGCTGAGAAAGCACTTATAGGGGAAGCTCTCCATGTACAATATGCCATCCATAACTACTCAGCTTCAACTTGCGATAGTTTGGGATCAATGTTTTCCTGAGTCAGGAAAACTGAAGCAAATCTACTTAGGTTCCTGAAGCAAGTCTACTTTATGCCCCAGGGTGTTTTTGGTACAAGGCTCTATTTATGATTTCTTTCCTCCCAACAAGCATTTTTTTTTTAAATAATCATTTATTTTAAATGAACCAGGCCTTTCTCTAAGTTCTGTGCGTTCTCTAGGATGCCACCCTCGCGAAACCCTCGTGGTACATTTGAAGGTAAAACAAGGAGAGAGTGCATGGTGTGTGACAATCTCTGAAGCCTGCATTGCACGGGTAAAACGAGATCATGTAAGGATCCACAGCCTTGTTGTTGCTGGCATGAAGACTCTGAAACAAAGGCATTGCTCTCACACTTCAGTTTGAATCTCAGGGCAATGCTGAAACTCCAACTCTTTAATCTAAACAAAGAATAAATAGAGAGGAATCCAACCCTCAGGTTTTATGATTAATTATATCTAAAAGCAGCTGATTTTGCTCAGTGTTCCAGAGTGTCGAATAAAGTTTCGGTCACGAGAGCATAAAGGCAACACCTGGGCCCTAGAGTGGGGAGGAGAACAAAAAGCCTTGTCCCAGACTAGAATGAGGATTTGTAGTCAGCGCTGTGTCAGGATCAGCTCCCACTGAGCAGAGACATTTATAGAACCATATAAATTTATAACAAAAACAAGATTCCATTTATAGAGCGCCTTTCACGTCGGGAGGACGTCCCAAGGCGCTGTACAGTTGGGTCAGGACCAGAGCATTGGGGGGAAATGGTCAGGATGAGGGGAGGGAAGGGAGGGAGCGAGGAGGGGGTAGAGAGTCGAGAGGGGAGCTGAAGGCACGGTCAAAGAGAAAGGTCTTGAGACCGGCCTTGAAGGAGGAAAGGGAGGAGGCGGCGAAGGCACTGGGGGATGGAGTTCCAGAGCCTCGGGGCTGAGAGGCTGAAGGCCCGGCCACCGATGGTAGGGCGATTGGGGCGGGGGATGTGGAGTAGACCGGAGCCAGAGGAACGGAGGGTACGGGCAGGTAAGTAGGGGGATAGTAGGTCAGAGAGGTAGGAGGGAGCAAGGCCGTGAATGGCCTTGTAGGTGAGGATGAGGATCTTGAATTCGATCCTCTGGGGGATGGGGAGCCAGTGGAGGCGAGCGAGGGTGGGTGTGATGTGGTCGCAAAGCCTGGTGCGGGACAGTACACGAGCTGCAGAGTTCTGAATGACCTGCAGCTTGTGGAGGGAGGTGCCGGGAAGGCCGGCGAGGAGAGAGTTCCCATAGTCCAGCCTTGAGGTGATAAAGGCGTGGACCAGAGTTTCAGCAGCGTGAGGGGTGAGGTAGTGCCGTAGTCTGGCGATATTCCGGAGGTGATGGAAGGCGGTGCCAGTTGTAGTGCGGATGTGAGGGAGAAAGGACAGCTCAGGGTCAAACAGAACCCCGAGGTTCCTGACTGGCTTTGAGAGGTGGAGAGTGCAGCCTTGGATGCTGATGCTGTCAGCGCCTGAGGTGCGGAGGCGCTGACGTGAGCCAATCAGGAGGGCCTCAGTTTTATGCACGTTGAGCTGAAGAAAGTTGTCTCTCGTCCAGGACTCGATGTCGGACAGGCAGCTGTCAGGACATCGGTGGTCGTGGAGTTGAGGGTAGAGGAGGAAAGGTAGAGTTGGGTGTCATCCGCATACATGTGGAAGTTAACCCCATGTCTGCGGATGATGTCACCAAGGGGGAGCATATAGAGGGTGAAGAGGAGGGGACCGAGTACAGAGCCTTGAGGGACACCGCACGAGACAGTGCGGGAAGTGGAGGAAAAAACATTCGTGGAAACAAAGTGAAGACGGTGGGAGAGGTACGACCTAAACCACTCAAGGACAGGGCCTTGAAGGTTGAGGTGGGAGGACAAGCGGTGGAGGAGGATAGCGTGGTCGACCGTATCGAATGCTGCCGATAGGTCGAGGAGGACGAGGAGGCAGAGGGAGCCCTGGTCACAGATGGTCAGGATGTCATTGGTGACCTTGACCAGGGCAGTTTCTGTGCTATGGGCAGCACGGAAACCCAACTGAAGGGGTTCGAATAATGAATGGGTGGAGAGGAAAGAGCGCAGCTGGGAGGCGACAACTCGTTCCAGGACCTTGGACAGGAAGGGGAGGTTGGAGATGGGCCGGTAGCTTGATAGCTGCGACGCATCAAGGGAGGGTTTTTTCAAGGTGGGAGTGATGGTGGCAGTTTTTAAGGGAATGGGAACAGAGCCAGAGGAGAGGGACAGGTTGACGATGTCTGTGATATGTGGGGCAAGGAGGTGGAGCTGGGAGATAAGGAGTGGAGTGGGGATGGGGTCAAGGGAGCAGGTGGTGGGTTTCAGGGATAGGATGAGTTTGGTGAGGGTGGGGAAACGGGTACGAAAGTGTGTAGGGGAGGATGGGTAGGAGTCGGAGTGTGGGAGGGAGGGGTGGGTGGATGTTGGAGGGGAAGTGACCGCGGAGCGAATTCCCTTGATTTGGGATTCAAGGAAATCCAGCATCTCCTCGCAGTGAAGGTTGGAGGAGATGACCTGCGCGGGGTGGCGGGGGGGACGGAGGAGTCGGGATGTGGTAGAAAACAGTAGCCTGGGGTTGTTCTTCGCCTCCAGGATTATCCTGGAGTAGAATAACGATTTGGCCGAGGCTAGAGTGGAGCGGTCGATTTTGAGGAGGTCCAGCCAGATTTGTCAGTGGACCATTAGGCCAGATTTGACGCAGGTGCGTTCAGCGGTCCGCACCTGGCTCTTCAGTGAGCGGAGGTGGGTGGTGAAACAGGGGGAGGAGCGAGAGTAGGAGACAGTACGGGAGGTGATGGGGGCAAGAGTGTCAAGTGTGGAGGAGAGGGTGTTGTGGAGGAGGGTGAGAGGAGAAGAGGGGTCAGTGAGGGTTGAAGGCCAGAGGGAGAGAGTTCAGAAGACTCCAAGGCAGCGGTTAGTGATTGTGGGGGTAACTTCTTCCAGGGCCGGTAGAAGGTGGTGGTGGATCTGGTGGAGGTGGGGAAGGAGATGAAGTGCAGAGCAGAAGGAGGCTATTCGGCCCATTGAGTCTGCACTGGCTCTCAAAGCAAGGTGTTCATTCAAGCCCACTGCCCTGCCTTATCCACATAGTCCTTCAAGCCTTTATCTGTCATATACCTACCACTTCCCTCTTGAAATCCAATGTTATTCTGTTAACAAAATATTTTGGGTGCAACCAAATTTTGTTTTTATTTTGGAAAACTTACATTGAGTTCACAGTTCTGGCTGATCTCCAGTGCAGTGCTGCGTTGTTTAAGGTCCTCTGGATGAGTTGTTAAATTGTCTGCCTGTTCAGATGGGCATTAACGATTTCATGGCACTATTTGAAAAGAGGAGGGAGTTGCTCCCAGTGTCCTCCAAAATAGTTTCCTGGCTGTTTGTGGGACATTGTTTGTGGGATGTGTGCAACTTGGCTGTTGCATTTACCTACAAGTACATGGTCACGACATTTGAGTTATTACTGTGAAGTGCATTGAGATATTTCAATGTTATAACCTCTTTGCATTGTCAAATATAAAGATTATCGTTATCTTCTCTCTCACCCCATCTCTCCGACAATAGGGGGCTTCAGCTCTACCTACTTCCCTTTCAGGGTTTTGTGGACTAAGTAGAATTATTAAATGAAAAAAACAATATTTCCATCATCTTCATTTGCTCAATGAACGTAGCCAGCTTGAATTGAAGGGAGAATATTTTGTTTGGATTTGCTTAAGGAACTGGGCACTTTTATGGGCCCCACACAACAGCTCGCCTATAATCCCTTTACAAGCAAATTCTCGACACACAGCTGCTTGCTCCATTACAGGATTTTCAACCGTCAGATGAGACTCCCTGTTCTGTTCAATTCACAGTTTCAAGTGACACTTATGTTTGGACATCTCTTCAACAGAAGCTTTGGGTATCTGATGTTGGTAACCTTTGCAAGAGGAAAACTGCCCGAGTTCACCCCTTCATACACCAGTTAAGCACACCAAAAACTGGTTTCAGCAAAAATCGAAGAAGCTGTCCTAGGCTTGAGCGTACTGAACCAAGCAGATTAATATAAAGATCAGGTTACATCACTGAAGGAAGAAACAGTAGAAAATAAAACCCGAACTACGCAGCACACTTTACTCGGCAGAAATTTAAGCTCTTTACTGAAGGAGTCACTGAAACCATTGAAACAAATTGCAGTTTCTCTTTGAATAGGCTTAATTCCTTCACGGCAGGATGCACTTCTCATGCAAATAATTCATATTTTCATTTCTACTGCCTTCCAGTAGAGCTCAGTCGGAAGACCTTTGAGTCATTTGGTGGGTTACAGGTTCAAGCCCCACATCAGGACTTGAGCTCATTGTCTAGGCTGACACTCCAAAACAAACCCTGAGGGAGAGTGGCAGTGTTGGAGGTGCCACCCTTCACATGAGATACAGAACCAAGGTGCAGTGCAGTCTGCCTCTTCGGTGATTCAGGTGAATACTAAAGATCCCACAGCACTCTTTCAGTAATCCAGCAGGAATTCTAGTCAATATTTCTCCTTCGTCCAAATTCACGGAAACAAATTGACTGGTTGTTCATCTCACACTTTGTGGAATGTTGCTCCTGCAGATTAGCTGCTATATTTGCTACAAAGCTGTCACTGCATTTCAAAGCAACCATTATGTGAAGCGTTTTGAGACATTGCGACATAAGGCTCTAGATAAAATGCAAGTATTAGAGGTATCATTTCCAACATTTAGCAGCGTACCAGATGGTGTACTTGATGTGAACAAAGATGAAATGACTAGAGGTCAGAGCCAGACAGATCCCTCTGTCCATTGCATTTGTATTTTTGAAGACAGTAGAAACAATTTTGTTTCAATGAAAGCCATAAATCAGCACTCATGAGCTAAAAATATCACCTCACCTCACTGAACAATACCTAGTAGCTCTTGAGAGCCACATAGATTTTCAAGTTACCTTCAGCCACCCACGTTTTTTGTCCACTGGCTGGCTAGATCACATTCCAGACAAGATGAGTCTGAATTACAGGGACTGTACAGTGAATAAAATGTACACTAAACAGATTCAATTCAACAAGTTTTTTTTTAAGAAAGTACTGCTGTGTGCAATTGGCTGCCGCGTTTTGCCCACAAAATATGCAATCGATTAACTTTACAGTATATTCTGTGAAGCGCTTTGAGACGTCTCGAAGATGTGATAAGGCGCTGTATCAAATGCAAGTATTATTGTTATTACAGTTAATTCCTCATCTGCAAGGAGAGAAATAATTATACAAGGGTGAAATTTGAGGCATTACATAATTACCACAGAGAATGCATTGTAAAACAGCGCAAATTCCAAAATAATGACTGTAGCACTAAACACCACCAACACAGTTCCTATTGGATGGGTGATTCACCCCTCTCTCTCTTCAAAACCCCACCCCACCACAATTTCAACATCTGGAGATCAATGAGGGTATTCCGACAGCGCAGGTCTGCTATAAGATGCTCCTTTTAAAGCGGGTTTGCTTGTTTCACCCCAAAGCATTTCATCAGTGAAGCCACAAAGATTGTGCCATGTATCAGAGGCTGTACTGCATGAGTGTGTTACAAGGCAATGGCAACATTCCCAACAGCCTCAATAGCTGGAATTCTACATCATTGAACAGCTCAGTCGATGGTCACAATCAGCCTTGGCTGAGATAAGATAAATAGTTTTGACAGTGCACAAATAGAGACATAATGCCGGACCTTACCATTGTAGGTTACTCTTGGTTTTGTCAGACACATCACAAGGTGCAAATCCATTTCGTCTGTCGAAACAAATTTTGAGCACACGGGGCACTTGAAACCTGCATAGGAAGTATAAACAAAACAAAATTTAGTACGCTTTATCGACACAAATAGGACAAATACTTTTACCAAGCAAAAAGCAGTGATATCAATGCATTTGCACACAGCAGCAAGCAACTTTTACTGCCATCTTGACGGCACCTTTTCTCAATTTCTCCTGCACATCAGAGCCGCTCTGCTAATTCCTCAGTGTTCTGTAGTGCAGGAGCAACCCTGACAAAGAAATGATCAGTTTAGAGGTAAGTTTACCGAGCAGTAAGTAGTAACCTGGTTGTTAGTCGATTGGCAGATCGCTTTCTGAGATAATAATGGATTGAAAAAGAAATAATTTGGTCACTCAATCCATGATTGTTTGTTGGACACTGCTGTGCACAATTGGCTTCTGCATTTTGCCCACAAAATAAACAGTCAATTCATTTCACAGTAAATCCTGTGAAGCGCTTTGAGACGTCTCAAAACATGATAAGGTGCTTTATCAAATGCAAGGATTATTATACGTGCCTCAACTGCAGTAAGAACATAATAGAATTTGCTTCTCTTTCTCTCTCTCTCCTTTCCCCCCACCCTAATTCCCCTGCAAAAGCAGTCCAAAAGCAAAGTCACATTTCAAAGTAGCATTTGCTTGATGCTACTTTGATGCCAAAAACATTTGTCAATTTTTTTTCTCTCTCTCCCAGTTGTAAACACTCACGTAATATAAATAGAACACGTCACAGCCAGCAACAACTCAATAAAAGTCTTTCCACTGCTGGGACTGACATTGAGATCGACCAGAGGTCACTGGAAATGTGGAGAATGTTTCTGGGTAAATTTTACCGAATTAATCTGTCTCATTGATAATTCCCATGAATTATTTTCACTGAAATAAAAACCGTACACCTCATAATCAAAATAAAGTTTATTAACCTTGCGCTGGTTTTACATAATCAGCTGCACAAAGAACAAATCTGTACCAGCACATAAGTCAGTTGATGAAATATTTGGATTTATACAGTAAGTGCGGAGGCCAAACTGGAGCTCACACTTGCTAAGAAGCATCGCTGGAATTTTAATACATCTTACCAGCACAAAGTGCTGATGCTGTCAATCACATCACACATGTGATGGCACTGCACATGATCCTGTGATCACACACAAACTATAAATGTAACAACTTTCTTCATCCGTCCAGCCTCCCACACACCAGCTTGGTGACTGACACATGCGGAAACCCATCACCAAGTTAGAGTATTCAATACCACCTACATGTGGAAATTTCCATGCATCTGGAATGGAATGCGCATCCTGCTTATCTAATTCTGGAGTGTATTAGGTACAGGTTGGCAAGAGCCAGAGCTTGGGGATCCCAAACTGTGTCCTGAGGTACTGCTGGAGTTTAATAATCTAAAACCGTAGAGCTGTAAAGTGCTGCCTAGGAAGCTTTCTTTTGCTTGTCCGGTTAGCACTACCATATCTACCCCTTTGGGTTTTGGCTGCAGGATTAATAGGAGACGAGGGCCAAGAATCCTTGTTCCCGTCAAGTATGCCTGCGAATAGGCAGTCACTACACTTCACAGTGCAACCCGTGATCCACTTTGAGACGTCTGACGTGACAAAGTGTTACATCAAATGCGAATTGCCAATTGCGCACAGCAGAATCCCACAAACAGTCATGGATTGAGTGACCAAATTATTCTTGTTTTTTTATTTGGAGGAATCAATACCCCCGGAAAGCAATCCGCCAATTGACTAACAACCAGGTTCCTACTTTTGCCCCACCCGGGAATCAAACCCGGGGTCTCTCACTTGCGAGGTGAGCGCACTAGCCGCTACACTACAAGACTCCACGTATCTTGCATTTGTATGAAGATAAAGAGAGAGAGAGAGAGAGAGAGAGAGAGCAAGCAAGAGAGAGGACAGAGAAGTGACGGAGAAACAGAGATAAAAAGAACACTATCTTAATGCAAGTCATAGAGTAGCCTTTCATCCCATAGTTTAGGCTCAATTCAAATCTAGATTTCACTGCTGAAAGGAACATTGATGTAGTTTCTAAATACTTTAATTTCTTATTATTCCGCTTGTTTGCCCCTGAGGCAATCGGGTTTGATAACTAGGTGAACCATCAGCTCTTATTTCTCCTCTCATTCGGCAGAGAAATTATTACAGGAATCATGAACCTTAGAAATTAACTTTTCCTGCATATAGGACAGAAAATCTTTGATTCTTATCTTACGTTACCTAATGTTTCGAACGAGTGCTCATGCTATGTCCTTGATCTCTTTATTAGGATAAATCCCATTAGTTTAATTGTTTTACAATGCTGCAGCTTGTGCAAAAAGGCTACGTCATCTGCCTCTCTCTACCTACAAGACAACATTGAGAAAGTGCATCTGATGCCTCACTTGTTTGGCACGAAGGAATACAGCATCGCTTTCAGTATCACTTTTTGTTTGGAGCTGAGTGATCCCACATTTTTCTTTTAATGTTAAAGAGCCCAGGCCTTTAAGACGTTAATTTTGATTGAGGTGATTGCACAAGTCATATTTATACTCTAAATCGATGTACTGCCAAAGTTCACTGTGCAAGATCTCCATTGTCAATCAACTATTTACATTTGCGTAGCACCCTACATGTAGAATAACATTGCAGAGTGCTTCACAGTGGTGGGGCTGGATGCCAAGCATGGAAGGATGGGGAGCTGGAAATGATTATAGGCACAATTTTTGGAAGAGATTTAAAAAATAGAGACAGAGGAGTAGGGCATTTCAAATGGTCGGGTATATTTGCTGAAGGCTTGGCCACCAATGGTTTGCAGAGCAGAGGAGAATGAGAAGAGAGGGACATGGAAGAAAATCATGATATAGGAAGAGCATGAAGGGACTTTTGGCCAAGAGCTTGAATTTCTATTTGTTTGCAGTTAGAGAGCTAGTGGAATTAGGTGAATAGTGTATTATTAATTTTTTTAATATATTATCTTTGCATTTGTATTTGTGTACACAGCAATACAGAATTTTGTACAAGCAACAAAGTTCTTTGAATGAGATGGAGATTGTGGATGGTGGAATGAGGGAGAACAGTGAGGAGTACATTTGCGAAGTTGAGTTGGGAGGTAACAAAGACATGAATCACTTCACAATCTACTTCTCACACCCAAATTGTACTGGAGAGGGAGATTACACTAATTATTAAAACTCTCACAACTGTCAGCAGGAGGGGAGTGTAACCTCATCATTACATACCAGAAAACCCATATTTCTAATGCTTTTAAGACTTAAGACCATTGTCTTAAAATTTAAGAATGTGTGGAAGTCTAGCAACAGTCTTACATTCACTATCAAATTGGGAGGCAATTTTCCACAGTTCTTTTCAACTAGCTTTTAAATTAAGAGTGAGTTTAAGACTGCTTTCCAAAATTCACAAGAACTTAAATTTTAAAACATTAATCCACAGTCTTAGAACGTGAGGTTTTTGGCACTCTCATCTCACAACTTACAGCATCAGCGAGTCAGTCCTATTGTGACATTTTCTTTAAAAAATGCGAAGATTTCAAATGGAATCTGCAAAAACACAAAGAGCCACATGCACACACGTCTGTTTATGAGTTATTTGGTCCACCTCGGTGTGGAGCTACTAATCATATCATACCGCTGGCTTTAATGTATTTGGCTTTGGGCTCTTATGCTCCTTTTGGTTGCTGGGTGATTGGTTAAGATGTGGAGCAGTGAAACCAAAAAAATACAATCTGGGAGAGTTTAGGGTGGCACTAATACATTGCTGTGCAATAAACTGGATGCACATTGAATTAGTAGCACAGCTCACTTCTGTGACTGTTTCATTAGCTTATCTCAGAATATGTAATTAATGATTTGAATATTGATAAACCAGCAGGCTAAAAATATTTTTTGGCACAACTCCATGGTAAACAAGTTGAGAGAAAGACGATAAGAATGTGCTAGATCACAGTGAATCACCATCAGATGATGTTGGGTCTTCCCAGTACAATTCATTAGTTTATCGCCAAATGTATTCAGCTTGAAATTTACACTGCCAAATGTGTTAGCAAGATGTACTGATAATTGTCCCAAATGTTCAATGGATTATAAATGCTGCTGAAGGGCAACAAACATATTAAAATTACCATTCCAGAAGATTAGGTTTGGTTCAATGACAAAATAGCACAACATCTATATGAGGAAATCATTAAGACACTTTGAGAATGGCTCACAAAAGGTTTCAATAGAATACAATGCTTTAACAACAATATTTATATAGCACCCTTCACGTGGGGGTAGCGTCTTGGAGAGATGAACAGTGGCAGAGCTGGTGTCATGCCTGGGAGAGGGGGGAGGTGACCATAGGTACAGTTGAAGAGGAAGGTCGTCAGGTGGTTAAGGACGGGGACAAGGCAGAGGGACTGAGGCAGAGTGTTCCATAGTTTTAAGGGTCGTGGCTGAAAGCACGGCCTCCAATGGTGGAGTGAAAGGGATGAGGAACATCCAGTAGGCTGAAATCAGTTGAGTGAAGGCAGCAGGTAGTGGAGTGGGGTACAAGCACGTCAGAGAGATACGGAGGTGCCAGGGAGTGAAATGATTTGTACATGAGTATGTGGATCTTGAAATCAATCCTTTCTGCTTTAGGGAGCCATTGGAGCCCGGTAAAGACTGAAGTGTTGGGGGTATGGAGTTTTGTGCTGATGATTTTCTAGGTGAGTAGTGGAAGTAGTAGCAAGGAACGAAGAGATCACCATAGGCACGGACAAAGAAGTAGTTTTTTAGGCGGGATTTAAAAATAGAGAGGGGAGTAGCTGCTGATGGCTCGGCCACCAATAGTGGGGCAGGAGGGGCAGGGATACAAAAGTTTCCTGGGTGGAGGGGATCACCAGAAGAATGGGGTAGAAGAAGAATAGCGAGGTGCCAGGGTGTGAAGGTATTTATAGGTAAGGGTGAGGACCATTAAATCAATTCGTTGGGAGACAATGAGCAAGCAGTGCCCCAAAATCTTCATGGTCTTAGCCTCAAAATTTCTTTGTTGCCCCTAAACCAAAATCAATTTGTTGCCCCTAAACCAGATACTCTCAGTGCTGATTCAACGTGAAGAGTACATTAAACCTGCTTTAAAACTGCAACAGCAATGGGGCATCTCATTACAAGACTGCACATAGCAATATCATGTCATTGGGACAAGGCCACATTAGAATGTGCTTAGCAGTACAGAATTATTCAGACAACTGAGGGCAAAGAGGGCATTTTTGTGAGTGAAAAATCTGTCGCATTGAAGCTCAGCTCAGTTAACGGCTGATAAATTGACTAAAAAATTCTCCCGTTTGGTATTAAAAAATACAAGGACACTCAAAGAACATGAACAGAGTCTGGGAGCACTGTACGACTGGAGCAATCCTGTCTCCCCATTCATCTAAATATCCCAGAGAAACTTGCTGCCCAAACCTGATCCAACACAAAATGCTGGACTGTCAGCACAAACTAGCACATCAATTCTTTCATCCCTCCCAACTCCAGTGGTGCTGACCCTCAGCAAGTGGCTCTATTAAAATATGTACAATTCAGAAATTTATAAATAGTTTCATTTTGATAATCTGTCTTATTATGCCCAAACATCTCAAAGGGCTTCAAGCAAGCTATTTCAAAGTATAGTGACTGTTATGTTAGCAATCGTGGCAGCTAATCTATGCTGCATTGCTATACAAATAGCAATGAAATAAGTAATTAGGCTGTTTTTTGATGAATTGGATGAAAAGTTGAATACTCTTTGATACAGCACTATGGGATCTTGATCATCCACCAGAATTATGAGAACAGCCAGGCGGAACCACATTTTAAATTCTATGATATGAAGGATGACACCTCCAAATTGCAGACCTCCCTCAATATAGCAGAATGCAAACCCAAACCAAGTCTGCTGTGAGGGTTAAACATGCAACCTGCTAACCCAACAACCAATTGATTCAAGCTGGTAAGATCATCAAGTAAGGACCAAGCAAACTGCAAGACCCAACACACTTGAGACCAACTCTCTCTTCACATTTATAATACGCTACTGATATTCTAGCCTATATATTGTGTTTGCCACGGTAATGCTTTGCTAGTAATTATCTATTATGTATATGCTATGGACGAAAGTATTAATGAAATGCACTGAATGTGAGTGAACAGGTTTGTTCATAGCTCAAAACCAGTCTGTTTTTTTTACTGAGGGATGGAGTAGGTAACACTGAGTTCACTTCTATTTCCCCAACCTGAACTCATTCAATAATGACCCCTTGACTAATAATAAATGGCAACATGACCTAAAAGTTCAATGCTAACTTTGATGCTCATAATAAGAATAATCCTTTCTTTTGATATAGCGCCTTATCACATCGTCAACGTGTCTAAAAGTGCTGCACAGGATATACTGTAAATTGGACTGACTATTTTGCGGGTGAAATGCTGCCGCCAATTCATTCGTACTTTTAATTCTAATCAAATGATACTACTTTAGAAATGATACTACGTTATGCACGTTCACCTACAAATACAGAATGCCTACCCTTCATAGTAAAATCCTGTTAAGCATTTTGAGACAAACTCCTAACGAGAAAAACGCTTCACCAAATGTAAGGATTATTATTATTCATTATAATATATATATTCACAAGGTGGCAACAATGCCTGAAGTGTGGCATCTTATACACCATATTTAGACACATTTAGACACATTTATACCATACTGTGTGATGAGATCTTAACCCCCATCACCCATGTAACCTCTTTATTAACTTCAGCACAACTTATATGCTTTCTTGGAATCTGTAAATAATAGAACTTTTGAAAAAGAGAAGGGAGTTTCTCCCAGTGCCCTGGGCAAGTATACCCCAGATAAAATTGGTCATTCACTTCATATCTTTTTGTTGTGACATTGCTGTGTGCAAATTAGTTTCCAAAATGGTCCATAAAATAGTCACTACAGCTTACAGTAAATCCTGTGAAGTGCTTGAAGATGTCCTCCCACAGTGAAATGGTGTATAATATATAATAATAAATATACTAGCATATAATACTTGTACACTAGTATACAATAATAGTTGCATATTAGTATATAATAATACTTGCATATTAGAATATAATAATACTTGCATTTGATATAGCGTTCTATGCAGAATATACTGTAAAGTTAATTGACTGTATACATCAGTTGTAAGGATTATTAATATGTTTTTGCACGTACAGAGAGATAACAACTTATATTTATATAGTGCCCTTCAAATGGGGTAGCATCGCAAGAGTTTCACATATTCATAACATTTCACACAGAAGTAAGCGCACACACACACACACAATATCCATCGTCCCAATATTGCACGTAAGGATTATTAGGAAAGCGTAGGAAATTGTGGGAAGATTTCTGATCTTTCCACTCAGTACTGACACAACTTTCCTTTGCCCCACAATCATGTAAAACCCAAGCTCAGCACCACCTAAATGACATTTAATTAATCTGTCCTTCCTTTTAACATTTTACAACCTCTGTGATGTGCTGTGCTATAACTTTAACTAGGTCTCTCAATATAAAAATAAACTGAGGCTAACCACTCTCAATGACAAATTAAAAGGCAATGTCCCCAATGCTCAATATTACTTAATAGTAAACAACATACACAATAGCACAGGCTTTTGAAAGCTTCAACTCCATTACTGTCAGAAATATTTGTAAAGTTATTGTATTATTTTCCATTATTTTCTTCTCTACCATGGCCTTAAGGAGTGTGAAACTGAGCTCTTCAATCACACAGACAGCTGTTTCATGTACAGCTATTTCAGCCTCATCAGAGATGAGATTGAAAAAAAAGGCAAATTACTGCGGATGCTCGAAATCTGAAATAAAAACAGAAGCCTGGGCAGGTCAGGCAGCATCTATGGAGAGAGGAAAGTGAGTTAACGTTTCAGGCGGAGTTCTGACGAAAATTCCTCGACCTGAAACGTTAACTCGCTTTCCTCTCTCCATAGATGCTGCCTGACCTGCTGAGTGATCCCAGCCATTTCTGTTGTTAGAGATATTAGAGATGGGAAAGAGTTGCACAGAACACAAGTGCAACCATCACACTGTTCACCTTCAAACAATGGGTGCCCTCCACCTCTGCACAGTTAAATTAAAGTAAAATGAAAACCCGAGGGCTGGGAAGGGACTGGATATGACAGCTATTTTTAAGTCAAAGCACATACAACAACAAAGTGTTGCCCTAGATTGATTTGGCTTATTGTTACAGTACACTTCGCATTATTGATTACTGCCTGGTTGAAAAGGACACAGCTCATCAGTGTAGTTTGAACAAGCAGACAACTTCACATTCGAGGGAAAGTAAATCTGATAAATTAGTCATGAGTAATTCCAGGTATTGAGATATAAAGCATTTGGTTTTGAGCCTCATGTGTGCTTTAAAAGTGCTTTATTATACCAGGGTTCCAGCGAAGGCATCATTAAATTATTGGACAACGTTTTGCATTTCAAATTATCCGCAGCCATGATGTTTTAGCTGCTTTTCCAAGTCACACAAGGGCTGCTTTTGTTATCAGCAGCTATTTGACCAACTTCCATTATAATATTTACTGCATTTCCATCCATTCCATCAATGTGCCCCACTGCACCGAGGCTCTGTGTCACAAGAGGGTGCTCCATCGACAATTCCCATTCCATTTCATGTCTTAGCCAGTTTCCATTAGGAAAGGGTGCGCAGAGCAAGCACAAGGAGCGGAGCACATGCCGATTGCAAATTATGCAATTGCCTGGCTCAGTGGGTGGAACTCTTAATTTTATTGTCAGAAGGCTGTGGTTTTAAGGTCCGTATCACTTGTAGTCTTGGTTCACACTCCAATACAGAGCTGGAGGAGTGCTCATTTCACCATGCTCGAGTTACGGGCACAAATCACACCTTACAGAAGACTGCCAACGATTTAAAGCACACTGGTTTTCAAAAGGAGCCGCAATACCGACTGTAGTCGGCAAGTCAAATGATTCCAATGACAGCTTAATAAAGTGGTGGTCAATCGTGGAGTCCTGTAGCGTATTGGTTAGAGCATTCGCCTCACAAGTGAGAGGGCCCGGGTTCAATTCCCGGCAGGGCGAAACCTTAGGGAAGGTTCCTTATTCCACATGCCTCTGTTTATCTAGCAGTAAGTAAGAACTGAGTTGTTAGTCGATTGGCAGATCTTTTTCTAGAGATAATAATCCCTTCAATAAATAAATAAATAAATAATTTGGTCTCTCAATCCGCGACTGTTTGTGAGACACTACTGTGCACAAATGGCTGCAGTGTTACACCCACCAAATACAGTCAATTTCACTTTACAGTATATTCTGCAGCACTTTCAGATATCTCAACAATGTGATAAGGTGCTATATCAAATGCAAATTTTTTATTATATTATTATCATTTTGGTCAGCCAACAAAATAAATGTTCTTGATTGAATATTTCATGATTTATGCTCAGACAGAAGAGTACAAGTATTCAAGAAGAAATGTTTTTTATTAGACATTACCCTCCCTTTTTAAGAAAATCATTATCCAATACACATAGTCTTGTTAATCTCCATCTAGATATACCATTAACACAAATTCCCTTAAATTATAGTGTTTGGTTGCCTGAGACTACACCATTCAATAAGACCAGTAATTATTTTGATATCCCAGAAGCATTACCATGGTAATTATAATAATATTTCTTCCACTTCTCTTAATCTATTTGGCTGCAATATTAACAGTACCCAAGTATGGATCATCCTTTTTAGTGTCTCCTCTATCTTTCAGTCGCACTCTTTCCAGGAATTGGCATCCATTCACACAACACAAAATAAATCAAACGACAATGTGTTTAACTGCACAGCTTCTGTCCTCATTCCGGCATCATGAATAATAGATTCACAAGCCCATTTCTAAATATTTTATGAAGCATCTCCTGATGAGATGAGAGCTCTTCTAACAAGAGCAATCTCATCAGTCACACACACACACACACACAAATCGCAAAGCTTTGATTCCCATCCCCCTAGAATATAGAAGTCTTTGCTTTTTCAAGTTCACCTAGTTATCATAAATGGGAATATGGATTTCAGACCATCAAGATAGTTGGTTCCATTGCAGAATTTGGAGGCTTGCTGAGGAATAGAACAACATAAGACACCAGGCATTAACAGCTTAAGCTGACAACTCTGCAACTGCCTGCACAGACACTAAACTCGATCTGAATTTCAGCAGATAAACAAGTGCACGAGAATGGGAGTGATGTGAAAAGTAGCCCTTCACCTCTAGTGAACGGGTGGCATGATGACAAAGCATTAAACTCTTCCCCCCCCTACGGAGGATAGTCACCAGTTTATCATTTGACATCCAACAAGTGTGGGCTTGAGCCCTCAGTAGGTGAATGGCAAGTACCAAGAACTCCTTATAGGCTTCCTGGTGGGCAACACAGCTTAGCATGAAATGTGTGAGAGCATTGCCACCATCTTCCTGCCCACATTTCAGACACACGTCGCTTCCCATTGAGCGATGGTTCTACCAGTTGGAGGTGTGGATCTTAAGCAGCAGCTGGTTACCTCTCTGCAAACCGATCAAAGTGGATTGCAATCTCTGGATAAATTAATGTCTGTTCACGAACTTGGACTTCAGGTAATGCTTTCCTGCAGCTGTTGCCCCAAGCCTCACAGTTTCATCAGCTGATGGACATCTGCCTTCAGTGTGGTGGGAGGACCTTTACAGCTTGTGACGTACCAGCCACCTTGATGCTCTCGAGGTCCACGTCTAATGCCGTGTACCAGATGTACTCAGCACCAGCTGCTTAATCCAGGTCCTCATGTGAGGGCCTTGACAAATACACATTTCCACTATGAAGCCAATTCCGTCTCCATAGTGCTCAGCAGCAGGTCAGTGTGGGTCAGAGCTCTCCCTCCCTGCAGCCACTTCCCGTGTTTGCCACAAATCCGCTTCACTGCTTGATCCTGAACTTTGCAAACAGACCAGAGGAAGCCTCTCTGCTGTATCCCTAAGAGCTCAGATCCATAAAGGAGGACTAGAATTTTAAGGGTGTTGATCAAAGGCACAGACAGAGAGGTATTTTTGAAGTTAAAGAGAGGGTGGGGGCACCGTGCTGAAAGGTCAGTCACCAAAGGTGGGTTGAAGGGAGGGAGCGAGGAACGGGCAGCAGATCAGAAGCTGAGGAATGAGGGGACGGACAGTAGAACAGGGCAAAAAGAGGGATTTTTAAAGGCCAGGACAACGATCCTAAAATCAGTCCACTGAGGTACTGGTAAAGATGCTGATAAAAGGTATGAGTAGCCTAGTGCGGGAGAGGACACAGAAACACACTGCTGCAGTGCTTGTTCCAGAAGACCAGCTGTGCCCTTCAAGAGGTTAAAAATGTTTCTCAGCCTTCTGATAACCTCCACAAAGTCCTATTATTGCTCTTCTGACTCTGGCAGTTGTATTATCTCAAAGCTAAGCAATCAAAAGGTGTAGACTTTACAGGATGGCCATTAATACACTAATACACTAATACACCTTCGCCTGTGACTGATGTGGACAACCCAATGGCAAATAAATTGCTTTTTTTTAAGCAGTTCATTGTAATCCTCCCACCAAACATTTGTTTCCACCTCATAACTCCCCATAGCAAGGTCACCACTCAGTAGGCTTAAAGTTCCACTGAATCTCCACAATGTCATACTTTTGAGTTGTGACCTGCGGCACACAGCAGACTGGAGCAGGCAGAATCCAGAAGTCACATCTTTGACGTGTTAGAACATGTACATTAAGGAGATTTAGTGGAACTTAATGCTTATTCTGCTTGTGGTTATCCCACTTAGTGCTGCACCTTAATAGTTAGAGCATTCGCCTCGCAAGCGAAAGTCCTGGGTTCAATCCTAGCAGGGCCAAATGTTGGCCAAGTTTTCTTACTCCACGCGCCTCTGTATACCGAGCAGTAAGTAGGAACCCAGTTGTTAGTTGATTGACGGATCGCTTTTCCAATGGTAATAATTCCTTTAAAAAAATGTCACTTCAATCCATGACTGTTTGTGGGACACTGCTGCGTGAAATTGGCTGCCGCATTTCACCGACAAAATATGCAGTCAATTCACTGTACAATATATTTTGTGAAGTTCTTTGAGACCTCTCGAAGATTTGATAAAACGCTAAATCAAATGCAAGGATTATTATTATTATCTAAGTGCTTCTTCCTTCTTTAGATCTGAGCAATACTCCAACTCAAATGGTGAGAGTCTAAAGGCATTAAATCATGCAAAAGATGCAGGTCACTAAACTCCAAAAACAAATAGAATAGACAGTCCTGAAGCCTGTGTATTCATTACTCATACCAGCAATAAAGATCTTATGTCACTTTTTTTTTAATTTGGCAAATAAACTCAAAGTCAAGCTTTCATACTAAAAGCTACCAGCTCTCCCTCTCTCAAACAGAAACAATGAGGATTACTACAGCAATGTTTTAAAACAGTATGTTCAATAATTGCCAAAGATCAGAGGTTACTCTCAAATCAGATTATACTTATTCTGAATGACATGTCCCATTTAATATCCCCCTCATCTTATTTTCACTGTTGTAATTTTTTGATTTTGAGGAAACAGACAGAATACGTTACAAAAGTATTTGCTGAAAGGGAAATCTTCAATTTTGTAGCTATATTAAGCTTCCTTAAGGCTCAGAGAGGCTTCCAAGCATGTATACACATAACTTGCTCTTTGTACAATGTCCCTGTGGTTTGTAAACCAAGAGCTGCTATTGTTACACTCGTGTGTGGAGCTTTTACACTGGTGAGATCATGAAAACAATCTGAATTGATTGACTTCATTGGGGATAACTCCTTTCTAGGATATTCTAAGAAAGAATGAGATCGCTTACAGTATAAGGGGGATTATTGTTGGGAATGAAGAAATGACAGATGCTTAATAAATACTCTTGCTTTTTGAACAGAGCAAGGTGGAAGTTCACTGTTGGAGTAGCTAAGTATCACGTGAAACGGCACCTAATGAACCTATACAATGTGATATAAAAACACTATCAACAAACAGAAAGTTCAAACAGGAAGTGTTCTTATCCCCAAATGTTGAAGGAGGTCAGGGAGGAGAGAAATGGTGATTCACAATCTACAGTCCACTATCTACAAAAGATCTTAATTTTTAGAAACTTGAACCTTACCAAAGGAAATAGAGGGAGGCAAATGTTTCATTCCTGCAACAATTTGGAGGATTGTTGGCCAGAACTCTGGAAGAAACTTCTCAAACAGTAACCTCACGAGATAATCCCCCCAGAAATATCTGGTGTGTGGCTACAGCAATGAAGGTCTTAATAACCTGGCATGTTGAGAGCACTACAATAAAGAATGTGTTCTGAGATTGAATAACAGAGAGACCGTTGCAAGAATTAATGGACCTGTGCTGCTTTGCACAGTTCCCTGAACCTTCCAAGTTTTACAGTACAGTATATTTTAGAAGTGCCCAGCCAGCATTGTCAAATGCTTTGAGACGTGAAAGGCCCTATCTATGTAAATGTAGTTTGTATTATACAGTGGAGAGTGCTTAGAATAGAAAGAGATGGCTGTTTGTGGTTCATTGTTGTGCACAACTTGGCTGCCTCGTCTGCCAACAAATACAATCACTACACTTCACAATAAAATTCTGTAGCACTTTGAGACATCTCAACAACATGATAAGGTGCTATATCAAATGTAAGTATTGGTACATGAACGTCTGAGCGATTAATTAAAGATCAGTGACTGCCTTGGGGAGATGTTCGAACTTTGATCAGTCAATTTCGCAAAGAGCTCTCTGCTAATAACTGGTTTAAAGCTTCTGCTGTCTCAAAGTCAGCAATCCTACCGTTCAGTTTACGGGCTTCAAGAGAGTCTAATTATTCGCACTGCTGCTCATTTCAATTTCTAATTGTATGGGATCTTTTTTTTCTATTGTGCAGTTGTCCGGTTGCATTCCACATCAATACGTCTGACAGCTCCCTCATGATAGGTTCCAGCAGGTCTCTCTCAGTACTTTTCTGCGAATTCACCAAGTTGCACACAGAGATGCAAATGGTACTTCCCTGAAGTGTTCTACAATAGTTCCATTTCTGTTACTTTTCCCAGATCCAGGATATTTAATACAATACTACAATACAAATTTACATTTATATGGAACCTTTTATGTCAGGAGGATCTCCCGAGACGCTTAACAATACAGGCTTGGCACCCAAGATGGGGTGGGGGAGCGGGGGGGCTGGGGAATGGAAAAAAAAAGCCTCTTTTTGCATTCATGTTGCGCTGTACATTCTAAAATTAAATAGGCTTACAAATGCAGCTTATGAAGTGTTTTATCTACTCAGCTTGAGTGACTTTTAATGGCATAGTTTTAATGTCCTGCAACTTTTCCCCAGACATGACGATATGATTATTTTCAGGTGAGCTTTAATATCAGTATCAGTCTGGTAATTTATATTTCCTTCTATTTTCTATTCCTCCTTCCACCTCCCCCTGCCCATTCAAATAAATGAAGAGATGTGAGTTGCATTCATAGCTCCCAACAAAAATTGAGTAGCTTATTTAAGTAGAGGGAGAGAAAATAACCTTGCAATCTAAATCATCTCACACTGGGAAGTACAAACCATTTAATTCCTTCCTGAGGGGACAATTTTAAGAGCGTGCAGCAGGGAGGTAACCTCTTGGTGATCTCATCCCCCTAAAATAGGCTTTGCTGCCACTAACATCATTAATATCAGCCTGGTCTGTTTAACTTGGTGGGGTTCCTCATTATCATTCCACACACCAAACTGGACTTGTACAGTTGCAATGACCACGCTCTCATCAGGTGCAAAGAAACCATTCAGAAAGAAACTGCCTCCCCCAAAACTAGAATAAAACGTGAAGCTTTCGTGCTTCACTTTGCTTTCTTGAATCAATCAATCCACAGTTGTGTAACATTTTGTGAAAAGTATCACAGATCCTCGTCAAATGGCACCAGATTTTAAAAAAAGATCAACAATTAGCAAAAGCCAATTTCAGAGCTTACTTCACAACAAAGCAGAACACGGTACCTTTCTGAAGAGCATCTAAATGACTAGAAGGAAGTGGTGAAAGGGCTAATCTTCTCCACTCGATGCCTGTGTTGCTGGAACAGACCTGATTTTGTGCTTGCCAAGGCTTCTGCTGGAATAGTTCTTCATTTTTTTTATGACTCACTGTACCGCTCCAGTTGCCCCCAACATTTTTTTCTTCTCATTATTTTCTCCATGGCGACAAGAATCAATTTTGTTTAAATAATCAACATAGTCGCAAACCTCGATTCTGTTCCATTACGCACTCAATAGTCACATAATTTCACAAGTGACGGACTCAATTTTTTCTAAAAACTCACCCCCCCCAACCCCCCCACTCCACCTTTTAGCCAGAGTTAGGATGATTAACCCTCCAACGTGGAGTCCTGTAGCTCAGTGGTTAGAGCACTCGCTTTGCAAGCGAGAGACCTGAGTTCAATTCCAGGCAGGTCAGGGCGAAACCTTGGGCAAGTTTCCTTACTCCACACAGAGCCTAATAATAATCCCTCCAAAACCAAAAACAATAATAAATTGGTCATTTTCAATCTACGACTGTTTGTGGGACATTGCTGTGCGCAATTGGCTGCCGCGTTCGCCCACAAATATACAGTCAGTTCACTTTACAGTGTGTTCTGTGAAGCGCTTTGGGACGTCCTCCCGACGTGAAAAGCGCTATATCAAATGCAAGGATTATTATTATTATTATTAAGTGCCATGGACAAGTTTGGCCATCCTTTTGGATAATGAACATCTTCCTAATTTTGATATTGTAAAAGAATGCCCCCGATAGACATGGTTGATCACAGATATAATGCTGACATGTCAACTAATGACTTGCCTTTCAATTAATAATAATCCTTGCATTTGATATAACACCTAATCACGTCTTCGAGATGTCTCAAATTGCTTCACAGAATATACTGTGAAGTATATATGGTATATTTTGTATATTTTATGGCTGAAACGCAGGAGCCAATTGTGCACAGCTGTGTCCTACAAACAGTCGGGGATTGAGTGACCGTATTTTTTTTTATTGTCTGAAGACAGTCTGCGAATCCTGCTTCAGACAAGTTAGCTTTTTTTTAAAAAAACTTGAATCCGCTCCATAAGTGGGCAGTGGAGCCAGGAGAAGGAAGAATCAGTCCAAAACGTTACAAAATTAATATTTTATTCTAAAAGGGGAAAAGCTCAGTGATATGATAGGCAAGGACAGATAAAAGTAAAGTTACAGTTTAAAACTTAAAAGTTTTTTTAAAAAATCTTCCTTTGAAAGTGTTTTTATAATAATAATAATAATAATCCTTGCATTTGATATAGCACTTTTCACGTCGGGAGGACGTCCCAAAGCGCTTCACAGAACACACTGTAAAGTGAATTGACTGTATTTTTTTTGTGGGCGAACGCGGCAGCCAATTGCGCACAGCAATGTCCCACAAACAGTCGCAGATTGAAAATGACCAATTTATTATTGTTTTTGGTTTTGGAGGGATTATTATTAGGCGTGTGGAGTAAGGAAACTTGCCCAAGGTTTCACCCTTTGCCTGGAATTGAACTCAGGTCTCTCGCTTGCAAAGCGAGTGCTCTAACCACTGAGCTACAGGACTCCATTTTAATTTTTCCACACAAAGAAAATTCACGGCTAACAAAGACCAAAGAATGCAATGGAACCAACGTTGTGAATCTTCTCAAGCGGCTCTGCCTCTCTCTATTCACTCAGGGGTTAAGTTGCTGCACCAGCTTTTCACACAGTGGTGAGCATCTGGACACTGGAACAAGCACCTGTTCAACATTTCTGAATGAAATAATTACAGAGCACCACCACAACACCACTGAACCAAGAGCAGGAGGTCAGTCCGCCAGCTCTCACCTTTTTCCGACTATCCAGAGCCTGTTCCAGGTTGTCATTAAACTTTTATGGGCTTTTATGTCTCCCACACCTTTCTTCCAACCACAGCTTTGTTGCGGCTGTCACAAGCCCAAGTATTTTTGAAACCCTGTTGCTATTGTATTCCTTGATGTACGGTGTTTGCTTAAGGTTCTCGCTTTTGTGACTAAATAGACCATGTAAAATACAGTGTCATATTTCCCTCTCTTCCATTCATAGACAGGTTCACAGGCACATTTGGCCCATTGCCTGACTGTGCTGATCCCAGGTTCCCCAGTGGAGTGATTTCCCCTCCTGCTCTTTCACCTTAATATTCATTTTCTTCAGCTATTTACAAAATTTCCATCTGAACAATATTAGGCACAGCTTCATCATAATAATTTTGAATATCTCTATGAGAATTAATTCCCCATACGCACACACACACACACACACATCCACACACACCTTTAACTTTCTCTGCTCCAGCGAAAACAGTCCCAACTTTTGAAGTCAAATAAAATTGGTCACTCACTCCATGGCTGTTTGTGGGACATTGCTGTGCACTGCCTCATTTCGGCCACAAAATACAATCAATCCCTTTACAGGATATCATATGAAGATCTTTGAGACTTCTCGGCTACGTGATAAGAGGTTATATCAAATGCAAGTATTCTTATTCATATTCAGTCTCTCCAAATAACTGCAGCCTCTGGTCTCTGGTATCATTCAAATTGGTGATACCCTTTCTTTAATGGGGTGCCCAAAACCGGACTTATTATCCCAAGTGAGGACCAATCAATGTCTTGCATGAATGAAATCTCAACACGTTCTTTCACGTATAAAAGCCCTTAAAGGTGATCTCACACCGAAACTGTACCACTGGCCTGTACAAACAACTGAGCACTTAGTCTAACCGAGACAGAACAATAACATTTGATGCCTTTGAAAGCGCAGAGAATGCAATTCTCAGAGTGGAACCCATGTCCCCAGAGACAGCAGCGCAGTTATTTACTCAAAAGCAATGCTGCCAAAGCAAAGCCGGGTTGCCAAGGGCAGCAGAGTGCAAGGTAAGTGCGCCACTGAATAGTCTCCTGTATGCCAGTAACAGTCTTGAGTGAAAAGAGTTTGAACAGTCTCACCAGAGCTCCTAGTGGGCACAAGTCAATATAATACCACGACCCAATTTTCAGCAAAAACTGGTAATCCTAGTGAGACCCTGCAGCAATGATGTGAGGGAAATGGAAAAATTCACAGGGAGGGGTACTCATAGTCTGGATTCAAGGAAGTTCGAGTGGAATAGGCTGTATTTTGAATACAGTGGCTTTAGGCAACTAGTGTCCAGGACCAAGCACACCTAGGTACAGCACATTGGGATGTCCTTCCGAAGTGAAAGGCACTATACAAATGTAATTTTGTATTGTACTGTAACATGCTCAGATGTAAAGTTCCCATAATTCTAGCATAACAACATGTCTTATCTCTAAATTGACAAAAATACTGTTCAACTGGCTCTCCTGCAGACCTAGTAAAATTACTTATTTACAGCTGATTTCTGAGACAATTTGGGAAAATTTATTAGGAATTGGGCTTAACTGCCTCAACAGCAACAACAGGAACTTACATTTGTATTGCGCCTTTCATGTCAGGAGGACGTCCCAAGGCGCTGGACAGTCAGGGATTTGGACCCAAGCAAGAGGTTGGGATCAGGAGGCTTGGAGGGCAGGGAGGGTAGGGATTAGGACGGTGGCTGAAGAGGAGATGGGCCTTGAAGGAGCTAAGGGAGGAGGTGAGGCAAAGGGACAGTGGGAATTCAAAGAGTGGGGCAGAGAAGCTGAAGGCCCGACTGCCAATGGTGATATTTATTCCAATATCTGGGCTGCTTTTCAATCCTGGCCCAGAGCTGAAAGAGCAACACCGTCCTTACCCACTGATTTATTTTACCCATTTTACTTAACAACCAGTTTTTCATTGGTCACATTTATTTACATTTCTACCACTCACCAATCTCTTTGACAACCGTCTACTTCAGGACGCTATCCTGCATGGCAGGCACTAGGTAAATGCAAGTTGTTGTTATTATTAATGTTTTTCACCAGGTGGTTTCATGTAATAAGTGATTGGTACAGAAATGCTGATTGAAAAGTAGCACCTGTAATCTTCCGACAGAACATTTTACTGAAAAAATCCCTGAATTTTTCTAAGAATGGAACGCTTTGACATGTACCTCTCCAATAAAACATTCCCTTTGCCTCAGCCTTGCTACAAAAGAACTTGGTTTAAAATATCCCGAAGAGAATATCAGGATTACACTGCTAATTTGTACACTTAAAAACAAAACATCCATGTAGCAATTAGCACCAGCATAGTGAGGTAGTAGTTGAAAATCTTCCTCTGTTGTAATATGTATGATTATTTTTGTTCGGATTAGATATAAAACCAAAGTTTTTAAAAACACATGTTTTCATGCCTGCAAGAATCAAGCATGAATTCATGCAGACTTTTTTTTTGGGTAGTGAGGTGGGGTAAGAAAGGACAAGCTGAAATATTTGCCCACTGTACTTGTCATTCTTGTTAAAAATCAAGCTGGGTACTCTTCAATACCAAATGCTGCAAATCTTACTTACCGTGCCTATCCTCTCACTTACCATGAACGTCACATATCCTAAGATCTTGAAAACTCAAGCCAGAAATTGGTATAAAAAATGCTTGCAACCCCACAGAATACAAGCTGGCAGACTTCATGCTGACGCTTCAAAATGTTTGGATTTTCTTTGATTAGCAGAAACACAGACAAAGTATTGCAGGCCTGTTGGATCTCTCAAGCCTTTCAGGTGTTTGTGCTTTGTAGGACTAACCTATACAATTCAACAACATCAATCGATTCCAGCTCAGCTGTCAGAAGAATTGAATTGATAAGAGCAGCTTATGTCTGCCAACCTTGCCTGCTAATGGTCTCCCGCTAGACAAAGTCTTGGACACTTGAAGGGCACTATATATGACATCACTTTGGTATTCAGAGCATCAGCAATTAAGTAGCACCTTGGGACGTCCTCCCGACATGAAAGGCCCTATGCAAATATATGTTGTTGTTGTTTACTGTTATTCCTTTGCCCTCAAAGTTTGCAGCTGGCAAAAGAAAAACATGTCGGCAATAGCCGACATCCAAGTTTTATGTCAGTCAATTAAAACAACAACAAAATTAAATTTATAGAGCGCCTTTCACGTCGGGAGGACGTCCCAAGGCGCTGAACAGACAGGTGTCAGGACCCGAGCATGGGGAGGGGTGATGTAGGGGTGAGGGAAGGCAGAGAGGTGGGAGGGCGACCGAAGACACGATCGAAGAGAAGGGTCTTGAGACCAGCCTTGCAGGAGGCAAGGGAGGAAGTGAGGCGACGGGACCATGGGATGAAGTTCCAGAGTGTGGGGGCAGAGAGACTGAAAGCCCGGCCACCGATGGTAGGGCGGGAGACATGGAGCAGTCCGCAGCCCGCTGAAAGGAGGGAGCTGGCAGGTTGGTAGGGAGTCAGCAGGTCAGAGAGGTAGGAGGGGGCAAGGCCATGGATGGCCTTAAAGGTGAGGATGAGAATCTTGAATTCGATCCTCTGGGGGATGGGGAGCCAGTGGAGTCGGGTGAGGGTGGGAGTGATGGGGTCACGGAGCCTGGTGCATGAGAGTACACGAGCTTCAGAGTTTTGGATGATCTGCAGCTTGTGAAGAGTTGGGAAGGCCAATGAGGAGGGAGTTCCCGTAGTCAAGCCTTGAGGTGACGAATGCGTGGGTGAGGGTTTCGGCAGCCTGAGGGGTGAAGCAGTGGCGAAGTCTGCCAATGTTGCGGAGGTGGTGGTAGGCGGTGTCAGTCATGGCGCAGATGTGGGGGAGAAAAGACAGTTCAAGGTCGAACAAGATACTCGGGTTCCTGACTGGCTTAGTGAAGTTGAGTGTGCAGCCGTGGAGGCTGATGCTGCCAGCGCCTGAGGTGCGGAGGCGCTGGCGTGAGCCAATCAGGAGGGCCTCGTCTTGCTGACGTTGAGTTGGAGAAAGTTGTCCCTCATCCAGGACTTGATGTCGGGCAGGCAGTAGGTCAGGACCCCAGTAGTCCTGGAGTTCAGGGTGGAGGTAGAGATGGGTGTCATCCGCATACGTGTGGAAATTCACCCCATGTCTGCGGATGATGTCACCAAGGGGGAGCATGTAGAGGGTGAAGAGGAGGGGACCGAGGACAGAGCCCTGAGGAACACCGCACGAGACAGTGCGGGGGCTGGGGGAGAAGCCGTTTGCCGCGACAAAGTGGAGGCAGTGTGAAAGGTAGGACCTGAACCAGTCAAGGACAGAACCTTGAAGGTTGAGGTGGGAGGAGAGGCGATGGAGGAGGATTGAGTGGCCAACGGTGTCATAGGTGGCGGAGAGGTTGAGGAGGCAGAGGGAGCCCTGGTCACACATGGTCAGGATGTCATTTGTGAGCTTGACCAGAGCAGTTTCTGTATTGTGGGCAGCACAGAAAACTGATTGGAGGGGTTCATGGAGGGATTGGGAAGAGAGGAAAGAGAGAAGCTGGGAGGCAACAGCTCTCTCAAGGACCTTGGATAGGAAGGAAAGATTTGAGATGGGCCGGTAGCTGGATAGCTGTGATGGGTCAAGGGAAGATTTCTTCAAGGTGGGGGTGATAGTGGCTGTTTTAAGGGGGGAAGGAACAGTGCCAGATGGCAGGGAGAGGTTAATGATGTTGGTGAGTAGTGGGGTAACGAGGTGGAACGGGGATTTAAGGAGAGGGGTAGGGATGGGGAGCAGGTGGTGTGTAACAATGTGCATTTATTTAGTGTCTTTCATGTAAAATTAAAGCATTTTACAAAATATAATGGATTAGGAATGAAAGTGAAGTTGATTGTATATATATACTATATTATTATATATATTATTATATTATATATAATATTGAAACATTAGTCAAGTTTCCTTACTCTACACGCCTCTATTTACCTAGCAGTAAGTAGGAACCCGGTTGTTAGTTGATTGGCGGATCGCTTCCCCGGGGTTAATAATCCCTTAAAAATATATTTCAAAATAATAATAATTTGGTCACTCAATACATGATTGTTTGTGGGACACTGCTGTGCACAATTGGCTGCCATGTTTCGCCCACAAAATATACAGTCAATTCATTTTACAGTATATTCTGTGAAGCGCTTTGAGATGTCTTGAAGACATGATAAGGTGCTAAATCTGCTTGTCAGCCTCTCCAATTCCTCTGTCCATAGGCTGCAAATCATCCAGAACCCTGTAGCCCGGGTCCTTTCCCGCACCACGCTCCATGACCCTATCACTCCCATCCTCGCCCGACTCCACTGATTTCCCATCCCAAAGTGGGTACCGTTCAAGATCCTGGCCCTCACCTTCAAAGCCCTCCATGGCCTCACTCCCCACTACCTCTGCAACCTTCTAACCCCCTATAAGCATTCACTCTCCCTCCACTCAGCGGACTTGACCAGGATTAAAACTGTATCCTCTGAGTGATGGAGGAGCCGGGCGAGGATGGGGTGATAGGGTCGCGGAACCTGGTGCAGGAGAGGACACGGGCTGCAGAGTTCTGGATGATCTGCAGTCTGTGGAGGGAGGAGTTGGGGAGGCCGACAAGCAGGGAGTTTGCGTAGTCGAGCCTGGTTGTGATGAACGCGTGGATGAGGCTCTCAGCGGCCTGCGGTGAGAGACAGTGGTGGAGCCGGGCAATGTTGCAGAGGTGGGGAAAGGTAGTGCGGGTCATGGCACGAATGTGGGGGATGAAGGACAGTTGAGGGTTGAACAGGACACCGAGGTTCTGTATTCGCTCTGTGAGGTGTAGAGTGCATCCGTGAAGGGTGATGCTGTCAGCGCCCGAGATATGGAGGCGCTGAAAGGAACGAAGCAGGAGGGCCTCGGTCTTGTTGACATTCAATTGGCATTCAGCACGTATTCATATTTTCATTTCCTCATTGGCAATAAAATCTTCCCATAAAATTATGAATGAGATTTATTTGGCTCCTTTACAAGTGCCTGGCTCCTTTTCAAAAATAAAGCATTTTCCGTTGGGGAGGGTGGGGTGGGGGGTGGGGGGGAGAGAGAAATTAAACATTTTGAAGGCTGGAGGAGAAATGATCTATGAAAATTCCCACATCTTTTAAAAACATATGAACAGAAACAGAAAAACAGTGTTCACAACAGAGGCAGCAGAAAGAAAGCTTATCCCAAAGGACCAAGAACCTGAAAAATAACTTGTGAACCGACGTAAAACCATGAAGAACGATGGCATTTTTGGGGGGTTTTAGTGAGTGCTAGGGAAATTCCGTTGTTTGTTTCCCACTTTCAACGTGTGTTTTGTTATGCGCAATGAGATTTAAATATTGTGAGATGCTCCAATGGCCCAGAAGGTTACAGGTTTGAATCCCGTTCTGTGCTGTTAACTGAAGTAGTCAAGATGACAGCCATATTAAACCTCAGTCATGTTATGTGTGTGCAATGGAAGCCAACATTAAGGGTATTCTTTCACTTGCAGAGGTTGTAAGTGAAGCAATCACTTTTACACACATGAAAGGGCACTGTTAGTATATTATCACAGCAGAGACTCCACATGTCTCGATGACTGCTTATGAATTCAGAAGCACATTCAAAGACTTCTAACCCTATCTCCTTTCCACAACCCGATATAGAAGATATTCCGTTGGTCGACTGAAAGGTAAATTAGTGTCGACTAGTCCTCCTATCCTGGAACTCCATTTGATTTGTGGCCTGTACTTAACGCCAGCATTACACACTTAAGATGTAACCAAAATTCTAGATATGTTTATCGAAAGTGACAGCTTGCACATTGTGTGAAAAGGAAATCAGTTGCAGTGGCTTTAGTAAATCAGTAAATCATATCCAGTTTAAAAGAAATCCAAGGAATAATTCAGTTCATATTTACATAGCATGTTATAGTACAGACATTCTGCCTAATTAGACCGTACTGGTATTTATTTATATGCCACATGAGACTCCACACCTCATACTCCCCTTGCTTACCTTACAACAACAACTTGCATTTACATAGTGCCCCTCGCACAAAATTGTGTCCCAGAGCGCATGTCATTGAGCCGGGGGCAGGGTGGGGGGGTTGACAATGTTTAGGTGGACTTTAAAGATCCTACCATACAATTTAAAATAAGGAAGTTACTCCTGGTATCCTGGGCAACAATCTTTCGGATTAATTGATCTTTCACTTCATAGTTGTTTGTAAGAGCTTGCTGTCACAATTGCCTACACTCAACAGTAATTCCTATTGAAGCCCTTGTGAATTTATGATACAATAAGATGCTATATAATTGCAAATGTTCACTTCTTTCTCCGAATGAGAAACCAGCATATACCCTGGATGTGGAGCCACGCCTGAATATTTTCTTGAGAAACCACGTAACCAATATTGCCATTTCTCTGGAACAGATGTTAACCCACGTGTGCTTCCCACTTCCTCACAGAATAAAGGGAAAACGTGCAATTCTGATCCTGGATTGACAATGTACTGATCAGTTCACATCATCTAAGGTGTTTTCCACCAGAATAATAATCCTTACCTAATATAGTGCCTATAAGGCTGAATTATCTCAACGCGCTTGTAGTGTAGTGCCTGTATTCGGAGGTGAATGTGACAGCCAATTTGCACACAGCAATGTCCTACAAAAAAGCAGTAGGTAAATGACCAATTTAACTGGAAGATTGTTGGCTTGGATACTGAGAGAAACTCCCTTCTTTTCCAATAGCAAATTGCCTTCGCATTCACCTACAAATACATACACTGCGCTTGAAAGTTCTTTAACGTTCACCTGAACAAAAGAGAGCTTGGTTTTCTGTTTGATCTGAAGGGTGGCACCCTGATAATGCAGTGCTTCCCCACTCTACATTGGCTGGCTGTAGCTTAGCGGTTAGAGCACTCGCCTTGCAACCGAGAAGACCTGGATTCAATTCCTAGTAAGGGTGAAACATTGGGCAAGTTTCCTTACTCCACATGTCTTTGCTCAACTAGTAGGAACCTGGTTGTTAGTCGATTGGTGGATTGCTTTTCCTGGGGTAATAAATTAAAAACATAACAATCCACGACTGTTTGTGGGACACTGCTGTGCGCAATCTGCTGTTGTCATTTCGCCCACAAAATATACAGTCAATTCACTTTACAGTATATTCTGTGAAGCACTTTGAGACATCTTGAAAACATGATAAAGTGCTATATCAAGTGCAATGATTATTATTATTATAAACACTGGGAACTCAAAGTCCCTGATGTGGGAACTTCAGTTTCTGAACACAGAAGGAATCGGCCCAGCACGGAAATATATTGTTTATGTATACACTGTATGTTTCTAGCAAGGAAGCAATAAATACAAACAAACCCATATTTGTCAACAAGATCTAAAAAAAACATTGCAAAACGCTATGCTGCAGAACACATAGCAACTAATGCAGTATTTCAGTTGAGACATTTTGGCACAAGTCTGTCCCCCACCTCCGCCCCTCATCTAACTGAATGGTAGCTACCTTTTGGAGGCATGTCCTTTATACTATACTATACTATATATACCATATATATATATATATATTTATACTATAGTCTGTCTGCAACTGACAGTGATATATCTTTTCCATGCTGCAGAATACAGCCACTAAATGGAAAAAAGCAAGAATCCATAGCATATTAACATGGGTGTCACAAAAATAACTTGCATACAGTGGAGGAAGGCTCACAATCTAAAATATACAGAGATGTGACTTGCTTAAGATGCATGACCAAGGCTCCCTCCCCCTCCCCCGACTCGGCATGTTTGAACAGCTTTTAATCTGAAGCTTTACACACATCATGAATGTCGTAGAGCAATGAGACTCCAGCAGACACACACAATTTATGCAGCAGCTTTTGCCATCTAACTTGCCAGACAAATTAATATCAATGTCAGCTTCTCCATCACAACAGTCTCAAATCTGAATCCCTTCACTCCACCACTTACCCAGTTACACAATGTAAACACAAGCAGCTATCAATGAGGAACTCGCCGCATGTTGTACAGTACCAGATTTTAATTAGACTTTAACCCAGTGTGTTTTATATTACATTAATTGGCTGCTGTGTTCACCTGCAGTTACGACACTTTACAGTAAATCCTGGGAAGCGCATTGAGAAGTTTCAATAAGGTGCTATATCAAATGCAAACATTATTATAAAGTGCTTGAAGATCTTGATGTGCATTGTATACTGTCAGCTAGTTGTTTTCTACAATATACTCAATCCACAACAACAACTTGCATTTATATAGCGCCCCTCGCGCAGGGTAGCGTCCCAGAGCACTTGACACTCGCGGAACACAACTCCTAGTTGGGAGGAGTGGGAGGTGACTGTTGGCACAGTCGGATAGGCAGGTCTTCAGGTGCGACCTGAAGATAGGGAAGCAAAGGCAAGAAGGAATAGAGGAAGAGTGTTCCAGAGTTTTGGGGTTTAGTGGCTGAAAGAATAGCCACCAATGGTGGAACAGAGGGCACGAGGGACATGCAGAAGGCTGAAGCCAGTCGATCGGAGGCAGCGGGTAGTGGGGGAAGCAGGTCGGAGAAATAGGGAGGTGCCAGGACATGAAGAGATTTGAAAATGAGCATGAAGATTTTGAAATCGATCCGTTCAGTGATAGGGAGCCAATGGAGCCTGGACAGAACTGGTGTGATGGGGGTATGGAATTTAGTACGGGTGAGTATGTGGGCGGCGAAGTTTGGATCGGCTGAATGCTGTGTATGGTGCAGCTGAAAAGACTGGCAAAGAGGGCATTTGAAAGTTGAGTTGGGAGGTGTCGAACGCACGGACCAGTGTTTCGGCTGCGTCTGTGGTATGGTGCAGTCGAAGGTAGGCAATGTGGCAGAGGTGGAGGAAGGCAGTCCTGGTCAGGAACCAGACGCGTATAATGAGGTGCCAGTTAAGGATATCCACTGCAAGGTTCTAACTCTTTCTAACCCTCTTCAAGTTTCTAACTCTCTTTTATTGCTTGCTTATTTATTACATTTCAAATTTGTTCTATGCTGCATGCAAGTATCGCATGCAAAGAATGCAGTCAGATATCCAAACCAGTCATCAGTTAAAGGATTCTCGTGGGCAGGGAGAAGAAAGAGAAAAGATTTCCCAACTGACTTCAATAAGCTCTGCTCTACTGTACACGTACCATATGATGAGGTCTCAAGTTGTACATATTGTATCAAAGTGATTGGTTCCTCTCAAACACCAGAGTCTTGAATCTCAAAACATTGGCTTCTCATTTGTTCAACTGACCACATTATTCATTTAATAATAATGCTTGCATTTGATATAGCACCTTATCGCGTCGTTGAGATGTCTCAAAGCGTTTCACAGAATATATTGTAAAGTGAACATTTGCACATGAAAAATGAGGAACTGCATTTACAATTCAGGTTTCAATTTTCAACTTTGAAATTTAGCACTGGACGCTTCACTGCTAGGAATGGAACATTCCTTTAATTTGCATTTGTCGAGCACTCTCAGGTCGCGAGTAGCATGGCACAAATAGCGACACAGCAAAGGCTCCTTCATAATAACAATCATTGATATAATAATAATCCTTGCATTTGATATAGCGCTTTTCACGTCTTCTAGACGTCTCAAAACGCTTCACAGAATATATTGTAAAGTGAATTGACTGTATATTTGTGGGCGAACGCAGCAGCCAATTGCGCACAGCAGTGTCCCACAAACAGTCATAGATTGAAAATGACCAATTTATTATTGTTTTTTTTTGGAGGGATTATTATTAGGCGTGTGGAGTAAGGAAACTTGCCCAAGGTTTCGCCCTGCCTCTCATCATATAGTCCCTCATCATGTCTTCGAGACATCGTAAAGCGCTTCACAGAATACGCTGTAAAGTGAATTGACTGTCTATTATGTGTGGGGAAATGCTTCCACTTCTTCCATTCTGCCCAGATATTGTGCCTTAATATATCCTCCCCGACTGCATTGTGTGGCATTTCCATTTCCCACAGTAATCCCTCTGGTGTCTCGGGCTGCGATTATTAATTCAGTGCTGATTTGTGCTGGGTTATGAAAAGATAAAGCTTTCAGTGGGGATTGAATCATTTAGCTGAATTTCCATACAGCCTCACATTAGGCAGGGAATACATTCTCAGACCATCAATCTGGGCTGCAGTCAAGCCCAGGTTCCTGAAGTGAAAGGCACAGTCCATTAACTGTTGTGCAACAGTTTCACTAAAAGCTGCAGTTTAACAAATGAACTTGGTAACAACAACAACTTGCATTTACATAGCGCCCCTGGCTTAGGGTAGCGTCCCAGAGGGCTTGACAGTGGCGGAGCACAATGCCGAGCTGCGGGGAGAGGGGAGGTGACCGTAGGCCCGGTCAAAGAGGAAGATTTTCAGGTGTGATCTAAAGATGGAGAAGGAGGGGGCAAGGAGTAGAGATAGATAGAGGAGAAGTGTTCCAGAGTTTCGGGGTGTAGTGGCTGAATGCGTGGAAATTTATCAATTTCAACGAAAGAAAAAAAAAACATTTTTTTGGGAGGAAATGCCCTCCCCGATAGGGCCAGTCCTAAGTATTCATGCCAAGGTCATGATGCTCATCTATATGCCCTTCTCTGTCACTGCCAGTCATCTGGCCACTGGGAAGTATAAAAGGCCCTGCTCTTGCCATGATTCACTTCCAGCCTCCACCCATGGCTTCCTCACCCAGGGTTGGGAAGTCAGTGGGGGGAGTGTGATGTTAAAAATTATTGCTCTGATACAACCAGACATACACTCACTCACTCTACCTCCGCACCTGAACACAGTTTTTTTTAATATAAAAGTCTGGCCAGTGCCAGTCATTAATCTGAGTAAATTAATCTGGATAGCAGCCGAGCTTTCAGCCACTACACCCCAAAGCTTTTGAACTCTGTCCCTCAATCCTCCTGGTCCGCTCGTTCCCCTCTTTTAGATCACAACTGAAGACTTTACTCTAAGGTCACCTCCTCTCTACCTCTGCGTCAGGCTCCAACACTGTTAAACGATCTGAGACGCTGCCCCGTGTGAAGGGCGCTATGTTAAATAAAGTTGTTGTTGTTGTAGTAAAGAAGTGGCCATTTGTAGGGCCTTACTGTGTGCAAATCAGTTTGCTTACAAATACACAGTCACTACATTTGACATAATTTTTTCTGTGACATTCTACACAGTATATCAGATACGGATTTCTAATTCCAAGAGAAAAAGCGTTAGATTTTAACATTACGAAGATGGCAGTGGTCTAGCGAATGAGGTTGTTCTACACCTCACAATCTCCCCATTGCACCTGTGTTCCCGGCACAGCCAACTCACATAGAAGAGAAATTGGCTGAAACATTCCATAGACTCTGGAGACTAATTACTAGCCACAGGATTTTATTTACCTTCTGTCAATATTTGCAAAATGGTTGGTTATTTGAATAAAGCGAATTGCTTATATCAAGGTCACCAACGCAAATGTTAAAATGTAACCCCCTAAACAGTTTAGAAATTAAAAGTAGCTTCATTTGCAAAATTTATACAAGAAGCATAAAAGCTTTATATACAGCACATGAGAGTTTGAATTGTTTAATGCCTGGATGGAATGTGTGCATTTAAAGCATTAACTTGACACTTTTACACAGCCAGTAGAAAATCAGAAGCCCCAAATTCTTCGCAGTTTTAGTCTTATGACCGGATTACTGCATTAATCTACAAAGGTGCAACATTTTAAAACTTGCCTTGTTTTGGTTCAGCGCTCCAAGACACTATCCCACATAAAGGATGCTATATAAATGCTAGTTATTTCTCTGCAGGTCTTTTCTAAACACTGAGATGAAACGCCCTATATAAACTTGTTCTAAATTTTAAGACTCCAGTAGTCTTGAGGCTCCAGCAGTGAATGCAAATGCAAGGGACACTTCCATATTGTACACACCAACATCAGCCCCTGTAGCACATGATAAAGTTTGTCCCACATGCCTGCACAAAGCCAAAGTCAGCATTTCAGTAAGTGATGAGTGCAACTTTACAATGGTACTCACTGACACCACCCGTCCTGACACTACCACAAAGCAAATCAGGCAACAGTCCACCAAGTGAAGGTAATTACCACAAAAAGAAACACTTTCTCCCCAGTGGCAATCCTGCGAAATTATAATTAAATCTGACACTATAATCTGCATAACTCAACACTGATTTGCTGCAAGTCATAGATAACGTTCCCATTAGGACTGCAGCAATGGCATTTGGATCCATTTACAGCCTCAAGCCTCTCCAGACGCACTGTTTTCAAAAAGGCGTTACTCAAGCTGAATGATCCTAACACCACAATGAATCTTTTGATGTGAATGTTATTAACTACAAAGTAGGCTTCCCCAGGATTCACCACATATCACATCACTCAACCAACTCAACCCAGGAAAACTTCCATTAATTCCACAGGGCTATTGATTATAAACAGTACTGGTGCATGGGAATGATTTGAAGCTCATAAATTTAGTAATAGGCTGAAACTCTTGAGAATGTTAAAAAAGTTATTCAGATAACTGTCAGAAACTGCTAAAGGTTATCGTGAAGCCATCAACACCCACCTCAAGATTACAGCCAATAATCAATTCTTAGGTATACATTATTCTGTAAAACAACAGTATAATTGTCTCGACACTAGAGATAAAATCTGCCTGTTCACGCCGACATTAAAGATCCTGGCACTATCCAAAAAGAGATCATTCACTTGATGGTTGTTTGTGGGACATCACTGTGTGCAAGTTGACTATTGTGTTTGCCTACAAATACAGAGTCACTACACTTTACAGGAAAATTCTGTTAAGTGCTTTGAGACACGTGGAGTCCTGCAGTGTATTGGTTAGAGCACTTGCCTCACAAGCAAGAGGACCTGGGTTTGATTCCCAAGCAGAGCGAAACATTAAGGCAAGTTTCCTTACTCCGCATGCCTGTTTACCTAGGAGTAAGTCGGAACCCAGGTGTTAGTAACCTGGCAAATTGCTTTTCCGGGGTAAGAATCCCTTGAAAATAATTTTTTTAAATAATAATTTGGTCACTCAATTCACAACTGTTTCTGTGGGACGCTGCTGTGCACAATTGGCTGCCGCGATTCGCCCATAAAATATACAGTCAATTCACTTTACAGTATATTCTGTGAAGTGCTTTGAGACGTCTCGAAGACATGATAAGGCGCTATATCAAATGAAAAATTATTATTATCTCAACAACATGATAATGGCATGACAAGATGATAAGTAAATGCAAGGGATTATTGTTACTAAATCAAGGTATAAAATACAAATAATTGTTTCAACACTCTCCCTACACACCAGTAGCTCTGCTGGTGCTGGCTGTTTACACAACAGCTCTTAGTTTAATCACCAGTTCTAGGGTTATGTGAGCCAACTCTGTAATTCATTAAAAACAATTGTGGTCATTGTGGAACCTACCAGCAAAAGCAAGTTACTTAAACTTCTAAGATGTGCACTTTGATCAATGCCTCAATCTGCAGTTTGGTGCTATGTCTTTTGTGCACAGGACAATCCTTCAATTGATTCAGAAACTATGTTCCAACATCTGCAGCCTCAATTCAACCGAAGATTTAAAGATTAAAGTAAATGTTAAATACAGCTTAACTCCCAAGCACACAATGGTTAGAGGGGGCTGTGGTGAAAGAAGCAATGAATGTATCTAAGGACAGGTGTAAACTAAAATGTTACTCTGGCTCATCGAGAATTCATAGGATTGTGGGCTCAGGACTTTGAGACTGACATTTCATTGCAGTGCTTGGAGAGTGCTGCATTAACGGCAGTACCAAACTCAGATAAGACATTGAACTGAGGATCCATCTGCCTATTTAGATGAATGTTAAATGTTCCATGGCGTTATTCAAAAAGGGAAGCTTCTCCTGGCACCCAGGTGAATAATCCTCCAGGTAAAGTTGGTCATTCATTTTGCTACCGTTTCTGGGACATTGCTGTTTGCAAATTGGCTGCTGCATTTGCCTACAAATACACAGTTGCTGCACACACAGAAAACATTGTGATGTGCATTGAGACATGACACAAAAGCAAGAATTATTATTAACTTTCCAAGAGGTTAAGTTCTAAGTAAGTTCTGAAACAAGTCCGAGGGTGGGGGGGAGTTGATGTAGGATCAATGTAGGTTTCTTTTTTTAATTTTTTTTTACTGCTTGTTGACCTTCCCAACTCCTCCCTCCACAGGCTGCAGATAATCCAGAACTCTGCAGTCCGTGTCCTCTCCCGCACCAAACTCCGTGACCCCATCTCCCCCAACTCCATTGGCTCCCTATCCTTCAGAGGATTCAGTTCTCTGGTCCTCATATACAAAGCCCTCCATGGCCTCGCCCACCCTACCTCTGCAACCTCCTACCCCCTTCCAGCCCGACCGCTCCTTCCGCTCAGCCGGCTTTGGCCTGCTCCACGTCCCCCAACCCACCTGCCCCACCATTGGCGGGAGAGCCTTCAGCCACTCTGCCCCCAACCTCTGGAATTGCATTCCCCAATCACTCCGCCTCGCCCCCTCCTTAGTCTCCTTCAAGTCCCGCCACAAGACCCTCCTCTTCGACCATGCCATCGGCCACACCTCTTCCCCTCCCTTCTCCCCCCCTGACCCCAGCTCGGGTCTGAAATGCTGTACTCTGTCCAGCGCCTTGGGACGTCCTCCCGACATGAAAGTCGCTATACAAATGTAACCTTGTTGTTGCATTGTTTCCAACTTGTTCAACCTTAACATATTTTCTGTGCTACAGTATGGGAAACAGTTTTCTCTTTCCGGGAAATGTTAATTGTAATATTTGATTTGGTGGGCAGCAGAAAATGTCTTAGCTGGATTCTGAAATGAGCAGACATTAGTTTGGGCAGCAATAGAAAAAAGTGGTTGCATGGTAATTTCAGGTTTTGTTAGGGGAAAACACAACAGACTTTTAAATTTTTCTGAAACTTCTTTGTCTCACAGGACATTACATCACACGGACAGCATTACATTCAATCAGTATTTCAGTGACTGCAATTAAAACAAAGAAAGCTCAGAATCACCACAAACAAACACCATGTCGGGGGATCTGCGGATCCCAATCTCACACAGTTAGGAGAGGGCATTCCCAATAACATTAGAGGCGCATTCTAGAGATTTCAAGCAATTTGAAGTTGCCGCAGACTGTTACTACAGTAAACCACGCATAAGTCGTATCAGTTGGGACCGTATATTTAATATAACTACTGTAAAGTATGAGTTACGTCAAACTTATGTGAGTTTTACTGTATATCCTTGCAGTACAAGTCCAAAGGGAATAACCCGGCCATTTCAATCCCCTGCTCACATGATGCATTAAACACACACACAGACACACACACACAATTGGCTTTAAAGATGCAGTCACCTCTTCTCAGACTTCAGCAGTTGGTATAAGAACAATGAGCTCAGTGTGTACGCCACAAGGACATGCTTTTGCACCAAAACAAGTCATATTGTTATTGGAGGAGTTGGAGAAAAAAGAAAAAAAAATCAAGGCTTTTTTTTTAATCTAACTGAAGATCCCAAGATTAGACAGCAATTTCTTTTTCAAATTTTGCTAGAAATAAAACCAAATCTATTCGAATCAGAACCTCAGCCACATTCTCTGCTCTTCTATTACAGGAAATTAAATGAAATCATACGTAACTACTGGTGACATGTCAGGATTTTCTTAAAATCAATACTATTAAAATATTAAAATCAATCCCTCTCCTCCACTTTCAATTCCCTCGCTCCCCTCTCTTCCCGAACCGTCTCCTACTCACGCAAAACACCTTGGTACACCAGCCACCTCCGCTCCCTTAAAGCCCGGGCGCATTCTGTTGAGGGCACTTGGCTTAAATCAAACCTAACTGTCCACCGGCAGACTTGGCTGGACCATGTCAAATCCTACCACTCCGCCCTCGCCTCCACTAAATCGTCGTTCTACTCCAAGACAATCTTGGAGGCTAAGAACAACCCCAGGCTCCGCTTCTCAATCATGAATCGACTCCTCCGCCCACCCTCTCACGCCTCACCCATCCTCACCTCAAATGCCAATTGCGAGGCGATGCTGCACTTCCTCGAATCCAAAGTCAAGGGAATCCGCTCAGCTGCCTCTGCCACTACAACTGCTACCCCCTCCCCATCTCCCCCTCCCTCCACACCTTTGAACCCGTCTCCCCCTCCTCTCTCATCACCACCATAACCCATGCGAAACCCACCACCTGCTCCCTCGACCCCATCCCTACCACCCTCCTTACCTCCCCGCTCCACCTCCTTGCCCCTTTACGCACTGACATTGTTAACCTTTCCCTGCCCTCTGGTACTGTTCGCACCCTTTTAAAAACAACTGTCATCACTCCTATCCTTAAAAAACCCTTCTCTACTCCCTAACCACCGCCCCATCTCCAACCTCCCCTTCCTCTCCAAGGTCCCGGAACGGGTTGTTGCTTCTCAGCTTTGCTCCTTCCTCTCCCACCACTCCGTTCTCGAACTCCTCCAATCGGGTTTCCGTGCCGCCCACAGCACAGAAACAGTCCCGGTCAAAGTGACAAATGACATTCTGTCCATCTGCGACCAGGGCTCCCTCTGCCTCCTCGTCCTCCTTGACCTCTCTGCTGCCTTCGTCACGGTTGACCACTCTATCCTCATCCACCGCCTCTCCTCTCACCTCAATGGCGCTGTCCTTGATTGGATCAAATCGTACCTCTCACACCGCCTGCACTTCATCTCCTCAAATGGCTTCTCCAGCCCCCGGACTGTCTCATGCGGCGTTCCTCAGGCTCTGTCCTTGATTCCCTCCTCTTCAATATCTATATGCTCCCTCTTGGTGACATCATCCGCAGACATGGGGTCAACTTCCACATGTATGCGGATAACACCCAACTCTACCTCTCAGCCTCCACCCTCGACTTCAGGACCACTGCTATGCTTTGCTTTGGCACAAGACCGAGATAAGTGTTCCAGCAATCATTTCTCACAGAAATTAAGGAAAACTGGACACATGCCTCGATGCCTGGTGCTTCTATCAATAAGTCGAAGAATATCAAAATTGCTTTCACCATCGCTCCAACAAGGAAACATTCAGGAAAAATGCAAGGATATTATAAAGCTCTAACAGGTAGGGTGGGACTAGCTGGACAAGCAGGGAGAAAGCTTGCCTGGCAGTCCTCTCAATAATAATAATGCTTGCATTTAATATAGTGCCTTGTCACATCTCCAAGACGTCTCAAACCACTTCCTAGAATATACTGTAAAGTGAATTGATTGTATATTTTTTGGGCGAAATTTATATGGTAAGCTATGCAGTTTTAGCAGGTTAGACTAAAGCAGTGCCCCAACGCATACTCTGGGATACACAAGACTCAGCTTTTGCCAATCTGCACCTAATACGTTCCCGGAATTAGGCAAGCCAGCATGCATCCCTCCAAGGAGCGAGTGCGCATTTCATTCCAAAACATATTTCTGCAATTTCCATGTATATTGCCAACATGTTGGGATTGGGCAACCCAGCTGAACAAAAAAACTAAAAACTCTCACAAAAAGCGAATTATTCCTTTTTATAAAACATGTATTTTATGATTACTGGACAATAGGCCGCCAATTCTAATTGACTGCACTCAAAGGAACTCGGTCACCTTAAAGAGGAAAACATAGCAATCTTATTTCAATCATAGCCCATTGACCAACTTCAGTTAGCGTCCTGTATCAGAACAATGTTGTAGGGTAAGGTCAGTAAGGAGCCAACAAATGTAATAATCTATTTATACATGTAAAGAAAAATCCTGTCAGAAAAAAGTCAATCAGACAGTCTGTGAAGACAATAGACTGGATATAAGTTAACATGCTTGTAGCAGAAAGCACTTCCCTTAAAGAAAATTAACCAAAAAGGAAGTAGTTTATTTTAGCACATACCGGAATCTGCAAAAAGCAGATTCGATTATACAGTACAGGGAGTGCACACTAACCAGAAGGCAGGGAGCTCCCACTGAATATTGTGTAATGCTCACTATTGCACTTGTTTTTTGAAGAGATTATAGAACTCTTATGCTTAATGAACGACGACCATTGCCAGCTAGTCGGAAAGGGAATCGACAGGTCCTATTTCAAAAATTATATCAAATTCATCTTTTATGCAATTCAATTTACTGGATAAATTAGTCTGGAAATGTCATCAACATCAAAGCGGTAGTCACAGAAGGGATTGAATTAAGGATACACTCAAGCTGAGGACCCGTCTGCTGTTCAGAACGTTAAAGATCTCATGGCACTGTTCAAAAAGAGAAGGGAATTTTCCTAGTATTTTGGGCAACAATCCTTCAAACAAAGTTGGTCTTTCACTTCATGCCTGTTCATGGGACAGTGCTCTGCACAAAATTGTCTGCCGCATTTGTCTACAAATACATAGTCACTGCACTTCAGGTAAAATCCTGAGAAGCATTTTGAGACACACGCTGATGACATGATAAAGTGCTTTATCAAATGAAAGGAACGTTACTATACGTCAGAACTGATGTCTTTACATTCCATTCATTGCATTGTGAATTTACCAAACATCATTGGCATTTCCCTCTCCTTGCCCATCCTCTTCCTGAACATAGATTTTTTTTAAAAAATGGTGACTCAATGGCAGGCAAACCCAGAAACAATGTAATGTAAGAATAAATAACCTAAGTTGCTAAAATGAACTGAAAGATTTTCATTTCAGCGATGTCACCCGCAGATATGAGGTTAACTTCCACTTCTATGTAGATGACAACCAACTCTTTGTCTCTGCTTCTACCCTTGATTTCAGTACCACTGCTGTCCTGACCGATTGCTTGTCGGACATCAAGTCCAGGATGGAGAGCTAAATTTCTCCAGTTGAATGTCAACAAGAGAGAGGCTCACCTGCGTAGCTCCCATCAGCTCCTCCACACCTCAGATGCTAACAGCTTTAACATGCATGGATGTACACTCCGCCTCAGGGAGCAAGTGTAGTGTCTTGTTTCACTCTCAACTGTCCTTTAAACCCCACATCTGTGCCTTGCTCCGTTCAGCTCTCTCCACCTCCGTAACATTGCGGGTCTCTGACACTATCTCTCCCCTCAGGTCACCGAGACCCTTACCCATGCTTTTATCACATCTAAACCATACCAACCAGCCCTTACTCTCTGCTCCACATGCACTGACTTGCTTCACCACCCCCATCCTGCCACCCCCACCATCAGCGGTCGGGCTTTCACCCTTTCTGCCCCCACTCTCTGGAATTTCATCCCAGAGTCCCTATGACTTGCCTCTTCCCTCACCTCCTTCAAGGTCCATCTCAAGACCTTTCTCTTTCACCGTGCTTTCGGTCATCTTTCCAATCCCAACCCACCTTGGCCTCATTCCATCGGAATTCAAACCCTCGATTCGGGATGTCCTCCAGTTGTGAAAAACACTAGATGAATGCAATTTGGTCTTATTGTTCAGGGAAGTGTTAGCAGTCCTGTAATTCCTAGCCTAATAGGTAAATGTATCAGGTTTTGCAGCACAAGGTCATACAGACAGGAAGGTTGCAGATCTGAGCAAGGGAAGCAATTTGGTGCTAGAGAAATACCTTGGGCTAGAAAGGGGAAAATCATTCAAGGCTTCACTGCAAATTATTATTAGAGACTCTGGTGGGATGTGCAGGTGCTTGTAAAAGCTAGAAGACAGTTTTTTTTATTACGTAATCATATATAATATAATAATCCTTTCAAATGATATAGCGCCTAATCACGTTCTCCAGACATCTCCAAGCGCTTTACAGAATATACTGTAAAGTGTAGTGACTATATATTTTGTGGGCGAAATGCGACACTGAATTGCGCAGATTTGACTGCCTCTCGTCCACCCCACTCGAATAGCGAGCTGCTCCTCACAGTCAAGGCTAACACATGAATAATGGCCACTTGGGAGAGATGTCAAAGGGAATCCGTGTGAAATTGCACAGTGGACGGAAATATACCTTCCGAAGAGAAGGGAGAAAACTAAAGGGATTATGAAAAACCAAATAAATTGTCGAAAATAGTGTCTGGACATCTCAATTTGTAGTTTTTCTTTCACCATTTTTTTGTGCCATCTCTATCACTGTAGCAATTACAGCAATCTGTAGCAAACAAAATTAGCAATAGCTTTAATTACAAAGAATTGCAAACCTAGTTATTCTTTCAGAATAGTTACTTGAGAACAAGCCTTTGTTAACTGGCAGGATTCAATTTTGATTTTATTTATGACCAATTATAGTGCCGCCAAATAGAATAGCAGAGCTAAAGAAACAAAAATGGAACTGTACCTGAGAATTCTTTCCACGAAAAGCATGTGAATACTCATCATAGAACCATACAAATGTACAACACCGGTAGCAAGCTATTCAGCCCACTATTTTGCTCTCTCCTAATTCCAATTCTTTCCCCGTACCTCTTCTGTCTGGCAAGCTTTCCCGCTGCTTGTTCAGCTAGACCACCCTACCCTTTAGGGCTTTGGCTTGCAGGGTCAACAGGAGCTGAATGAGATGTTTCCCTACCCCTAATGACTGGTCTGCCCTCCCAAGTAATGTCGATGAGCCAGGTTGGCTATGCTGTCATCAGCCGTGCCCTGGAATGCAACTGACCCGCCTGGCTCAGGAACTGGACTATTGAGACCACCACAGAGGGCTGGCTCGATTCTGACATTCTGTTGCCAAATATGTCACCTTGGAGCCAGTTCAGCTCTGAAAACCACCCCCTGGCAAATCATTGCATTTCCCGACAACCCTCTTAGGAGAAGACGCTCTTCTAAAACCTCTCATCTTAATGTTCCTTCACCCAAAGCTACCACGGAAATAAATCCTCAAGTCAGTATGGAGAAATCAGAATAAGGAGCAAAAACTCAGCCAAACCACAAAATAGAATTCTTCCTGAGGGAGGAGAAAGTGGGTGATTCTCAACAGTGGTTTATTTCAACATCAATTACCAACAATGTAAACTAATTACACAATGGAAAATTTGTATGCAACACTAATACTAAACATTTAAAAAGATTATATGTTGCTTACTGCATTCATAAACAAACGTTCCAAGTGAATTCCAATTTGTTTGTTAAGCAAAGATCTGTCCTCCTTATACACAACAACTTGCATTTAAATAATATCTTTCACATCCAATCAATCCCATAAATATTGTCTTTTCTGAGACTAAATGTGCTCTTTTAGAAATGGACAACAAAAGACATGAAGCTATATGCCCTTGTTGCAACACTTTCTGTTTAATGCTATTCTCCGTTTTAATTTTTTAAAAAAAACTTAACATTTATTTCCACTATTTTTTCAGGAGGGATTATTAACCCCGGAAATGCGATCTGCCAATCGACTAACAACCGGGTTCCTACTTACTGTTAGGTAAACAGAGATATGTGTGTATGGAATAAGGAAGCTTGCCTAAGGTTTCACCTTAGCCAGGAATCAAACACAGATCCTCTAATCACTATGCTACAGAAAATCACTCACATCACTCAACTTCACTTAACATAAATCATTCAAAGTGACAAAAGAAATTGGTGAAATTTTGGACCAATCTGTAAAACTAATTTTGCTTGTAAATAAAGTATGTGTCACAGTTAGGCTGCTGGCAACGCCAGAAAATTTAATACAAGGCTGCATAATATCCACGGTTGCAGCACCGGACATATCCCGGCAATTTGTTTTCTTTCCATCTACTGACCCCACAAAATACAGTCAATTCACTTTACATTATATTGCGTGAAGCGACATGAGATAGCTCAACGACATGATAAGGCGCTATATCATGTGCACGGATTATTATTATTATTGTTATCATTATACTTGTGTGAAAGTCTAAGCCTGCAATAAAGGACACCAGCAAGGGACAAATTTTCCACTGGGGAAGAAGAAGATTGAGAAAGGTAATGATTTCCAAATGCAAACACCCATTGCCACAAATACAACAAATATTAGACTTTTGCCTACAAAATACAGTCACTACAATCCACATAAAAATCCTGTGAAGAGCTTTGAGATGTCCTCCTGACATGAAAGGTGCTGAATCAAATGAATATCATTTTATTTCAAATTACTTTCCTTTTTTCTTTTCAATGCAGCGAGCTTTCTTAATTTTTTTAAAAAAAATCTTTTTTCTTAAAATGCTTTTCTAAAATGATTTGGGCGATTCGAATTGCCTTGTTAATTAGATAATATATATCCCGCACCCTGTTCTAGGGGTCACGTACAAAGGGGAGAGCAAGGCGGACTGGAACCTGGAAATGTACATTACTGCACCACTGGCCCACCAACTTTGCTGAATCCACACAGAATAAACAATCTAAACTCCCTTCGCCACTTCCCATACAATATTCATCAAATCAATGTAAGATATTCATGGCTCTAAGTTTAAGTCTTAAGCATCTTCTAATTAGTAACATTTCCAAAACAAACCAACATGCATTGCTCAGGCCCTCGGTGGCTTTATTAAGAAATATAGAGCTGATATTAAATCTGACTGCTACCAGAGATCTGCAGCCCACTTTAAAATACATCAACGGACCAAGGTTTCTCTAGGTTTGTTTGTATGCAGACTTGGGAAGAGCTGTGCCAAGTGGAGGCCCGGCATTTCCTCCATGGGGAGGAAGGGAAGAGGAAAATTAAATAAATATTGGAGTCACTCAAACTGGTCTCGTGTAACTCCTGGCAGCTGAAACAAGAGTGACAGAGGCAGCTGCATGCCATCTCCAGGATGCAGCATCACTTGGCACAAGGAAAGTCAAGGACAAATGAAAATAATTTACACACTTTATACCATGAGGGGTAAAGAATACTTTTGTTTTAAAGTGTAATATGTTGGGTACCAGAACTAAGACCCAATCAATACTCTATAAATCGGTCTGTTTTCATTTCATGTCACAAATCCTCCATTGTTTGGTGCTGTGAAATAATAAATAATCCTTGCAGAGAATATACTGTAAAGTGAATTGACTACATTTGTGGACAAAACATGGCAGCCAATTGTGCACCGCAGTGTCCCTCAAACAGTCGAGCATTGAGTGATCAAATTTTTTTTAAGGTATTATTACCTCTGGAAAAGCGATCCGTCAATCAACTAACAACCGGGTTTCTACTTACTTTTAGGCAAACAGAGGCATATGGAGTAACGGAACTTGCCTAATGTTTCGCCCTGTCCCGGAATCAAAACCAGGTCCTCTCACTTGTGAGATGAGTGCTCTAACCAATACATTACAGGACTCCACAAATTTCTTGTGAAATATACGCATGAAATGTCTGAAAGCTATTGAAGAGAAGCATCCACATTTCCACCATGCTGCTAATACTGCCACTGTTAAAACCTCAGAAATCGTTTATGGCAGCTGCTCAGACATACCCTCAAAATTGGAAGTTAAAAAAGTTCCCGTCAACAGCAAACTGCAGACTCAAACACTCGGCCCATTTGTTAGCAGCAAACAGGTCCCTGGTGTAAACTAAGTGTTTATTCAATAACATCCGAAATGTCAATAGATTTCAGAGTGCAATGGCACAAAGTGGACATTAAAAATCCCATGGCATACTTTGAAAAAAGCAGGGAGTTTCTCCTGGTGTCCTCGCCAACAATCCCACAAATAAAATTGGTGGTTCGCTTCATCGCTGGCTGTGGGACATTGCTACGTGCAAATTGGCTGCCATGTTCGTCCACAAAACACACCAGCACTGCCCTTTACAGTAAATCCTGCAAATTGTTGTTGTAGTAAATCCTGTGAAGGGCTTTAGGTCATCCTTCCAACATGAAATGCGCTATGCCAAATGTAACGATTACTATTATACTAATTATTATTATAAGTAGTTTCCAGACTTGAAGCTGGTCAGTTGCCCAATACCAGCGTCCATACAATGCACATTTTTTGACTCGATGGCATAAACAAACCAAACACTCAGAGCTGGGGATTATGTGGGGGGGAGAGGGACAACAGTCAGTGTTTTCATTCATTCCTCATCACCAACCACTAGAAAAAATGCAAGCATATACACTGCATGTAGACACAGGCTCAGGCTGTAGTCTTGGCTTGAGCATGTAGAGCAGCTCCATGAATGAGAGTTTGGAGGGTTGCCACCAGCACTGGAAGAGTCCATCAGAGGCTCTTTTGAGGGTACAAAATGTCTCAAAAAGCTTGAAGCGATTCTGTGAATAGAAACAGCATCAGGCTGCACTGAGCCAATGCCTCAAATCACTCATCACACTTCCAGGTACACATTCTCCAACAGGAGGAAACCTAAGAATACAACTCAGTCAAGTGTACAGTGCTACAACAATTTCGTACACCTGCTATTTAAATTATTGCAAGTGAGAGGATCTGGGTTTGATTCCCGGCGGGCGAAATGTTAGGTGTTTCCTTACTGCACACGCCTCTGTTTACCTAGCAGTGAGTAAGAACCTGGCTGTTAGTCAATTGGCTGGTAAGGTTTCCAGGGGTAATAATCCCTTCAAAATATTTTGAAGAAAATATAAATTGGTCACTGAATCCACGAATATTTGCCGGACACTGCTGTGAGCAATTGGCTGCTGCATCTCGCCCTCAAAATATAGTCAATTCACTTTACAGTATTACAGAAGGCCATTCACGGCCTTGCACCCTCCTACCTCTCCAACCTACTATCCCCCTACCTACCTGCCCGTACCCTCCGTTCCTCTGGCTCTGGTCTGCTCCACGTCCCCCGCCCCAACCGCCCTACCATCGGTGGTCGGGCCTTCAGCCTCTCAGCCCCCAGGTTCTGGAACTCCATCCCCCAGTGCCTTCGCCGCTTCCTCCCTTTCCTCCTTCAAGGCCGGTCTCAAAACCTTTCTCTTTGACCGAGCCTTCAGCTCCCCTCTCGACTCTCTTCCCCCTCCTCGCTCCCTCCCTTCCCTCCCCTCACCCTGACCATTTCGCCCCTCCTCGCTCCCTCCCTTCCCTCCCCTCACCCTGACCATTTCCCCCCTGCTCGGGTCATGACCCAACTGTGCAGCGCCTTGGGACGTCCTCCTGACGTGAAAGGCGCTTTATAAATGGAATCTTGTTGTTGTTGTTGTTGTTGTTGTACAGTATATTCTGTGAAACACTGAGACGTCTCAAATACATAACAAGTTGCTATATCAAATGCAAGGATCATTATTATGATCACTGAGGTGGTTTTCAGACTTCTATCAGAAATCAGACTGGTTCAATTGTTAAGCCTCTCGCACCTTAGTCCGTCAGGAACCTGGGTGTCTTATTCGACCCTCAACTATCTTTTCTCCCCCACATTCAAGCCATGACCTGCTCTGCCTTCCCTCACCTCCATAACATTGCCTGACTCTGCCACTACCTCACCCTTCAGGTCGCTGAAACTTTTGTTCATGCCTTCATCACCTCCAGCCTCGACTAAGCAAACGCCCTACTTGTCGCCTTCCCAACTCCTCCCTCCACAGGCTGTCACTCTAACCCCAACCTCTGGAATTCCATCTACCAGTCACTCCGCCTCGACCACTCCTTAGCCTCCTTCAACTCCCATCTCAAGACCTTCCCCTTCGACCATGCCATCGGCCACCCCCCTTCCCCTTCCCTCCCTTACCTCCCCAACCCCAGCTCGGGTCTGAAATGCTGTACTCTGTCCAGCGCCTTGGGACGTCCTCCCGACGTGAAAGGCGCGATACAAATGTAATCTTGTTGTTGTTGTGGGTTCAAGTCTTGTGTTGGGGACTTTGAACTCATGGCTGATACTGTAGTATTGGAGAGCATAACATTGTTGGAGAGGCATTAAATTGTGGTCTTGTTTGCCTGTTCAAGATAACCTGCAACGCAAGAAAAAGGGAGTCTCTCCTGGTATCCCAGCCACTAATCCTCAGTTAAATTGGTCATCCACCTCCTGGCTGTTTTGGGGACATTGATGAGTGCCAATTGGCTGTCGCATTCAACAAACACAATGTCACTGCACTTGACAGTAATTACTGTGAAGCAATTTGATGTTTTGATGTGATATATGAAATGCAAGAATTGATATTATTCTGTAACAAGGTGTAGCACATACGCACACACACACTCAATCCACTTACAAATGTTGCCAATTTTTTTAAAAAAATAGACGTTTAAAATAAACACTTCTGAATGATTTGTTAACAAGTTTAAATTAGCCAATTCTCAACCCCCTGCACTCACCCACTTGCACTTTTTGGGGGAAAGAGAGGAAGCTCTACGGCTTTATGGTTAAGGGGCCTCTTTCCTGCACTGTTAAAGCCTTAGTACCTGTAACAAATGTTAGTATCTGTAATTTGGTTAAAGATAGAAGACTCGCAGTGGTCATTTCCCCCCAAGAACTGCAGGACATTACTCTGAGTGTACAACAGATTTGTGGTGTTGTTTGCAGCTCAAAGGGAGGCAGGTTTTGGCAGTAATTTCACTCAAATACTTTTGGTGACGAATTCAAAACCGGAGCAAACTTCCTTATTGAAATGCATCTAGGGAAGCTTCACCCACACAGCCGACGAGAAGAAACGTTCCATTTTAAGGAACCCAGGCTTTCTCAAATAAGAGGCAGTTCATGGTTTTTGCATCAATAAACAGTGGTTTTCTACAGTGTCAAACTTCACACCGGCAGGAGTGGTTTACTACAGGTAATATCGGAAGTGGAACCACAGAGGGAGATATGTATACCAGCCACATACGTGACACGTATTGCGTTTCTTATACAATTATGTGGAAAGACATTTTGCTTTATGGCACAGCGCCTCACAAATTTTGCGGCGTTGCTCACTAATTAACTCCTGCATTTGGTGCCTAACATGTACAAAGGCTGCACATACAATTGTGGTAAATCTTTTCTGTTCAGCACTTCCACTTCACTAATTCAGAATGGCTCAATCAGAGCACTTTCATCTCGCCTCTGAGTCGGGTAGTTTGTTGGTTCAAACACCGAGTTGGATTTCGAGCTCTCATTCTATGACGACACTGCTGTGGAGTGTTGGAAAATAATAATAATCCTTGCATTTGATGTAGTGCTTTTTCACGTCTTTGAGATGCCTCAAAGCGCTTCACAGAATATACTTTAAAGTGAATTGACTGTATATTTGTGGGCGTAACGAGGCAGCCAATTGCGCACAACAGTGTCCCACAAACAGTCGTGGATTGAAGTGACCAATTTATTATTGCTTTTTGGGGTCTAGGGATTATTATCAGACGTGTGGAGTAAGGAAATTTGCCCAAGGTTTTGCCCTGCCGGGTATCGAACTTAGGTCTCTCGCTTGCGAGGCGAGTTCTCTAACCACTGAGCTACAGGACTCCAGAAAAGTGCTGCATTGTTGGAGGTGCCAGCCTTTGGATGAGATGTCAAACTGAGGTCCCGTATACCTATTATTTTACAGTAAATCCACTGAAGCGCTTTGAGACATCCTCCCAATGTGAATAGGACAATATATAATGCAAGGATATTTTATTAATTCTTTTCCTGGAAGACCCAGACTGATAACTCCTGTACTGCAAAGGTGTTTGTCGCAATAAACTTGCATTTCTTAAATAATTATGTGAACAAGACATGTAGCTCTATGATATAACACCTCATAAACATTATGGCACTGCTCAATAATCAGGCACCAAATGCACAAGTGAATATCTTTTACTTTGACTCTACACAGGAGCAAATTCTCAGCAATAAAAGCCAATCTCAAATAAACTAACAAATGAACTGCTTAGTCAGTCGCTCTCAGGAGGAAGTAGTTCAAACCTACCAAGTTCAGTGCATGCCCTAGATTAGGAAACGTTCAAGGATTCCTAAAGCATTTTGTCTCCTTTACAATGTTAAACAATACATTTTACACAAAAGAAACACGCACACTAGTGCAAACAACACTCAATGGAAAATATGGAATAGATTTAGAAAGCTGTCAAGAGGTTTAAATAAACTATTGCAGAAAGGTTTTGGGAAGTCCCCTCTCCCCACCCACACCAAACCATTGGCCCCTGGGCCCGTTCAAGGCCAAACAAATGTTGCTAAATTTTTAGAATAAATAAGGAGGACAATGAAGTTTTTGTGCAATAGATCAGCTGGGCCAGATCTGATAATCTCAGCAGCATCCCTTTCAGGGTGATACTTGAACTCATGACATACCCAGTTCCATCACCTCCCTTCTCTAGTTTGTGTTGACTTCTATCCCTTTCCCTTCCACCCAGAAAATTCTAACGTGCTCTCCATTGCGTCAGACTGGCTGCTCGCATATGTAATTTTATTTAGAAATGATGTGGCTGCTTCAATCGTCCTAAAAACTCAGCGACTATTAAAACTCTTTCCTATCATTTAAAAATGAGTACAACAATGGATTTTCCACACTCTCCAGCACAGTGGGCTTGTCAATATGTTTGCAAGTACCACAACATCCCAAAGTCTGTGTAGTTCACTGATATATTGTGTGCCTTTTCCCTTCATTAGAAAAACTATAAAACTATTAGATTTGCTTGAGGAAATCCACGGGCTGTGTTCATGTGAATTGTTACCCAGGAAACTTGTTTCTCATGTAATCGTTAACATCTGTCTGCAGAACAGCAGACAGAAAGAACCTTGGTGTAATGCCCAAAAGATATACAGTCAATTCACTTTACAGAATATTCCGTGAAGAGCTTTGAGACGTCTCGAAGACATGATAAGGTGCTTTATCAAATGCAAGGGTTATTATTATTATTATTATTAATGCTCATCCAAAGGACGACATCTCCCTGGCAGAACAGACTAGGCTATGACCGCGTCCTAACAAACAATCTTTAAAATCCATTGGTCACTCTCCACTGCCTAGTTATTGAAATCTATCGCCAAGATTTCAAAATAAGTTTCAACAAGGGTGGATTGTCAGAAAACTATAAGTAATCATTCCTTTACTTAAAAAAAAACTCAAAACTTTCTTTGACCAGTTTTTCCTCATCAGAAAATAGCAATGAAAGGCCTCATTTCATGGTAATCGTGCAATTCTGGAAGTAGAGGAGAGACTAGTAAAATGGATCACCTGTTCAAGTCCCAATATTCTTACCAACTCACTTGCCCTTAACCTTTGGGGGTAGGGAATAGGGCCAAGGCAGGTATCTGTTCCACATATCAAATGCAAGGATTATTATAAGCAGTGACACCTGCCTAGGCTCAAGCCGTCTTGGTATCAAGTGCAGATTCAAAGGAAAGAAACAGAAGGGATGCCATTTGCAATTCATACATTTGCTTCCAGTTATTAATTGTGTTGGAAGGAACATTTTCTTTTTTAAACCACAGCAGAAAAATCCTAAATGTCAGCTTCTGAAAAATGCTTCTGGCAGTTGCTACTGGGTAACTGGGTGGAGTTTATTTGCAATTGGTTAACTTATTCAATAAGCTCCTCGATTCCATTAACCATATTTCTTTTTGAAACAAAAGGTCTTCTAGAGTGGGAAAAAAATTCTGCATCTGCTGAAATTTATACAACAACGTTTAATTTAAGAGGGTTTCCAGGTGTGTTCCCATTGGAAAGTGATTGAGAATAACATACTTACTATAAAAGAAAAAAATTGCACCCTTAAAAGTTCTGTATTAGCAATGGTTTCTTCCCTCCCTCCTCCTCGCTCTCACGCACACACACAAAAAAATGTTTCACACTGACATGAAAAAGCACACATCCATAGGAAGGCAGCCCTGAGCTGTGTTTGAGGATCAACCACATATCTGTCCTCAGTATGAGAGGGAGGCAATGGAGAGGCTACCACTGTCTGTATCTAAATCCCGAATCCTGGAAAGCCTGGCTTTATTTCATCCAGTGACCAATGAAGCAATTGTGCACAACTACAACATATCCAGAATACTGGATGCCTAAATTTCAAATCCAAAAACACAACACACTGGATAACAATGACTGTACCTGGCAGAAAGGTTTGTTTTGTTAAGTCAGTTCTTTGTGGCAGTTTCAGTTGGCCCGACCCCGAGTCAGGTGAACCCACTGTACTCCAAGGCACTGCTGACGACAGACCAACCACCCAGGCACCTTGGCAGATTGGCAGGATTTGGAGGGAGACAAGTGGGAATAAACCCATCTGCAGGAGGGCCAGTCACTGTAGCTTATTTGAGGAAGCTCTTTAGTACCAGTTGCATTGCTTTCAGCAACTTCAGTAGAGGAGGCGTTTGCTTTAGGAAATTCTTGTAACATATTATTCAACAAGCACCAAAGAAGCACAATGGAAGCAATAATTTCACACAAACATCACCAAGACTGCAGAAGAAATTCAGATCTGCTGCCAGACCATTTCAGTAAGATGAGGATAAATTATAATAATACTAGCGTTTGATATCACTTTTCACATCATCAAAAACATCTCAAAGTACTTCACAGAATTTACAGGAAAGTGCAGTGACTATTTATAGATGAATGTTTGTTACAATAGAAAGGATAGATAGGTAGGGAGCTGCGAGGTCATGAAGGGATTTGAAAATGAGGGAGAGGATCTTGAAATCGATTAGTTCAGTAACTGGGAACTGGTGGAGCCTGGCAAGGACTGGTGTGATGGGAGTTTTGGGCGGGTGGCAGAGTTTTGAATTAATTGGGTTTTGTGTACGGTGGAGCTGAGGAGACCATTGGAATAGTTAACATCGAGGCCAGAACACAATCTTTTTTACCGCACTGGCCAACATGCCAACAAATTTAGCAGAGTTTCCAAACCCTCTTTCGCAGTATCATACCCAATTCCCACCAAGTGCTCCTTTAGCTTCTTTATGCAAATAATTACACATGTGCAGGGCATCTTTTTGATCAGGTATCAGTCCAGGGAAGAGGTTTCCTTTGAAATAAATTGTAATATTTCCATCATTTCATCATATCATTAAATAATAAATTGGTCCCTCAATCCATGACTGTTTGTGGGACACTACTGTGCGCAATTGGCTGCCGCGTTCGCCCACAAATATACAGTCAATTCATTTACAGTATATTCTGTGAAGCGCTTTGAGACGTCTCAAAGACGTGATAAGGAGCTATATCAAATGCAAGGATTATTATTATTTTTTACCCATTAAGTGAGCATAAGCAAAAGAAATGCATTAAAATCAAGGCTGATAGAACCTCAGTTTAATGTCTCATCTGAAGGAATGAACCTCCGAAAATGCCTCCCACAGAGGTGCATTCAAGTGGCAGCCTAAGAGTCTACGAGCTCCAAATCCCAACGTTGAAGATTCGAAGCCAAACTAAGACTTAGGGACAAAAGAGCACTAAAGGGACTAATGCACTCAGAATGTAGCCAGCTAAAATAACTTGCCAATGTATAACTTGCCAATGACAACACTGTCTAATAAGCTTCCTGCTACTTGTCCTGTGAGAACCACCCTATCTGTTAAGACTTTAGTTTGCAGAGTTAACAGGAGCTGAGCAGGAATAATACCTGCATCTAATCTGTTCTCAAAATCCTGCTGACAAGCCAGGCCTGGCTGGTCTAGAAATGGTTCATTTAATGTATAATTTTGCTGCTCCAAATATTAAATGGTTTCCGACTGATTTCATACCTATGATAAACATGGGGTTGCATTTAATATTGAATTACCAAGAAAGTCTTGACACTACCCCTGGATAATTGACAGCACCTGTAGATAAATGTCTAACCTTGGGATTTGATCCACAACAGTTATGCACAACAGGTATTCTTTGATCAGAAAGATTCCAACAAATTCTTCTCCTTGCACAATTATAACAAAACGCAATTACAACAAATGGATTGTACAATTATAATAAATGAAGCCTTTGTCTTAAGTGGAAGAATCCTCTTCCAGTCTGTCAGGGCTTCTGACCAAACACAGGCATTTCTGGGGGGGGGTGGGGGGTGTCACCCGCATAATAACAGGTCTGCACATGAGCAATATAAATAAAATGTTCTCTCTTTCTTTACACAAACTCTTGCCTATTCCTGCTTAGTCCCTTGGACTGAATGCAAATCCACACCAGAATATATTCTTGGATCCTTATAAATCAAAGACTTTTTTCTAAAAAGAATTGCAGTATATAGGGATATTCTTGTACTGCATTTGCTGACATAACACAGGCAACAATTGAACAACGTGTTTGGGAAACCAGTTATACAGCTTGTTAGCATGTCGAGTTTTGCACATCTCGAAGAGTTTGCAGAGGGCTAGTTAGCTACCAGCGGCCACTGCCAGGGAGTGCTCTGTACACTAAAGTGTTCAGTAGTCTTTACAATGGCGTGCCTAGTGCTGCATTGCGCTTGTGGCTCTGATACACCGTAAATCTTTGCAATGGTAGTAACAACACGCCCCAGCACAAGACTAATTTATGTGCAGTCATGTTACAGAATGAGAGGGATCGCTCTATCACTGCTAAATTGCTGTATCTGCTATAAAGAGGTCATATGTCACCAACACTACAGTCTCCTCTCAACTCCATTCTCTCCAGAGGTGATTTGCCCAATTCCCCAAACTCATCAGCTTATCTCAAGTTAAATTCTCTGTGAATTAAAACATTTCCACATATTCACCCAACATTTAATAAAAATAATAATAAGCCTTGTATTTGATATAGCACCTTACCACGTCTTCAACACGTCTCAAAGCATTTCGCAGAATATACTGTAAAGTGAATTGACTGTATATTTGTGGGCGAGATTAAAGATCCTGTGACATTATTCAGAGAAGTAAGTTTTTCTAGCATCTGGCTACCAATTCCCCCAGCGTACATTCATCAGTCATTCACTTCATGGCTGGATGTTGGATCTTGCTATGCAATAGGAGCTGGCTCATTTGCCTCAAATTCAACAGTGAATAAATTTGACTGTCATTATTTGAGGTTGACATAGCGGGGAGGGTGGGGGGGTGGGTTCTTTCTTTGTAAGAGTTCTTTCTTTCTCTACAAAGCTGAGAATGTAGCACTAGTTTATAGCTACAACCCTGTATTAACAATGACAGTAAATAATTGTTTGGATCACAAACTATTTCGTTGCTTGAAATGAAAGTAGGAAACGCAGCCTGAAAACCGTGGGCGGTATATCTTAAGCAGATGCGATTTGTTTTGCTGCAACCGTAAGAGGCAAATTTGTAAGATATCCATTCACTTGTACAAAGCAGGCATACCCGCACACGTTCTTTGTAGTCTGGAGTGGCTCTGCTGTTGCCAGCAGAGAATCAACTACAATCAGGCGCGCAGTCTGCTCAATTTACAACCTCGGAATGAAGCCTTTACATGATTACCGTGCAATCTCCTAAGCCAAGCTCCATTACTGGAGTGTGCACAACAATAACCACTGAACATGTACAATCCTCTTCATGTTAGGTTTCTTGCATACCTAAGGGCAAGGGCAAGCATAAACCCCAGCTCAAATACTTCTTTATATATTCTTTATTATACTTCATAATAGAATTCGTGGGATTTCACTACATAATAGTCACCTAATATCTCACAATGACAGTTAAGTTAACTAAACTATTTCTTTCAGTTTCCCAGTATGGTACCAAAATGATTCAAATAGAACGGAAAATGAATCAGGTATGTAGAAGGAAAGTTGTTTGTTTAATTTCAACGTGGAGCAGGGCGGGGAAAGAAAGCTGCATATGATACTAACACTGATATTATCACTGCCTACACCCCCCCCACCCCCCCCACAAAATATAGTCAATTCACTTTACAGTATATTCTGTGAAGCACTTTGGGACGTCTCGAAGACGTGATAAGGCGCTATATCAAATGCAAGGATTATTATATATTATTACTCCACACATCTCTGTTTACCTAGCAGTAAGTAGGAACCCAGTTGTTAGTCGATTGGCAGATCGCTTTTCCAGGGGTAATAATTCCTTCCAAAAAAAAATAATGAATTGGTCTCTTTGATCCACGATTGTTTGTGGGACAGTGATGTGTGCAATTGGCTGCCACATTTCATCCACCAAATTTACTTTTAGAGTATATTCTGTGAAGCGCTTTGAGACATCTCGAAAAGGTGATAATATCAAATGCAAAGATTATTATATTTATTACATATTATTTGATTTGCTATTGTAATGGGAAGATGGTACAGTGGATATATCAGAAGATCAACTTGGCCAAAGGGCCTTCCTTTTCTGAATCTTGTGAACATGCTCACTTTTGCCAGCCATGGGGAGGGAATGCTAGTAAGCACTTTTATCTAAAGTTACTCTCATGCACTCTCAGCACCAGGTATCTGCAGAGGTCTCGAGGAAAGTTGTAAATTAACATAGAGTTAAAACAAAGTTGGCAGTGAGTATAAATACAGAAAATAATTGGTGTTCTTACCCAGGTTAGTGTGCATTCATAAAATGAAACGTCATGATCTGAGGTTTCAAATGTTACACACTATCATTCTCACTGTCGTAATATCAGCAACAACAAATTATATTTGTATACAGCCTAGCTGTGAGATGTTTCCCCCCCACCACCACCCACATACACACACACACACACACACAAAATGTCAGAAGTGGGACGTCATCAGAATTAGACAAGCTTAGTTAATATTAACGGAGTTTATCAAAACAGCCAATACAGTTAAATGGGCCAGGTCAGTGCAAAGTTCACTGTTGACAAATGTGGAGTTGTGACCTATGTGTATTTTCCCAGCCAAGATTTTGTAACTTCTTTCCACTGGTACAATCATCTTCCTGTCCATTGAAAGCTATGGGGGTGGTGGGGAAGGGGAGAATTCTGGTAGCACTGTTATCACAGGTTGCTCTCAGGCCTTCATCTCCTGTACATTGTCACTGTTCTGCAGCACATTTTACAGTACATTTACGCATCACAGACCAAACACAGTATTACTGTTTGTGCCACTTCGCAGTCACCCGAGCACACAGGACTTTCCTGGTTGGATTGTCAGAGGGAGTAAGTGCACATTTGAAAAACTGTTCCTTCAATTAAGAAAATCCACAAATCTTCCGACTGAGATCAATAGATTTTTAAAAACTAAAGGGATTAAGGGATACGGGGATAGGGCAGGTAAATGAAATTAGGTTAGAAGATCAGCCGTGATCTTATTGAATGGAGGGCAGGCTCGAGGGGCCGAATGGCCTACTCCTGCTTCTATTTCTTTTATGCTCTTATATGAGACTCACTTCCTGCCTCCCCTTCTTTCAAGGCACACCTCAAAACGTATGTCTTTGATTATGCTTTTGGTTACCTTTCCCCTCCCCAACCCTAGCTCGGGTACCCAGGTAGCACTGTGGAACGTTTTGGGACATCCTCCCAAAATGGAAGGCACTGTATACTTGTGAACTATACTATAGGAATATCATAATTTTGTCCACCATTCTTTGAGATTTCCTGAAATTCCTCAGGATCAGGCTTGGCTGTTATTCTTTCACTAGAGCACAGGTTACATTAGGTTGTCAAACTCTCTCTGCTTAGGCACACAAGTGAGGAATCAATATTGATATTTGAGTGACGCTTCAGTGAGAGGGGCCTGCTCCTTGATACGATCTGTCGACAAACGTCAGCATTGAGGAGAGGAAAGAAGAGGAGGGAGAGGAAATTCAGGCCAATCAAAAAAAAGTTTATTCCCTGCTGTTGATCTTCACAATGCATATGGAATATTCATCTCTCACAGAAGAGATTGTTTTACGGTCATCGCCAGATGTTGGATAACATGTTGTGACAACATGATAACCACAAGGTCTCACTGTAAATAAAGTTGGCAATAAGGAAAGAAGCAAATTACACCCTGTGTCATGTTTATAGGGAGCAATTGTGTGAGGTTGAGAAAAGTGAGAGAATATTAGAGTAACAGAATTCACATTACAAGGCAGTAGACCGGTTGATTCCTTCAAATCCTCATATAAGGTGAGTGCATGGTCAAGTCTAGAGGAAGGATTGTCCACAGGGAAAGGTGACGAAACGTTGAAACTGTAAAATTAGAAGGTAATTGAACCATTGCTGCTTTGTCACAGCTTTTCGTAATTGAGCCCAGTTATTGCATCGAAAATGTTGACTCAAGAGGCCTGAAGAGGGGTGGGAGCGGGGGCGTTAGGAAGATGAAGGGAATACCTTAATTTGCAAATGTGGGAAAATGCAGTCACCAAAGAACAGCAATGTTTGTGCTTACTGGATTTAAGGTCCATAAAATACAAACAATGTTTGACTTTGAGAACAAAGCTGATGTGATAGGAATACTTTGTTTACTTAAAGGTCATCAGCCTAATTTATTTAATAACACCTCAAATCCGATCAGAGGGAACTTACCGAAGTATTGAATTGCTGTCTGCTTTACTGCCTACCATCACTATAGTATTAAAAGGCAAAGTAGTTCATGACACATTAATCAGATTGGGTGTAACTTTGTATACAGTCTAGGAGCATGAAAACAATCTATCTAAAAATAGAGTTGGGAGAGAATTCGCAACCAATCTCATTAACCAAGAGGACAAAGTAACCAATCCCACTATTACGTGGGTAGATGGAAGTCAGCAACCAAACCTATGGAACAATAAAGCTACTTGCCAATTTTGATCAATACTACAATGCACAGCCATGTACAGTACTTCCTACAAAAAAAATCTGAAACGCTAGTCTTGACCAAGATCCTCAAATTGTTCCATAAGAGCATAGCTGGGGAATAAAACACACGGTCTTGCATCCCATCTAGTACATTTGGCAATTGCAATCCCTGGCAGTCTGGTAAATTCATAGATATTTGCATTCCTTATTCCGTGTGCTGTATTACGAACAGTTTCTTGATTTTAAAAAAATGAAAGGCTAAACAGTGTTCAGTCTCTCATGTCAGTACTGCACTGCATGTCAGAAGTTCTGCAGTCTACATATACAGGGCTGCTCTTCATTCATAACAGTTAACTTCCATTTGGGAAAAAATGTCATCATTTCTCCGTTAAGCTGTGAAATAAAGCAATGTGCAACTATCCTACTGATCTGCAAGGGTGTGTGGTTTGGGAAATTTCCCTGGAAATGGTATGCAGCGCTGGAGAAATCACAAAAAAGGAAAAGATTAAAACAGAGGAGGTGTAATGAGCGCATTAGTTGAAAACACACTTTTGACTGGTGGTCTGAAATATTTCGATTGTTCTTAAAAATAAAAAGGAATAAAACACATTTACAAAGTCTTTCAGCCCACAAAAGGGCTAATATCCTGAATTATTAAAGAGGTCTAGTTAAAATGTAACTTTATTCCTTTAAAATTCCTGCTTAGTTAAATGTAAAGAGTAAAGATAAAAATTGTTGGCAATAGTGACAATTGAAATGTGCCAGTATACTTGTTAAATGCCCTCACCAAACAAAACTTTGTGCAGTTGCATTTATACATTCAATGGAAGGCAAACTAGAGCATTCACTTGCTGGTAAATATTTACATAGTGTACGCTGTTGAAATTCCCCTTTCTATTTCACTGCAGTTAACAAAACTGTTGGTGAATGCTAGCCTAGATCTCCTTTGTGATATTCAATGACGAGGTATAGCAACATGTTGTGCATCTGAAGCTTGCCAAAATACAGTGTGTCAAATTGACACCCAGATGCGGTCTCTGTAGTTTTACATTCACCACAGATCCCTATCTGTAGTACACAATGTTGTGTTAACCTCCCATTACAATATCACAGAGGGTAAAATAGCTAACTTCAAACAGCCTTTGTTGGGCATTTATGGAACATCTGCTGTACTTGTCAACACAAGTATTTTCTACATGGCTCATGAGCCATTGAAGCACTATTCTCCAATACCAAACTAAACACCTTGTAATAGGGTCTCATTGACAATACAGGGCAAAGAACACTGCTGCACATTCATACCAGTTGAAGACTCAACAAAGGACTTTCTTTTACACCACACAACCCAATAACAGGAATAGAGCTGCCACTCTCCAGGGTAAATCTACCCTCAATACCATGTCCATGAAGACAATGAGCCTATTCATTGCCTGATTTTACCCAAAGTGGCTTCTCGATAGCAATGGTTGGATATCCACCAGCCTAAGATGTTCATACTTGCCCCTACTACACATGCACATCTCAGACCTGACACCTCATTAGGGCTGGCCTGTGTAATGAAGAACATTTGTTTAGAACCTACAATGTTTAGATAGTATACATTGAAAAAAAATATGGGAAACAGTATATTATAGTAAGCAAATGAGCACCAGCAGAAGATTCTGCCCCACTTATTCCATTTTTATACTAAATTTGATGTACTGATTCCTTCCTAGAAAAATCATCACTGGTTCCACATTTACATCCATCTGAACTACCTCACTGATCCATACAATCTCAATTTCACTTCCCCTGCCCCCAAGAAATAATCCTTATATTTGGAGAAGCAAAAACACCACTAAATATCCCCCTTCTTGATACAGGAAAATTACAATGCAACTCTCTGGAGAATATCAGGGCAAATTAATTTCGCCCACAAAATGCAGTCAATTCACTTTACAGTATATTCTATGAAGCACTTTGAGCCATCTCAATGGCATGATAAGGTGCTGGATCAAATGCAAGGGTTATTGTTATTATCTATTCAGTTATTTAGTTGCTCTGGTATTCCCTAGCATGTTTTCAAAACTCACACAGTATGAGGTTCCAAACTCAACCGATTACATTGGATTCTCTGTTTGAGTCCTGGTCCTTCATCTCCTACGAGCTGGGGCTGGGCTAATTTATTTAGATTTTATTTAGATTACGAATCTCAGTCTGCGAGATAATGGTTAAAATATAACAACTTGCCCTTCACGCCACATGGCATCTTGGGGCACTTAACTTTCAGAACTAAGGTTTCTATTTGTAATTTAAAGTAGATTTTATTTCTTCACTTTATGTGCAAAAATTAGTAGAGGCATGGTACAGGTATTACAGGCCCCAAAAAGTCTGGATTGGTGGCACGTCCACATGCTGTGAACAATTCCCTTTTACCCAGCATTTTTTAATTTTTATTCCTACAATAGCAATGCCCTCTTGTACTTGTGCTTTGACTATCAGGGAATTGGGCAGCAGGCTGACACTTTGAACAACACAACAACAACACAATTACATTTGTATAGTGCCTTTCACATCGGGAGGACGTTCCAAGGCGCTGGACACAGTTACAGATCCGAGCTGGGGGTCGGGGAGGGTGAAGGGCAGGGTGGGGGGGAAGCAGGGAGATCGAAAGCACAGTCGAAGAGGAGGGTTTTAAGATGGGTCTTGAGGGTGGCAAGGGAGGGAGTGGAGGGACTGCGGGTTAGAGTTCCAGAAGGTGGGGGCAGAATGGCTGAAGGCCCGCCTGCCAACAGGGGATGAGCGAGGCAGGGGACGTGAAGCAGGCCGGAGCCCACTGAGCGGAGGGAGCAAGCAGGATGGTAGGGGGTTAGGGGGTCGCAGAGGTAGGGGAAGCAAGACTGTGGAGAGCTTTGAAGGTGAGGACCAAGATCTTGAACGGTATCATCTGTGTGATGGGAAGCCAGTGGAGTTGGGCAAGGATGGGGTGATGGGGTCATGAAGCCTAGTGCAGGAGAGGACACAGGCTGCAGAATTCTAGATGATCTGCAACCTATGGAGTGAGGAGTTGGGAAGGCCGACAAGCAATGAGTTTGCATAGTCTTCAGACGGGACTTGAAGGAGGCAAGAGAGGGGATGAGGCAGAGGGATTGTGAGATAGAGTTCCAGAGTGTGGGGGCAGAGATGCTGAATTCTCGACTGTTAATGATGGAGCGGGAAGTGTGGAGGACCTGAGGCAGGCCGGTGTCTGCTGAGCGGAGGGAGCGGACAGGCTGATGGGGTTATGAGGTCGGAGAGGTAGGGGTGAGCAAGACCGCGGAGGGCTTTGGAGGTAAGGAATTGGTGGAGACTTTTGGGGAGTATAAACATCAGCACGGAATGATTGGGCGAAGTAACCTGTTACCCTGCTGTACATTCTTTGTAAATCTTCATAAAACCTTTGCACCAGCACTGCATCAGGGAGGAGCAGGCACGACTCCTGCCTATGGCTGCCCACATCACAAATCTATATTTGCAACCACACAATCCAGTGAGGTGTGGAAGAGACAGAATTTATTTTTTCTAAAAATTGTAAACTCAGTACGTCACTCCAAGGCTCCATCACACACACTGAAGTCTAAAGTGGCAGCGTGCTACCCATTGCCTCACAGTCAAAGAAAGGAGAACAAGCACAAGAGGACATGGATATTTTAGGAATAACACTTTTAAAACGCTGGATGAAAGGGAACTGTACATGTGGACGTGCCACCAATCCAGACTGTCTGCTATTTATCGTCCACTGAGTCACTAAGCTGCCTTTTGTGAAACTGGCAATATTTTTGGCTTATATCCAGAGGCAGGCAGGCAGACAGAAAGGGTATTAACTGACCTTTGAATTAGACTGTACCCTTTGAGCCTTTACTCCCAAGACTGAACAAATGGTGAGTGACTGTGGTTTAACCATTATGGCTACTGCACCTATCAATTTTATGGGACATGTGATGTTATGATAGGTGATATGACGGAACCAAAATTGCATTAAAGTAAATCAATAATCACCACACTCTGGGGGGGTATATCACTCTCCAGAACAATAATAACTATACTGTTTTTGACTTCTTTTGGTCAAAGTGATAATTGAACCACCCCCCCACCCCTACATGTACTATCTTCAACATCAACAAAAAGGCATTAAAAAAGATTACAAGGGCCTTAAATGCTCTTTCCCATTTGCTCTGATGTAAATACATATCTATAGAGAGCTCAGTTTAATTTTTTAACTGAAGTGTGTTACATACACAGCACACATTGCCATGCCATGATTGACTGCAGTGTCCCTGACCAGTTGCATTCGCCACACTCCACCTTGTGAAGCACTAGGACTGATCTAATCCACGGCAAAATGTGAAAATCCCTCGCTTTCCCCTCCCCGCAAGAATTTAAAGCTAATGATATACAAGGTGTTGAAAAATTCCTTTTTGTGTTCCACTCCCAGAGACCTTAGGAGCCATTCTATACAAGTACGGGCAAGGCACCTGTCACAGAACAACAGACACCCAAGATTCGTGAAGTTAATAGTGAGGTAAGCCTGGTGATGGGACGCAAACAAAGCATGTGCAAAACTGCTGAGAAGCAGAATTGAGGAGTCCCAACAGAAAACGTGTGCACAAACATCCTGTAGAGCAAATCGCTTTCACTGCTGCCGAGAAAGGATTTTTTTTGTTTCTCTTGTGCGTGTTGCAACTCGTCTCACTGCTGCTTGTAGAGCAAGCGAAGCATGTTGCACTGAAACGATGTATTTACAAACTCGGAAATGCTAATAAACTATTATACTGCAAAACAAAAAACACCCAAGTCCAAACTCTCGTAATATTCACCGAGGGCAGTTTATTTCTGTAGCACAGCTGTGGACAGTACAATGTTTGCTGCAAACCTCAATACTATCACCAGCCAACAGTACAGCAATATTGTCTGCAGGATGTGTTTTCTGAGTTAGCTTTGCCTACATACAATAAAGTTCTGATAACTTGATCCTGGCTTAACTTATTATTACTACTCAAATCATCATGTTGTCAATATACCAGCCACATTTGTTTATGTACAGTATTTATACATATGCCTAACTCACCACTCCAGATAACTCATCACTGAGTCCTTTTCCCTTGGAATGACGAATTATCAGGAATTTGCTGTAACATTTTCCATGGAATACAATTCATTGTTATTTCCAGATCATTATGGCTTTTTAGACAAGTTATCAATCTCCCCCGGCATTCAGGATCGAGGTGAAGGTAACCCGTGCACATTTCAGTTTAACCCACTTAAACATAAAACGACATTAGACTAGTTCATAAAGTGTTAGAACTCAATATAAAAAAATACCGATGCACATTTTGCAGGCGAGCACCAGAGGCAAAGAGCCATGTATATTTTATATCAAATGCAAGGACTATTATAAAAGTCTTCATGATGTTTATTTTTGCATAAAAAAATTATACAAATGCAAGTTTTTAATGTAGGCCCTTACGCTGCAAACCTTGAGTTAATGATATAAGTAAGATCTGTACCTGCCCATATAACCCTGTCCCAGGATACAGGTAAAGTGCCTTCAAAACAAAGCATAATTTCTTCATTTAGGTATTACACTATATTGGTGAGAAAAGGTTCAATATCTCAATTGAAGTCCTTTTTATGTAATTAACAGAAACTCTAGCCGTGACTTTCCAGGTGGGTGATTTCATAACAGTAAAGCAGATAAAACATGACACAGCAGATCCACTGCAACAGGGAAACCCTGTGCATTGCCTTTACAGACAACTGCCTGCACATCAGTGTAGAATCTCAAAGCTGTTATTCTACTGCAAGGACCGTGTTGCCATCCTCAGAGGTTTTCCAAAGTAAATTAAATAATACTCCTTCCATATACTGTGTTAGGAAATTCTGTCCAGTAACACGGTGCTTTATAAAAAGGAGTGTCTGGTGCCCTTGTGTACCGGTTCCCTGATACAATGCACTATAAAATAAACCAACAGCCAAGTTTGTTCAATGTACAGTAAATTTCTAGCAGTGCTGTAAACTGCTGAGCTAAATATTCCAATGAGCAAGAGCAAACTCCACCACATTTCCTGGTCAACTCAAGGGGAGGAAGTGAAATACTGGATATGCACAGCTTAGGACAAAAGCCAATTTTGGAGAAGGAATAAGGTAAAACGTAGCCCTAACTCTGAGGAAGGTTTGTGTTTATTATCTCTAAAAAGAAGCAACAAACCTGTGTTTGTATTTGAAAAAGTGATACGATCTCACAAGTATTTTTCAGCATCTTGCTCCTCATCACAACAGAAATATCCTCCCAGCTCTTTATTCCCCAAAGTAAACGGTTTGCCACAGTTTTTCATGACTATCATTACACATATATACATTCAGCAACCACATCCTGATTAACCCTACTGCTTTTAGATGCGTCGTTTGACTTCTTCTGCTGATGTGCTGGAGTTCCTCTTCCTTTTAAACAGTTCCAAGAAGAACTCTGTGCTCAGAATTCATCAGAAAAAAATATGCACACAACAAAAGCTCAGTGACCGGTTTGAAGCACAGAGAAAAGATAATCACTAAGCAACAATTTTACACACCCAGCACTGCTCTTAAGAATCTTACGTTTATATAGTGCCTCTCGTATAAGGAAGACGTCTCAAAGCACTTCACAGAACTGACTGTGAACACGAAGCAGGTCTGTATTTGCTGAGGGGAGGGATCAGTCCAGGGCTGTAGGGTTTCTGGAGATTGCAGATAGTGTGAGGCCATTGGGGATTTGAATATGAGTTCAACGATCTCAAAATTGATGTGCTGGATGATGGGGAATCAAGAGAGCCAAGTGAGGATGGGGATGATCGGCTGCTAAAATCAATTGCTGGAAGATCACTAGACCACCACTGGAGCCACAGTGCTAATTGGCTCCAAGGGGTATTTGTGATGAGGTTATTTGTGATCATTCTTATTAAAAGTACATGCACAATGCTGACAAAATCAGTCCGGGTGGAAAGCATTTGTCTCCCAGCTATTCTAAGTTGGACCGATGAAGACAGTACCTCCCCAATTCCACTCTCCCATCCAATAATAAAAAAAACAACAGAACCTGAAGAACAGACCAAGATATTTTTCAATTTCATTAATGATTTAATTGACTATAAGCTTTCACTAATCTCATCACAAACGTAATAAGCTGTAATACTTCAAACTACAACAGTCAAGGTCACTTTGGAAATTGGCAACTTGAACCTTGCTTTAACAATAAAGATAAAGATAGCTACTGCATGAATAAGACCAATTGACCTCTACAATGAGTACGTGACAAATCCTAGCATTGAAGGGGGTACAGTTAAGGACACCAAGATTGATAGCTAGAATTAGTCACCTGGCTAATAAGCAGATGTTATAGGAACAAGCAATTTTCACACTAAACAAGGAAAGCTACAGAGGAGATCTCACTGATGGAATTGAGATCCTGAAAGATATCTGTAATAATACGTTACCCCATTCTGATTACGCCCTTCACACAAAAGGCTGCCTGCCAGGTAACCAGATCAACACTGTTAATACTTATGGAGTATGCTGCTGACATGACTGCAAAGTAAATACTGGCAGTGACATCTCTAGCACATAGATTACAGGAAATAAAGTCAATACAACATAATTACGTTTGTAAAACACCTTTCATGTCGGGAGGACATCCCAATAGCACTTCATGTACATAGCACACATGTGCCCAAAGCGCAGAAAGTAATGTCAGCCAATAACCAATAATCACCCAATAAAATCCCTTCAAAAATAGTAATAATTTGGTCGCTCAATCAACAGCTGTTTGTGGGACACTGCTGTGCACAATTGGCTGTCACATTTCACTCACTAAATATACAGTCAATTCACTTTACAGTATATTCCGTGAAGCACTTTGAGACGTCTCGAAGATGTGATAAAGGCGCTATATCAAATGCAAGGATTATTTTATTATAATCTGGAAGTGTGAATGGCAGGCTTTGTTTTGTGTTACCAGTTTTAACACAGCATCTAATTTTTTTTAAATCTGAGAAATCTACAGTGTTATAAAAGGGTTGCCCTGTAATATGATTAGCATGTTCAAACAAATCTTAATCAAGGAGGCACAAACTGAAGCTACAAACGATAAATAAACAGGCAGCTCGGATTTGTTTATTTTACACAGAGCGCTGAAAATGTGGAATAGACCAGGGAGGTAGGGGAGGGAAATTGCATCAACAAATTCAAGAGGGAATTAGACAGTTATTCAGCAAAGAATTAAATTCAAGATATTAGAGAGAGTGTGCGATACTTTTCTAGCTTCCTATTTCAATGGTGATGTCACCTCACATTAGATTCAACCACTGTTTGGGGATGGTAAATGTTCTGTAGAACACTATTTAGGTTGTTTTTAAAAAAATAAGACACTTAGTATTCTAAGTTCATTTGATTAGCAGCAGTGTAAGTCATACTGCAGCTATTACCAGCTGTCTAAACTCAAATACCTGCAGAGCGGAGGGAAAAGGCAGGTTTGTAAAGTTTTAGAAGGTCACAAATGTAGGTCACAACATCTTAGAAAACCCTGCCAATTCTTACATCCATTACAAAGTGAACACCTGGGACTGACTCACAAAGTAAACAGCCCTGAATAGATTCATTTAAACTTTCATTTTAGATTAACTTCCCAACCGGTTCGAAGCTTTGCCAACTGCTTTAAAAACTGAAGAGGTGCCGTGCTGTATCTCAATTTGGATCATTAACATGAAGCACGTTAAAATTAAGAGGGGTTTTAATAATCAATAAGGAGAACTTATTTCCAATGGTTGGTGAGTCAGTAACTTGCCCCTTTGCACGGTTGGCCTCTGGCTTTCTACACCATGACTTCACCATCGGTGGCTGTGCTTTCAGCTACTCTGTCCCACAACTCTGGAACTCTGCCTCAATTCCTCCGCATTGCCCAATCATTGCCTGTCCTCCTCTTTGACTGCGCCGATAGTCATCTCCCCTAACTCGCAGCTCAGTGTCAAGTTCCACCACCATTAAGGGTTCCGAGACGTTACCTCATGTGAAGGGATCTGTATAATGCAAGTTGCTGTCGTTGTATGGGTTAAGGAGAGGATTTCATAAATTAGCCAGCACACAGCAAGACAGAATCTTAGATAGGTTTACTGCATAGTAACGCATCCTATTTTACTGACTTATCAGGCTAGGTTTTGATGGTGGCATGCATGGCACAATTTATAATAGTAATAATCCTTGCATTTAATATAGCGCCTTATCATGTCTTCTAGACGTCTCAAAGCACTTCACAGAATATGCTATAAAGTGAATTGACTGTATATTTGTGGGTGAAATGCGGCAGCCAATTGCACACAGCAGTGTTCCACAAACAGTCTTGGATTGAAGTGACCAATATTATTATTTTTTTCTGGGAAGGAATTAGTACCCTGGAAAAGTAAGTTGCCGATTCGCTAACAACCGGGTTCCTACTTACTGCTAGGTAAACAGAGGCGTGTGGAGTAAGGAAACTTGCCCAACATTTCTCCATACTGGGAATCAAACCCAAGTCTCTCACTTGCGAGGCAATGCCTCTAACCACTGAGCTACAGGACTCCTGTAAATTTTAATTGGTGTTGGATGTCTCATTCACCTTTACTGGCTAATGGCAATGTTTCCATGCTCCATGAATGCACAAAACTTATCTCCAATCACTCTGCAATAGTGCCTACTTCTTAGATGTGTTGAGTACCACACGCCACCATCAAAACCCAGCAGGTCTGGTTGCAATTGTGCCAGTCTAATGGTGCAGTCATCATACATAAGGCAGGTGCTCAAAGAAATCATCTGCTCTCAAGACAACAGTATAGTCTGCAATGTTTCTTCTCCACAAGACAGATTGCAGTAATTGTACTGCTCACTCCAGCTCTGATCGAGATGGTTATGTAGAATACACTAAAGGGAAGGTTCAGGATTTATCACTCGGGTGATATCGCGAGGTCTGACAAGTTTCTGGGCTCGTTGTCTACTCGATTCTTTGTGACATCTCAAAGTACAGTCAAACCTGTTGTCAGCGACCACTCAGGGGTCTGGACCAACGTGTGACCCTTTGCGTAAGGGTGGCCTCTGAGTAAAGGTATCATTGACAGGAACCCAAAAATGGTTTACAAAATTTCCGCAGGTCTGCATGTAGACATCCTAGTGCATTTATCAATCCTGCCTCACCAGCGAGGGGGGAGGGGGATGGGGAAAGCTATCGGCATCACGTGGGCAGCTCAGCGCGGTGTTGGTAAATGTACTTGGAATTTACACACAGGGCCATGGAAATCGGTAACGCATTCCCAGTAAATACTCTTGGTTGCATTAGTCAGGTGGTTACTGAATACAGGTGTTTTATTATAGGAAATCAGTTGGGACGTTGTTGACAGCGGGTGGTGGTTGAACAGAAGTGGTTGCTTTAGCAGGTTTGACTATAAATCACCACATCCTGGAGAGTTTAGGATAATCAGATTTTGCTACAAGTTTAGGAAGTGATTTGTGTAAAGTGGCCAGCAAACAATATGATAATCATTATAATAATCCTTTCATTTGATATAGCCCCTTATCAATTCTTCGAGATGTCTCAAAGCACTTCACAGAATATACTGTAAAGTGAATTGACTGCATATTTTGTGGGCAAAACAAAGTTTACAGCACAAAAGAAAGCCATTTAATGCAATACGCCACAGAAAAAAATACAAATACAATGCACTTGAAAGACATTACGAAATGCACTTGAATGATTTGTGAGTGTACACGACGACACATTGCACCTTCTAACCAATCCTCTAACATGTCCGAGGAAGTCAAACAAATAAATAAGCCCCATTCAAAAAAAAAAAAACTGGATTGTGTTTTCCCTTTCAGATCAAAACACAGCGCTGGCCGTAAAACAAACAGGATGCCTTTTAAATGCAAATTGTTTATACAGTCAGATACGCTCCTCCAGGATGAGATTTCAATTTACTGTCACATACAAATCATTGGGAATGGTACAAGGCACGAAGAATTTGCATTGTGCTAATTTGGCCAATGTATTGTATGGAATATACCTCCCAGATGCATTATATCAATGGTACAGTAGTGATGGGAGTGTGAGGGGGATGGGGGTACCCTTACGATCTGGCTCACTGCAATCCCTCTGGGAGAAAGAATATCACAGTATTCAAGACAGAACAAGTCACCATTTACTATTTATTTAGCGAGAGGCAGCACTAATGGGTTGTGTGCCTTTCACGCCTGTGTGAGAAAGTTTTTTGTAATGCGTTTGTCAGACAGCCAATACATTTGGAAGCAAAACAAAACAATGGTGAGAGGAGGAAGAAGAAGAAGAAGAAAAAAAAAAGGCCCTGCAGACTTGTACCCTGCTTCAGTGCAAAAGCAGCTCGTGTATTTGAGCCTTGAGGGGGACAGGGATGGGGAGGTTGCTCTGGGAGTGGGTGGTGGGTGGGTGGGTGGGTGGTGGGTGGGTGCAGATCCTTAAATAAAGCAAAAGTCAACACATTGCACTTTTTGCTGGGAGATTTTTTTTTGCTGGGATGGGTCGGGTTGGGTGGTTAAATACATAACTTGCGACTGGAGGGGAGAAAGAGAGAGAGGGAGAGAGAGGGAGGAGGGGGGGAGGGGGGGGGATAAACCCCAATATATGAAGTGGAAGTTCTGACATCTCGCTCTGTGTTGGGTGTTTTTTTGGAAGGTCAAAAGTAGCAATGACGAGTTGTCAGGTTACAGCAAACGAGCAGAGTGTTTGGTTAGTGTTTATACAACACAATATCTTTGCTTCTTCTCGCGTATACACACACACACACATATTTATATACACACACACACACACACAGTGACACAGAGAGACGCAGACACACGCAGAGACACAGAGAGAGACACACGCAGACAGAGAGAGACACACACAGACAGAGAGAGACACACACAGACAGAGAGAGACACACACAGACAGAGAGAGACACACACACAGACAGAGAGAGACACACACCAGACAGAGAGAGACACACACAGACAGAGAGAGACACACACAGACAGAGAGAGACACACACACACACACAGAAACACACACACACACACAGAGACACACACACAGAGAGACACACACACAGAGAGACACAGAGAGACACAACAGAGATAGTTAGAGACAGACAGACACACACTCACAGAGACAGACAGACAAGACACAGAGTCACACACACAGACACACACACACACACACACGGACCGGCACCGGAGACACACACACACACACACACACAGACAGACACTCGCAGAGACACACACACACACACACACAGACAGACAGACAGACAAGACACAGAGTCACACACACAGACACACACACACAGACAGACACTCGCAGAGAGACACACAGACACACACACACACACACAGACACTCGCAGAGACACACACACACACACACACAGACAGACACACACACACACACACACAGACACTCGCAGAGACACACACACACACACACAGACAGACAGACAGACAAGACACAGAGTCACACACACAGACACACACACACAGACAGACACTCGCAGAGAGACACACAGACACACACACAGACACACAGACACTCGCAGAGAGACACACAGACACACACACACAGACACTCGCAGAGACACACACACACACACAGACACACACTCACAGAGACAGACAGACAAGACACAGAGTCACACACACACACAGACAGACACTCGCAGAGACACACACACACACAGACACACACACACACAGACAGACACACACAGACAGACACTCGCAGAGAGACACACACACACACACACAGACAGACACTCGCAGAGACACACACACACACAGACACACACACGAGCCGGTGCGCGTGAGGCGCGAATCCTACCTCCAAACAGGTGAGGTGACAGGTGTGCGGGGAGGGATCCTATGAGGAGCCGAGGCCCCCCGTGCGCTGCCCTGTCCCCGGAGCTGTCCTCCGGGGCGGCGCTGCTGTCCGACTCCCGAGGGCTGTGGGCGCCGCCGGGGATGTGCAGGGACTGGTTGAGGGACTGAGTGCGGCTGTTCGCCCCCATCGACCTGGTCCTGGAGCCCAGAGCCTGTCCCGGGCTGCCCGAGCCCGAGCCCCGCCCGGGGGGGCCGGGGGAGCCGGGGGAGGGCAGGTGGTAGCGGGCAGCTCCGCCCAGAGGCCCCCCGGTCACCACGGCGGCGGAGGAGGAGGAGGAGGAGGCGGCGGCGGCTCCGGAGCCGCCAGACCGGCTGCTGGAGGGTAGATCCGAGCCCGAGTAAGCCCTGGTCCGTCCATTCGCTGTAGCCGGACTGCTCTGCTTAGCGCCCATCCTCCCGCTCCACAGATGCAACACGTTCGCCTCCAACACGTTCGCCTCCAACCTCTTCCCTCTGTCTCTCCCTCTCCTCTCTCTTTCTCTTTCTTTCTCTCCTTCTGACTCTGTGTCTCTTTCTCTCTCTGTCTCTTTCTCTCGCTATCTCTCTCTGTCTCTATCTCTCTCTATCTTTCTCTCTGTCTCTCTCTATCTCTCTCTATCTTTCTCTCTCTGTCTCTCTCTATCTCTCTCTCTGTCTCTTTCTCTCTATCTGTCTCTTTTCTTTCTCTCCCCCACTGTGTGTGTTTCTGTGTGTGTCTCTCCCTCTCTCTCTCTCGGTTTCTTTCTTTCTCTCTCCCCCACTGTGTGTGTGTGTCTCTCTCTGTCTTTCTTTCTCTCTCCCACTGTGTGTGTGTGTGCCTCTCTCTCTGTATATATCTGTTTCTTTCTCTCTCTCCCCCAGTGTGTCTCTCTCTCTCTCTATCTTTCTTTCTCTCTCTCTCTCCCACTGTGTGTCTCTCTCTCTCTATCTGTCTTTCTTTCTCTCTCCCACTGTGTGTGTCTCTCTCTCTCTCTCTCTATCTGTCTTTCTTTCTCTTTCCCACTGTGTGTGTCTCTCTCTGAGTGTTTGTGTTATTTAGAAAATAAATGTAGGAGAGAGAAAAGCAAGGAGATAGATGGTGGTGGAGGAAGTAAGGGAGGAGGTGGGGGGGGGGGTGTTGTGGGGGGGAAAAAGTTAACGACGAGGAAATAAAAAGTATAAATTCTGTGCGAAAAAAAATCACCACCACAAAAGAGCGAACCCAAGTCAAACTGCTTTCCAATAACTTCTCAGTTCTCTCCACAGTTCTCCTCCTGGTTTCTTAATTTTCTTTTAGTTGTTTTTACTCTTATTTGTGTCTTTCTCTCTGTATAAATCTCTCTCTCTCTCTCTCTCTCTCTGCCCTTCCCTCCCTCCTTCCAACTCAATAATCTTTTTTTAATGTGTATTTTTTTCTTTTTTTCTTTTTTTAAAAAAAACAATCCATCTGAGATGATAGGAGAAGAAGAAGAAAAAAGGAATTTCCCTCGAAGGTCTTTCCAAGGTGTGCAAGTCAGTCCAAGCCAACAGCAGGCACTTTTCTTTTAAAGGGCTTAACACACACAAACAAAACGATGGGGTGGTGAGCAGTTGTGGATCTCCCGAGTGGGTGGCACTTACACACCAACACACACACACACACACACAGCAAACACAACACCAAACTAAGCCAAACAGAAGAAAAAAAACACACACGAACACACCCCCACAAATAATTTGCAAAATGCAAAACAAAACCGCCACCTGCAAACAAGCACCACACACACACACACACCCACACACACACACCTACCCCCCCACACACACACACCTGCACACACACGCACACACACCTGCCCCCCCCCACACACACACCTGCACACACACCTGCACACCCACACACACACCTGCACACCCACACACACACCTGCACACCCACACACCTACACCCACAAATAATTTGCAAAATGCAAAACAGAACCGCCACCTGCAAACAAGCACCACACACACACCCACACACACACACACCCAAACACACACACACACCCAAACACACACACACACTGATCCACGAGACGCAGGAAACGAGAGCGGTGCTGAGACTCCAGTCGCCTTGACTTCTGTGTTCAGAATGTGCCTCGAGGCTCGACTCGTTGATGCGTCTCTATGCTCAGGCCGAGCCCTGGAGTTGTATTCCGATCGCCCAGAAAAACTACTGGATCGTGCG